>NC_080837.1:49686418-50009168 GCF_030435755.1 Ochotona princeps
TTTGGAGATCTGTATCCTTGCACCAGTCAACTCCTGGTATTCCACTAATGTTTTCCCTCCTTTGCCAAGTATTGCACCAACTAAGTTTTCTGGCACTGCTATTTCCACTACATCCTTTGATCCATCTGTGGATTTTTCTGTTCCTAGAATGGCACTGGCAGCTAGGGGAGAAGCAGCTCCAAAATATCCATTGGTTGCAGCAGTAGCAGCAGCCAGGCTACCTAATGCGAATGTCCCCGCCGTACCGCCCGCTGTGCTGCCACTGGCTGAGGCTTCACTGGCATAGGTGGCCAACAAATTGGCTGCTGCTGCTGCTGGGTTGGCACTGGCAGCTGCTGCAGCCAAAGCCCCTGTTGCTGCTGCTTGACTGAGGCCTAACCCTAATGTGTTGAGATTATATCCATAGCTGGCTAATGTATTAAGTGCAGAGGTGATGGCCACCAGGTCATTGCCTGTGAAGCCAGATAAAACTGCTGGAAAGGCTGCAACGCCAGCAAGGTTAGCATGTCCTAATAACCCTGCAGCTGCCGCAGCAGTTGGTAACACTTCAGCAGTGTTTGCATAAGGAGATCCGGTTGGATTGGAATTTGCCACTGGACCTGTCACATTGGCATAACTGATATTGAGACAGCTGCCACTCTGTGGATCCTCTTGTATCTTCTGGATGATAAGTTCAACAGCTTTTCGGTTTTGTTCAGGTTCTCCACTCACAGTGACAACCCTCTCTTGCAAGTTGATCCCATCAGGTTTCTGGGAAAGCTGCACCCAAGCCCCTGACTGCTCCATTATAGCCTTCACAGTAGCACCTCCCTTCCCTATTATCAGACCTGCTGTGCTGTTGGGAACTATAATCTTTACCTGTAATTAAAAAAAATACGTATAAATAATACTTCTGCTTTGTGCATATACATTATATTAATTTGCTATCCTAGAAAAAGCAAAACAAATTGAAAACTAACTTAAACATAATTATGAAAGACAAATATCACAACTAAAAGTGGCTTTTATCATAGTTTAATTCAGTTGTCTTTAAATTTAAAATTTCCAAAGGTAAAAGCAATTTTCAGAACTAAATTATTCAACAAAAATTTCTAGGTCTCTGTGCAGTTGGCAGTGAAAAATAAGAAATTAGCACATTAAAAAAGGAAGCATAATTATACACCACTTGTTAACATTGTTATATAGCTCCAAAATCACAAGGCTGTTGATTATTCTTCACCTACTAAAGCTTTAAAAAATACTTTTCCTCAAAACCCATAAAAACAAAGAGTGCAGGATTATAATGCAAATGTAATAGATAACAGTAGAAAATTTTTACCTTGAGTGCCTTCAAAACATTAATTTCATGTTCCTTTTCATCTCATAATTGGTATTTATTATTCACAAATATAGTTTCATGATTGTTTTTGAGATGAAGACCAATAAAATAATTAATAATATTTAATTTTTCTACCACACCGACACTTTTAAGTTTAAAAAATAAACGGGATTTCCAAATAAGTAGTGATTTTAGAATTTCCAATTGCTTTGTGTATGTTACAGCTATTTGAGAATTATACTACCTACATTATCTAGCCACAGTTGCGAAATTAGTATTATTGATTAGGCACATAATTCACTTTTTAAAAAACAGGGATACTCTATTTACAAAAGATACTGAAGAATTCCTGCAGTCATATGGGCTATTACAAGAAACCAGGGTAAACATTTGAAGGAGAGGTGTGTTTGTTTATTTCTTGTGAAACATCCAAAGCACAAACACAGTAGATTTGGTTAAAGTCAATATGGAATTTTCCATAACTTTCTCAGATCAAAGCAGAGTTACTAGAATTTGGAATTTCGTTTTGGTAGCATGAAGGTACATACAATGAGGTTCTACAGCTCAATACTTGGGATTGTTGTGTCACTGACAAAGCACTGAAGTCAACTCCTTTCCTTTTCCAGATAATAAAGTGGACAGGGGGATAGAACTTATTGAAATTTGAGCAGACTCATTAGTTAATTTTAGCAGACTTGGTATTTTATTTTTAAAGGTTAAATCTGAGTAAAGTTTTATTTTTAGTAATACAGCCATGCATTTTCTACAATTTTGCACTTGGAAATGATAGCAAACAGGGAAGTATAATGCAAATTCTAATGAGGTCGCCTCTTGCTCGTTTGCACACACACACAAGCAAACTTCTCTATTTTTCTTCGTGCATATAATTTATAATCATGGTAAAAATTTGTTTTGCTGCAATACATTTTATGATCATCTAATTTTATGGAAATATATTTTTTGGAAATATTTCTTACGGATGTCAAACATATTCCTTATACCCTCTGATTTGCATTGTACATTAAGAATTAGATGGAGTAGTACTTTTTAACATGTGTTTTGTCCAGATTTCTTTTTTGTAGAAAGTTATTTGTTTGAAAAACTAATGTTATAAGCGGAAAGTGAAATCATGATGGTTCACTATGCCAATCATAACGAAAAATCTGAATCAATCCTGTTTCATGCACAAAAATATTGAGAAATATAAGGATATAAGTCTCTCAGTATTAAATATGGTTATGTTTTTAAAAAAGCATTTTTTTCTAAAATTCATACTCGTGATAAAATGCTAATGCTCCTGAAAACATTTACGAGCTGGCAAAGTATAGTGCCTTAATGTAATGTTATGGAAAATGTATTAATAAATCAAGAATATAAAAATATAAAAATATCTAGCATTATATGATGCTGTAATATTACTGCTGATTCACATGATGGCAACCCAGGAATAAAAGTAAACAGGGAAAGTTCATATTGGGGGAAATCCTACAGGTTATTTATAATAAATATTAAAATTTATCATTTTGTAACACCTCTACAAGAACATCCTAAGTTTTTATAAAATGCATGAAGGTAATACATTAATTTCTGTTATGTTATGCATTATTTTCAAACTCTATTCTGTTTATGGATTTTTTTTAAAGTGAGGACTGGTGGTTAAGACAATATACCAATGCGGGCCTCACACTGACAATCCTAGACAAGAGATTGTTTTCAGAAGTTTATTTTTCTCTTTACTAAGCTTTCTTTCTTTCTGCTTTTCAAACATTCTGAAACAACATATACCTCTGAAATACATCAACTTTTCCTAAAACTAAACATCATCTGTATGGTCTACGTCTTTGCAAATTAAAGAATGGCACCACGTCATATCAACTATCTTAATAGTAAAGATGTTTTTATGCAGTTAGTACTACTTTCTGGAATTTGTTTTTAATTATTTGAAATACTCTTAGATAAAACACCTATCAATCATAAATGTGATTTTATCTCATACTGATATAGGTCGCAAAAGTTTGCTGCTAAGGCTTATTTGTCCGCCCACATACATATGAAATAAAGGTGTGCCATGATTTAAGAACAGATATTTGCTCATATCTTAGTATTTGAAATATAATATGTTTCCTAACCTTGGGCAACAGACAATTCTGTATAAGATTACAGATATTAAGAAATTAAAAGAAATAAAAATGCAGTCATTACATTCTTAATTTAATAAATGTAAATATGTATAGTGACTAATAAAGAAATAGGTTATTAAATTTTACTTTGGATACCAGGACATGAAATCACTTCTGGACTTAAACTGTCATTTATCTCTGAAGAATTGAAGTAGCTGTGTTTATATCTCTCCGTACAATTATTAATGTAATATGACCATATGCAGGAAACAGACCTTCTGGAAAGGAGGTGGAACAAAAAGGAAAGCAATTCATTTGCATAATGTTGTAAAACAAGTAGCATGATAGTTACAGTTTATATTTAGGCTAGGGTGAAGAAGAAAGGAGACACCAATGTGGGGGCTTAGAGATGGTGAAAGACTCAATACTGCTGGGGAAACAAGGGAGAAGGAACACAAAGTAAGATGGCCTTTCTGTTCATTTCTTAGATATAGGCATACGATTTTACCAAAGGAAAAATCTCTGCATTGTTAAAAAATGATATGCAATGATAAAGAGCAAACTTTAATTACAAATATGGGTTTGTTTTTATTAATGTAGCCTGATAATACACTTACATAAACACATACCCTTATTTCTAAAGAACTTAGGGGTGTAAAGCTAACAACTGAATCTAAAACAGCACATAAATTATTTTGTGTAACATCTATATGACCAATTCAAATCTGTTCCTCACAGTTAGAAATGCTCATTCCCCTCCATTTAATTTATGGTTAACTAGATCTGAGAGTCGCTATTGAGATACCCAGGCCCGTACTGGAAGCTAGAGAGACACAGTCTTTAAAAAGTTCACAGATGGAGCAAAATACATGTGTAAACATGACAGCATAATAAAATCTTAAATATGTTGGCAAAAAATGACACAAAGAGTATAGAGAAGTCTAAATGGAAAGAACAAGTAAGAAAATCAGTGAAACGGTCACTTTGGTTTATAATTCTCATTGGGGTCTTTTTACTTTTTATTTGTTCAAAGTTATGATCTGTGGCAAATGAAAAATAAATCTAAATATGCAATGAATTAAAATTATGTCTTAGGAAACTCGATGAAGAGAGGAGAGAGAGAAGGCAGGACTGCGGACTGAGGACAGGGGAGTGAGGGAAGTGTGGTTATCTTCTTGGAATTGTACTTATGATATTCATATATCATAACTATTCTCTTTATATTAATAAGTAGAACATTTCTGAAAGACAGCAGTCATACGTATCTAAATCTCTTTCACGTTTTGAAGTCTGACTTACCTATTTGTGACAGAGAAGGAAGACCAGATCTTCCTTGACCTGGTTCACTCTCAAAACACCCAGAAGAGCCAGGCCTGGGCTAGGCTGACCCAGGCCTGGATCTTCATCAAGGTTTCCCTATGGGTGGAGGCCCACTGTCTTCTCAGGTGTATTAGTAGGGACCTGGATAGAAACCTGAGCAGCCAGGGCCCAAACTGGCACTCCAGTAGGAGATGTCCGTGTTGCAAGCTGTGGCTTATACCCTGCTATGCAACAACACTGGCTGTCTTTCACACTTTTAAACTACCAACAAACTCTCTTTTTAAACTATCAAATAGCTTCATAAATTTGTCAAGTATTGCTTCTTTTTTTGAGATTTCCTGTTACAAATCTAAGCCCACGTTAATAACACTGACCTACTTAAATAATTACATTAAGTAAAATAGCCTTTACCTAAATTTCTTTATTCTAGACTTACACTTATTTGGCAAATCAAATAGATATAAGATCATGGATAATGACATAATTAAGCTTACTACAAGTCGAATGTCCCTTATACAAACTGCTTTATGTTTTTTAAATTTTGGAATATGTATATATAGGTACTGAAAACTCTTAGGGGTAGGACCTAAGTTTAAACATTTAACTTATTTATGTCTGATATAAAACTTACATACACAGCCTGAAAGTAATTTGTATTATACTTGAGTATGCTTGTGTTTTGGCTGTCACACATCACAGTAAGTTAGTTACACAATATTCCACTCGTGGCATTATGTTAGTGCTTAAAAAGTTTTAGATTCTGTGATATCCAGATTTTGTATATTTAGATTAGCAACATTTAACCTGTAGAATCTTTTTCTTCTATTCCTAAAAGGTGGTAGTAACCTCCCTGCTAATGGCCTGGGAAAGCTGCAGGGAATGGCTCATGTCCTTGGGCCTCTGCGCCACTGTGGGAGACCCAGGAGCAGCTCCTAATTCCAAGCTGTGGAACATCTAGCTCTGGCTGTTGGGGCCATGGGGAGTGAACCACCCAACAGAGGATCTCTCGTTCTGTCTCTCCCTCTCTTTGCAACTCTGACTCTCAAGTAAAATATATAAATCTTTTGAAAAATGATAGTGAAATTACTATTTCTGTGTTTGCAATCATAAAATAATTTCTTTAAGATTCTTATGGTGATTAATACAACTGCTGCATAGGTCAGTTTTAATATGGGCATGTACTAAAAATAAACATTAAGATAAATAAATTTGCTCTTCTGCTAAATAAGAATTCTAATTAATTATGGACTTGGAGCTAAAGAGGAATCAGTATCCATAAGCATCATATCTCCTCATCATCCAGTCAGGAAAATTATTAAACTGTTCCATAAAATGTAACCTAAAAACAGATAAAAAGAAAATTTCAGCGTAATTTGACATCTTTCTCAGTCAACAGTATAGATTATTTGGGGTTGCTGCATTATATCCTAGTTATTTGTGACTTTTCATATAAACAGAAATTCCTGTCAGTAGAGGGTATCTCCTATTTCACTCCCTTGTATCTTCAGTCACTCATAAAGCTGGTATATAACATCTCCTCTTCTGGCAACAGAACCTCAAGGCTTGCACTCAAAAACACTCTTGCTTATTCTTAGTGTATGTGCTATGCATGGGGCTGATAGTCTTTCCCTACCGCTAGGAATAAATACCATCCAGGTATGACATGTCACTTTTTCCTCATCTCTAGCAATTATATGGGATCAGCACACAATACAGGGGAGTACAGTGAGACCTAGCCAGAGAATGGTTAGGAAGATAGATGGAGGTATTTGTGTTCCTAACATAAGGGAGTGTAAGTCTGGCCATAATGTAAAAAGAGAATGAATCAGACTGAAAATAAAGCTAAAAGTTAAAAGAGGTTCTAGAAACTGAATGAGAGAAAACCTGAGAGCATTTTGGTATTTGAATATAGCTTGATGCAAAGCCAATTATATAAGTCTCTTTGAGTTGAATTTTTATAATCTGTAAATGACCAAGCAGCATCTAAAAGTATTTTGTGTTCTTATTAATATCACATATTACCAAAACAATAGCGTGTTTCTCAATGCCTAATAGTCAAGATTAAATTATCTTTTATCAAGATACATCTTACACAGACTAATTAGGAAAAATATCTTCCACTTCCCTAAATATTAAACATTGGGCATTAAGGCTAGTTAGTAGTGTCCACTGGAGATGCAACTGCCTACTCTGATGGATTTTACTGAATTCTCACCCAAAGAAAATTGAAAAAAATGTATAATCCTTTCTTTGGATTATAGACTTCAAGTACAAAAATAATAGCCTTCAAAAATGTACTGATTTGACAAGATTGAAAAACAGCTTCAAGAATACAAGTACCTACACAGATTTTAAAATCAGCTCTTACAACTCTACATGCCTGTTTAATCGACTTAGTTTATAAAATGCTGTATTAGTTTACTTGAAAAACAGAAAAAGAACAGGGAAGGGAGTGGTGGTGAAGAGAGATCTCCATCCCCTGGATCAATACTCAGATTCTCACAACAGCCAGGGTTAGCCAAGCTGAAGCCAAGAGGTTGGAACTCAATAACCTGTGGTCCCCCCACCTCTTCAAATTATATGTTAGTAGGAAGCTGGAATCGGAAGAGGAGTCAGCGTTTGAACTAAGGCACTCCAATAGAGTCTGGTACCACAAGCGATGGCACTTGTCGCTAATCTACTTACTTTTAATACAGGCAACATGTTTCACAGGAGTATCTACCTGTCATCATAAGCACATGCTGTCTTTTCTCATGTATGGTTTTGTTCTACTCATTGCCAGCCCCAAATTTTAACCCTGAAAGCCATCTGCGATTTCTGTTACTCCCTAGATTTTTACATTCTGTTATGTGCCCATTGGTATTTTCACCTCTCCAAATGCTTTTGTGCAGTCCTACTGACTGCAAAATTCTAAGTGAAGTATACTGTGGTATAATAGTCTCAAGAATCGGTAGTTGAGATATGACGTCTCACTGGGAAATTATGTAATCCTTGTCAGATCACTTACAATTCACCATCTACCAAATCATGCAATTTGAGAAACTTGTTGATGAGCATTTATTGCAACATTATGGAAAAAAAAACCTTCAATGAGCACCCCTTAAATCTGCCGCTGAATTATCTATACTGTTTTTGTAGACGTTCAAAATTCCCTAACTTGTTTTTCCAGCTTCATCTTGCATGACAGGTTCCTGACTACAGTCTATATTAGTTGTTTTTCTGTCCTCGTTTTTGTTCTTCCATTTGTTCCAACTGACTGGAAGGTTATCTATGTACACACACTGTTCATAAATCTTTGTTGAAAGCTTACATGTCATGCAAGAGCAGTTTAAATACAACGTACTTTGAAAAGTCAAACCTGATTCCCTAAAATTTGAAGTGTCAAAGTATTTTTCTACGTTTTCTATTATGTTATTTAATGAATGCTGATTGCAGCTCAACAGATATTTATCTCTTACAAAATCAAACCTTCCTAAAGAAAAATGCCTTATTTAATTTAGCGTTTCACATTTGCATTTGATTGAAGTTTCTAAGCAGATAATTGTTAAGAATATAAAGCAAAAAACATCTGGATATGTATAAGAAATAAATAATACACTGCTGAAGATCTCATGACTACATCATCTGTGTGTGTTAACGTGTTTGTGTGCTCATGTGTATAAATGTATGACTGGTTCTTAAGCCAAGAATAACTGTCTCTATTCTTTGTAAAGTCTAAAACCAAATACCCTATCACATATTTAAATATTTGTAAATATAAATGTGCAGCTATCTTAATCTTACGAAAAAAAACTAATGAAATCAACAGATGTACAGTCACTAAATGTCATCTTCCTAAATTTTCATTGTGATACTGTGTTTTTCTTAAAGTTTTTTGTAATTCTTATTTTTTATTTCAAAAAGTAGTGACATAAAGAGGGAGAGACATCTCTTGGTTCTTTTCCCAGATGGAAAAAATGGCCAGGGTCAGGCTGGACCAAATCCAGAGTCTGGAACTGTATTCAGTTTTCCCATAAAAGTGGAAAGGGTCCACCTGTTCCAGCCTCTTGTGCTGCTTTCCCAAGCCAATGGGTACAGGGCTAAATTTGAAGAGCATGTGGGACTTGAACCAGCATTCCATCATGGTGTGCTGAAGTCATAACTGGTGATTCAGCCCGCTGACTCACAATACCAGCTTCAGTTTCTTACTCTTAAATTTGCGTCTGGGTTTCATTATGATACAAAACGTGGTTCATTCAAAAGGTCTACAATACAAACATACTTGTGTTTACTTGATCAAATTGTGCCTTAGTGCTCGCTTCAGCAGCACATATACCAAATTGTGCCCTAGATCAATACAATGGCTCAAGTTATAGTTTCTTTTGAATCATAACCACAGGCCTTAACTGATAGCAGTTAATTCCCTTCCTTTTCCTTGTTTCAAACAATAGCGTTTTTAGCACAAAAAAGACCTGCAATGTAAGATTAAGTGTCTTGGAGCTTGCATAGCCTGTGTAAAGCTGCCACATCCCATTTGAACATCTGTTCAACTCCTGGCTGTTCCACTTCCCATCCTGATGGCCTGGAAAACAGGGGAGGATGGCCCAAGCATTAGGAATTTTGGCCATTAACCCAAGAATCCAGATGGAGAGAGTCACACAGGAGTTCTTTATTCCAGCTGGAGACGTAGCAGTGGGAAAGGGAGAGAAAACAGGAGAGAGGAAGATGGCTACAGGAAGGGGGAGAAGGCAGAGAGCAGGGAGACAAAACGAGAGATCTCTTGCCATAGTTCAGGAGGGGACTGCAAAGGAGAAAGAGAAGAGTAGAGAGCAGAGCAGAGAGCACGAAGAGCTGAGAACCAAGAGAACTAAGAGTGGGGAGATCTGACAAAGTTGCGTCTAGAGCTCAGAGCCCAGAACAGAGATCAGAGACAGCAGAACACCAACAGCAGGACAGCAGAGAACCCAGAGAAAGAGGGGGCATGTTATAGCCCAGGGGCAGGTACTGGGAGCACAGGGTCACACAGGGATTGGTAGATGTGGTGGTAGGCGGGGCCATGGTTATGGATCCACAAGGGATTGGTGGATAGGGCTGTCAGGGAACAAGATGGGGCGTGAGACTAAAGAGCCGAAAATTTCAGAAATTAAACAAACCAAAACCTAACCTTAAGAAACCAAAACTTAAGGAACTGAAACCTAAGGGAAAGAGAAACCTGAGGGAAATCAAAACTGAAACTTAAGGGTACTGAAACCCAAGGAAAGTAACTAGTTAAAGCTGTAGCAAGTGTAAAATGGTGGGGATCTCATCAGTCTTCGGAGCTGATGTTCAAGTCAATCCTCCCATCAGATGTTTAGGCCCCTATCACTCACGTGGGAGACCCAGAAAAAACTCCTGGCTCCTGGCTTCAGTCTGGCCCAGCCTCAGCTGTCGCAGTGGTGTTATAGCCATTTGGGGAGCGAATCAGTAGATGGAAGATTCTCTCTGTAAATTCTGCCTAACAAGTAAAAGAACAAATCTTTAACAGCAAACATTAAGTGCCCTTTGAAGTTTTCAAAGCAATTGTACTAATTTTTGTCTTCTTCCAGAAGTTTACACTCTTTTTCCCCCTCTCTCATCACATTAGTTCACTTTACCCTTGAAGCATCATTATTATTTTCTTTTTTCTGGTGAATGATGAGAATGTTTTAAAGATACATCACATTATGTCCAGGAGAAGGATACACGTTGGAATAAGTAGAAAAAAAAAAAAACTCAATACTTTCTAGGTAAACAGTAGAAAGGGGAGAGCAGCCCTTCCAGTGATTCTTGTAATTTCAAGACAATAAATATTCTAGAAATAATTATATCAAAACAGAAAACCCTGAGAAATAAGTAACTATGAGGAAAAGAGGAAGGTATTAAATGATAGACTATACAGGACAGGCTGTTATTTTTAAAATGAAAATAATTTGGGGTATGATCTTTTTTATGCTTACTAAGCTAGACTTTTTTTTTTTTAAGATTTTATTTATTTTTATTGGAAAGTCAGATACAAAGAGGAGGAGAGACAGAGAGAAAGATCTTCCGTCCGGAGCTGGATGGGAAGTGGAGGTGCCGGGATTAGAACCGGTGCCCATATGGGATCCCGGGGCGTTGAAGGCGAGGACTTTAGCCACTAGGCCACGCTGCCGGGCCCTAAACTAGACTTTTTAAACTGAAATTTTGTTCGCATTTTTCATCATCATCCAGTTTTCAAGTTTTAAAAAATTATTTCAAACCATTATTATCTTTGTTACTATTTTAAACCTCTTCTTAGCCATGTTCTTCCAGGACATATGTAACAACATAAATGTTCAAAGTACTTGGTTGTGGATTGTTAAAAAAAGTACATCTGAAGTATTTGCATCTTTCATATGGTAACAATGGTCTTGATAGAATGTTCTAAATTGAATTTAATATTTAACAAAGAAAAGGTTATGAACATAAAAATAGTGACTATGGTCACTAAAGTAGCTTTGCAGGAAAAGGGGTAAAAGGTGACAATAAAAGGTATTTGACTTTGGACACCCTGAAATGCCTACCAGACAACCGTAAGAAGATAGCAAACAAGTGAATGGAAATGAGTCTGTATCAGAGGAAATGTATAAGTTAACACAGAAATAGAGTTTAAAGTCGTGATAATAGCTAAGGTTATCTAGGGAGAGGTAAAATTGAACCACCAATTTACTGCACAATGATATTTAAGAAGTCAGTAAAAAAGAAAAATATTTAACTTCCAAGATAATAAAATATATGAAAGTCAGAACAAATTACTCAAACCAAAATTAAGTACATTAAATGTCAATAATAAATGGAATAAATTATTAATTTTTCTTTTTAAAGAAATATTTGTGACAGTTTGGATTGCATTTTGGAAATACCCTGTAGTAGTCACAAATTTATGCAATGAGCATGATTTTTACTTAACTTATTTCATTCTGCAATCTATCTGGGAAGTTATCCAAAACACGGAAACATGGAGAATGTCATGTATACTAAATGGTAGGGAGCTCTTATATAAAATAATATGGAAACACCAATATGAAATTTTTAAATGCATAAACATGTAAGTGGAATTTAAATAATACAAATATTGCATGCAGCTAAGAGTGAAGTGAAGGGAACAACCAATATTGGATTTCAAATGAGTTTTTTCCTTAAAACAAATAAACTTTTATTTTGATTTTGTTTACTTGGGGAGTAAATCAGCAGATGGAAGATCTATTTCTCTCCCTCTTAGCATTTCCTCAAGCCCCTTTCTTCTCTTTATATTTTTTCTGCCCTTTGTTTCATTTTTCAAATAAATGAATGAATAGATTTTTAATGGTCTTAACACCTCTATTTTTATTATTTTTCTTATGGTGTAACAAAGACGAGTAGATATTTAAGTGCATATATATGAATAAATGCTAATTGTATGAATATTGATAAGTATTGGAAAACAGATTTAGAAAAATATTTTTAAATTTTAAACAAAAAAATCATAAATAAGAATCATGAAATTAAGCCTAATATCAAATGGAAACACAACATTTCAGATTAGAAAACAATGCTAATCTAGAAATATAAAGCCTTTTAATATTTTGGGTTTTCTCGTGGATTAATATTTATAATGTAACCAAATTAAATATGGTAATATGGAAAGTAATATTTCAACTACACTTAAAAATGTCTGAATTTAATATTATGTGGCCAAGTAATTAATTATAAATAAGTCTTTCATAATTTGTACTTTTATTTTGTTTTCATGAATTTTTAAATCAGTTTACCACTAAAATATTATTTGTTAACAATACTGATGTGATATACTTTTATATAATTTAAGACATTGTTGAAATTATAATTGCATGTGTTTGTTATTTTATACTAACTGATTATGCAATTCTTATATTTTAATTTCTGCTAACAGTTTTCTAAAGACAATATATTTAAAAAAGAAAGAAAGAAAAAGAGGGCCCAGCACTAAAGTTCTTGCCTTGAATGCTCCGGGATTCCATATGGGCACTGGTTCTAATCCCGGCAGCCCCACTTTCCATCCAGCTCCCTTCTTGTGGCCTGGGAAAGGATTTGACAATGACCCAAAGCCTTGGGATCTTGCACCCGTGTGGGAGACCTGGAAGAAGTTCCTGGCTCCTGGCTTTGGATCGGTGGGTGCAGCATTGGGCATTGCAGTTACTTGGGGAGTGAATCATCAGATGGAAGATCATCCTCTCTGTCTCCTCTCCTCTCCGTATATCTGACTTTGCAATAAAAATAAATAAATCTTTTAAAAAAAAGAAAAAGCTGCCTGTAATTCAGCATCTCAAAATTTAAAGTCTGAAAGTCACAAATGATTGTCTCTAAAACCTGAAAATGGCATGAATTATGTTATTTCATTTACATGTAAGATAAATGTTCTCTAATACATTTATATATAGATGTATTTTTGCAATTTAACAAATTGTATTGTCAGTTACAAAATTAGGTTCTTCAACTGGTTATGCATTAAAGCAGTTCAATTGTAATATTTCATGACTTTCAAGTAAGAACACACTTTTAAGATTCTTATTTGTTTAAAAGCAGTTTGAAGTCATCTAATCAAACAAGATTTCTTTCTTTTTTGAAAATATTTTTAAAGATTAAGTGAGTAAGTGCATCATCTAAGTACAAAAAGAAAAAAATATAGCTAAACAGAGCAGCAGTCATTTAGAGATAAAAGAAAAACTAGATGTGTTACCTCTGGAAAACTACTAACTCTAAGATTCAAATTTAGAACAATAAGGCCAATAGATTTTGTCTCAAGGTTAGAGCAGGTTAAGATGCTTGCATCCTATATTAGAGACTTGGGTTTAATACATGTCCAATATCCAGCTCTGCCTCCGGACCACTGGCAGTCTTGAGAATAAAGACCTGGGAGGTAGCCATGATGGCTCGAGCAATTGTGTTCTTGCTATTCATTTGGAAGATCTGGGTTGAGCTCCCACCTCTTGGCTTCAGTCTGGCCAACTCCTAGCTATGGTGGACATTTGGGAAGTGAATCAGTGGGTTGAAGAGCTCATATGCTCTCTCCCCAAATACATAATTAAACAAAACAAAATAAAACAATTTTTCATTCTACAGTGAGTAGGCATCAAATTTCTTAATGCAGCAAAAACAAAAAGTGAACTTTATCTAGGAGCAGATCAAAAACAACAAGAAATGGCAAACTTGCCTACCTATAAGCTAATATTAAACATGGTATTCTTTGTATCTTTACCAATGCCTGAGCCATGCATGGTATGTAAAATAGGTAATATTACAAAGCAACTATTTAATGAACTCATTCCCTTGAATCTGAAAATATGAAAACCCTAGTCTTTTCCTAAACATATAAATGTCTTCACATAAAATTGTACCACTGAAAGGGACTAAAAGCCACGTAATCTGATATTCAATGGTGTTTTTTTAAACTGATTTGGGAACAGGACAAAGTGTAACTTTTAACTTGTCATCAGGGAGAACTGATTTCCTCACTAGGTATGGAAAACTTAGTGTACAGCAGAGCCTACGAACAAACCTAGAAGTTAACAAAGAATGCCTGTGGGTAAAAAGCACTAGTATGTTTTCTTTCCATAAATCTGACAACAATATTGCTAAATAATCTCTTTAAAACCACTAATGTTGGGCCCGGCGGCGTGGCCTAGCAGCTAAAGTCCTCCCCTTGAACGCCCCGGGATCCCATATGGGCGCCGGTTCTAATCCCGGCACCCCTGCTTCCCATCCAGCTCCCTGCTTGTGGCCTGGGAAAGCAGTCGAGGACAGCCCAATGCATTGGGACACTGCACCCGCGTGGGAGACCTGGAAGAGGTTCCTGGTTCCCGGCATCGGATTGGTGCGCACCAGCCCATTGCGGCTCACTTGGGGAGTGAATCATCGGATGGAAGATCTTCCTCTCTGTCTCTCCTCCTCTCTGTATATCCGGCTTTCCAATAATAATAAAATCTTTTAAAAAAAACAAACCACTAATGTTATCTGAATACAAATATTGCAAAGATAAGAAAAATTCTGCCTTTATTTGGCAATAATCAAAGCCCACTGATGCTATCTGAAAAATCACTTTTGTATAAAAAACTAAGTTATATTTATTCATTAGTAAACCATTACTATTCTCAATTTAAAAAGTATCTTCCAAATTCTGTACACATGCTTTCAATTTAGTGTTTCAAAGAACAAAATGTATTGTTTCATAAAAAAGTCTTGTCGAATCAAAGCTTGAGCAAAAGTGACAGTTTTATATACTACAGGTATAACTTTAAAATAAACTAATGCACACTTACTATATAGTAAATAATTTCCAAAATACTTTAAGGTTTCAAAAAACATTTCTCTAATGTTTCTGTTACAGGTGCCTAGTCTCATGTTAGACCTACCAGATAAGACTCTGCAGAGGTAATTTTTATATAAAGATAGGAATGACAAATTTTAACATATTAAAAAATATTACATGTTTTACACAGTTATTTAATTCAACATAATACTGACTTATGAAACAAATTCCACTCAGTTTGTCAGTGACTAAGTGCCTTTCTGGGTCTGAAGCCTCTCTCTAAGGTTCCTTCCTCGAACTCCTCCATAAAGCATCCCTAGACTAAGGAAAAAAAAGACTCAGGCAACTCAAATCCAGGTAATAATGCCAAAAGCAATCAAATCCTTCCCCCGAGACCATTTCACCTTCTTTAAAACGTGTGTAGCACAACTGCAGTATCTTTTCCATCCTGTTTTGCATCCTCTTAGCTAACATTTCAGAAAATGAAGTAGACATATAAGCAGAAAAAGTCATACTTTGTCATCACACCAAGGATGTGTGAAAAGAAGATGCTTTCTTCCTTGTGATAGAGTCAAATGTTTCCAAGCAATTTAGCTTTCTTCTGTTAATATAGTATGAATAAGTAATATGAGATAGTTTACATACTAACATATATTTGAACTCATTATAACTTTTGACAATGTAAATAATGCGCAATATGCAATATTTTGTCTAGCATCTGCTTTAGTGAATTAATCTTATAGGAGATGCAAAAAAACTGCAATGTAGATGTTCTTATACCAACATAATAGAAGCAAGCTTATTTCCTATGCCCTTGCTAGCATTTTGAATTACAAAATTACATATCAATTCTCATATTTCTGTGTTATTGACACAGAAACAAAAATTTGTATATTCAGCCCAAGAAAAGTAAAAACCTTGTCATTTTGAGTCTCACTTCCTTAACGCATAGTGCAATTAAATATCTTATATATTTATTGAACATTTCTATTTTCTCATCTGTAAATGGCTTTTTAATAATCTTTGCCCAATTTATTGCTTTCCCACCCTGAGGAATCCAGGCGTTATTACCATGTAGAGAAGCTAATTAACCGTCACATGTCTTCAATATATTTTCCAAAGATGTTGTTGCTTTTTGCTTATTAATCGTGCTTTCTGCTAATATTTATTTGTAACATGTGCTCCACTCAGCATTAACATTAACAAAACAAAAATCACAATAGAAGGACTGTGATATTAAGATAAACAGATGTAACTGGTCAGTGAAATAGCACAGAGATTTCTAAAAGTTTGGTGTTCTGCTATACCAAAATGTGTATACATTCAAACTTATTCTTTTTTGCTTTAGATTTCCTTCTTTCATGAGAAAATTATGTTTATTTCAAATACCATACTTCCATCAAATAGTCTTACGGTTTTAATTTTGAACCTCTTGAGATTTCTTTACACTATCGGAAGGGATTTTTATTTACCTCAAGGGCACAGTCAAGTATATCAGCACTATAGCCTAAAACATCCTTCTTTTTTCACATTTCTTATTTTCATTTCAACATCTAAACTACACACAGGTTGAGCGCTATAATCAATGACATCTCAATGGAGATACCTAAATATTAATACTTGGAAAAATTTTCAAATGTGTATAGTTAACGCCCTATCTTATCTCTTTTATCTTCAAAAGTTAAGCTGGGATGATGTGCCCTTTCCCCAATCCCCCAGGATTGTTCTTAAAGCATATTATACAGAACAGATTAATCATTACATCTTGACTAGCTAATGAGCTCAGCGTATTCTTCAAAAGAAGTTCTTTGGCATTTACAAAGCAGAGGGAAAGAGAATCGAATTGCAGAGTTTCTTTTATTGTTGTTCTGGCTTTTTGCTTAAAGAACTGGAAATTGGTCAAAAGCTGTCCATACTTTAAAAAACTAGTGAGGGAAAACCCATTTGAAAACCCTGCTATTGACAAAATTAACGACAAAGTCTGAGTTCTGACATCAGTCATTCATTTCGACATTACGAGGTAAGAAATTCATGCTTCAAAATGACAAGCAATCTGTCTTCTAAAATAAATTAAAGTGATGCTTATATATTTCTCTAGACCCAGGTCATGTTGTAATTCTTTTAAGTAGATTGGTTCATTTCAGAATCAAGATTGTATACAGTAGACATTATTTTCATTTCTTAAGTAAACATAAATGGTAAAATGAAAGATAATGCTTGAAATTTAAGAAGCATGTGGCAATACTTGAAGCCAGCATGGTGCCCAAAAGTCTAACAGCTCTAATTCTAAATTATGATGCCTTTCTTTATCATAGAGTAAAACTCACATATTTGCTTGGATTTGGGTCACAGATCTCTGTACTGTTCACTAACCATTTATACATCTGTTTGTGTTAATATTACAGTGCCTTTTTGAAATTATTTACTTATTTGAAAGGCAGAATGACAGAGAAGGCAGGGAGGGAGATAGAAAACGAAAGGGAGAGAGCTATCTGGTGATTCACCTCTCAAAAGGCCATGACAGCCAGATACAGGCTAGCAGCCAGGAAATCCACCTGGTCTCCAACTTGGGTGGCAGGGGCCCCAAGTTCTTGAGCCCATCTTCAGCTGCTTTCCCAGGCATGTTAGCAACCAGATGGATCAGAATATGGAGCAGCTGGGAACTTCAACTGGTACTCTAATGCTGGATGCTATATCACAAGCCACAGGTAAACTTACTACACAATAAAGCTAGCCCTGGTACTACAATGTTTTATACAATATTTTAAAGCTTAGTAAACATATCTTTTCCAAAAATAGTTCTTTGCTGGTAATTATTTATTTGTCCAATTGTAATTGTTATGCCACTGTATGAGACTATCAAAATCATCATGCTTTTTTTCTCCTTCAACAATATCATGAAATGGGGATACTATAAACATTTCAATAAATGTGTATTTCACCTTAAAAATCAATGTTTTTATAATATTACAACTTCTTTTCAAAATTAAAGTTAGTCTTCCATTTATTAATATGAATTCTGTGTTTTGATTGAATTTACTCTTATGAATACGCAAGGGCTTGTGCATGTACAGGTGTCTGACACATGCTAGACAGAACCATAAGAACCATAAGAAATTATACCTCATACTGGCAATTTCTTAAAGCTCATTATTTGATACAGTATATAAAATATGATAAAAAATTTAATATGTTCATTAAAAAACATCGGAATTTCACCATTTTATCCTAGGATTCTCTTAAATACACTTCAAAAAATTATAAAAACATTATACAAATGCATCTTGAAGGATTTAAAAATTAATTTTTGTACTTTGTCAGGAAACTTTGACAATAATTGTACTTGAAGCATAGTCTGGTTTTCACACTGCTCTTGATAACTATAAGGTGTAAAATACATAGGAAAGAAAGAAGGATATGCTGCATTAGCTTAAGTTCTTTACTCAATTAAAATGATCATTTTCTAGTTTCATATTTTTAGAGAAAAGGTATATGGAAAATTCCACTTGAAGAACTGTAAAAGTATGAGCTTTAACACGGAGAGTAATCCTATTCTTCTAATGTTAGAAACCAGTATTTCTTCAGGACCTATAATGCTTCCGGCTAGTGTTTCAGATACATTAAAGAAGAAATAACACATTCTACATCCTCATACTTTTATAGGAGAGTGAGACACACACTATCCAATGAACATCACTACAAGCAAGTATTATCATGGGTGAGTAGGAAAAAAAAACAAACAAGCTAAGCTAAGGCCGAATTCTTTGGGGATGAGGTAGTCAGATTCCAATATGGAAAGGATGGTCAGTTAGGTCTTACTGAGAAAAGTGAATATTTGGAACAAATCTGAGGTTCATAAAAGGATAAATCTTAGAAGCTACCTGCTGCTAATTTGAACATTTTTGCTTTTACTGAGTGAAATGATGAACTATTTGAGGTATGGGTGAAGATTTAAACTTCTGTTTATTTTTAAAGCAACAAGTTTTACAGTCATTTTAGACTTACTGAATGTATCAAGTCCCAGATATACTAGTGGAAAAATCGAGTGTGGGAACTCGGTGCAGTCTGTAGTTCTGCTGTGAAATTAGAAAGGAAATAAAAGTGAACCTGAGTTATATGTGGACTGAAGTTAACACACCTTTAGGAAACAATTAGGAAATGGGATTTCAAATTCTAGATGTAAAAGGAAACAATACATTTCTGCAGGTTGAAAAGCAAAAGATCCAAATTCCTCAGCTCATGTTTGCTCTGATTGAATGTTTGTGTTCCCTCTAAAATCCATGTGTGGCATATTTACTCCCGGGTGCCACTGTGTTTGGAAGTGAAGCTTCTGGGATGTATCTGGGTTTGGAGGCATCTGTGCCTATGAATGGATTAATGCTCCTACAACACAGTCCTGAAGCAAAGGGTTCTTTCTCTTCTCTATGATAAACAAAGCATCCATTCTCTATTTTTCACTTACGTCATGTGACAGGAGTAAGAAGATATACCAACTACTGTGGATCAGTGAGATAACATATGGTCTGAGAACAATTAACTGGAATTGGCCATGTGGTCACTGCCGATGTCCCTGGCAAACAGTTTGGTAGAATGCTGGAAACAAGCCGGGCGGGAGTGGACTTAGGAAAGAGAAGACAGAATTTGGACAGCACAGAACGGAGATAATGTTTCTGTAAAGTTTCACTACATGGGACTAAATGAAATATAGCATTAACTGGGAAGGAATGTGAAATTAAGAGTATTCCTCTAAGATGGGGGGGGGGATATGTTTACATTTTGATGGATCAGGATGATCCCATGTAGAGCAAAATATGACACATCAAAGAAAAAGAAGGCAGAATTGCTGAACAAATGTTCTCGAGTAAAGGAAAAAGGACAAGGTTAATGTCAACTGAAAATCACTAGTTTTAGATACAAATGGGGAGAATTTATCTGTGACAATAAGTAGGAATGCAGATCACATGATTATAAATGCTGGCTCGGGGGACAGTATTGTGGAGCAGCACATGAAACCACTAGATGAGCTGCCAGAATCTCACAGTAGAGCGCCAGCTCAACTCTCAACAGCTCTGCGTCTGAGCCGGCATTCAGCTACAACTGGGAAAGCAGCAGCAGATTGCACAAACACTTAGGCCCCTGCTGCCCATGTGAGAGACTTAGTGTAGTTCCAGCCTCTTGGCTTAGGTCTGGCTCAGTGCTGGCCACTGCGGTCATCTGGGGGTGAACCAGAAAACAGAAGTGCGCTCTCTCTCTCTCTCTCTCGAGCTCTCTCTCTAGAGCTCTCTCTCTAGAGCTCTTTCAAGCTAAATTAATATTTTTACAAAAATCACAGGCAGTTTAGCTTTAAGAGATTTCCCCCTCACCTGGCACAAAGATGACAAAAATCTAACAGCTGCAACTAGATAATCGAGTATTCGAATTTCTGAATTACTTGTAATACATTCTGGGATGGAACCAGCACAGATACAATAAGCATAAAAAATGCTGCTGCATTAAGTATTTGTTGGTATGAGTTTATGGAAGTTCTGTTTTGAAGCTTCCATTTTCACAGTAGAACAGGAAGTAAGGTCGTTAGTTGGAAGAGGAGAAGATATTGGGGAGATTGGTAGGGACAACCATGAGATGGCACTGATGTTCTTCACTAACTGGTGTTATCTCCCATAAACTGTCCCTATGAGTACAGGTGGAATATGATTTGTTTCAAACCAACAGAAAACGCCAGCTGTAGTAAAATGTTACTATTATGATTAATTTTTGGCAAAAGAGGTGAGAAAGTCACCCTGTAATTAGGTTATATATGTTAGACTCCATCTTACTACTACGCAATGGAGAGAGAATCCTGAGGATTTTGCCAAGAAGCAGTGATCAATCCATGACCCAACTGAGAGGGCAGCATAACAGGGACCTGGGGGAGGGCAGCCTGGCAGGGACCTGGGGGAGGGCAGCCTGGCAGGAACCTGGGAGGAGGGAGGGCAGCCTGGCAGGGACCTGGGAGGAGGGAGGGCAGCCTGGCAGGAACCTGGGAAGAGGGAGGGCAGCCTGGCAGGAACCTGGGAGGGGGGCAGCCTGGCAGGAACCTGGGAGGGGGGCAGCCTGGCAGGGACCTGGGAGGGGGGAGGGCAGCCTGGCAGGGACCTGGGAGGGGGGCAGCCTGGCAGGGACCTGTAAGCAGGGTGTTGTTTGATCTAGTGAACTGGGGATAATTTGTTAGCAATTATAAAGGGTTAAACAAAACCCGAAACTTAGTTATGTGGACAGTAAATTAATGGGCCTACTGATAAAACTAAGAATTCATTTCAGATATGAGATTAGCATTGCAAGCAACACAAACCAGTTGTGGTTAATTTCCTCTAATCACAGCAAGAGTAGAGGATATGAGTTAGTTGTTTTCATGTGGGGTATATATTTTAATAAATGTCATGTAGTTTCAACTTTATCAGTAAATAAATAAATAAATGCACATAAATCAATAAGCTGACATCATTTTTTCTCCTCTCTTTAGCTAAAGTTTGAGATAAATTTATCTATAATTTTTGACATCACTGACTTACATCATAGGGTCCAGCGTGCTGACCTAGCGGCTGAAGTCCTCGCCTCGCCGTGAATGTGCCAGAATCCCTATGGGTGCAGATTCTAATCCTGGCCACCCCGCTTCCCATCCATCTCCCTGCTTGTGCCCTGGGAAAACAGTAAAGGATGGCCCAAAGCTTTGGGACCCTGCACCCACGTGGAAGACCTGGGAGAAGCTCCTGGCTCCTGGTTTCGGATCGGTGCAGTTCCAGCCATTGTGGCCGCCTGGGGAATGAGTCATTGGATGTAAGATCTTACTTTCTGTCTCTCCTCCTCTCTGTATATCTGACTTTCCAATAAAAAAAAAATAAAATCTTAAAAACAATTATATCATTGCATGAGAAATTTGTAATTAACTGAATGCTACAGATTATTTTTGAAAACTTAAACATGCTCCTTTACAGAATCTAATTCTGTTTCCTAAATCACTATGGTACTTCATGTTTACAAAAAAAATTTTCAGATTTACACTACAACATGAAGCACTGGTTATAAAAAAATCTGAAAACTATTACTGCTACTGTTTCTTCTTTCTCAGTAATAAAACATTGGCAGTACAATTGATTTTGTGCAGTGAGTGGCTTAGCATTCTCACTAAAAAAATGACACTGTAATTTTATGAAGAGGATTTTCATTACAAAACCATTCCAAGACTGAAAAAGAAACAACCAATACCAATCTTTGGCTGTCGGCTGGGCCATTTGCTGTATTTGAGAATAACATTTCTTCTTTAAATTAGTTGAATTACATTTTTAAAAGCTAAAATAAATATAATCTAATATTAACCTGGAATTTATTACATTCTGGAGCGTATTCTAAAAACACTGATTTATTTCTTACAAGGTGCTATTATATGAATTTCACAGATGAGAAGTAGAGAATAAAGGAAGTGGCAAGATAGCATTTGATTGCGGGGAATTTTTCTCTAGTTTTGACTTTTAACCACATTTCATAAGGTTTTTCACGTAATAGCCCCTCCATTTGGGGGGTGAAATTATTACAATGCAATACTATTGTTGGAATTGTCAGTTGGACCATGCAAAATGGATTTAAAGGTAAGGAGGTAAAATTCAGTATATTCTAAAACATGTAGTTATTTCTTTTTCCTTTTTATTTTTAAAAATCGATTTAATTTTAAATGCTTGTTACATAGATCAGGGGACTGTCATTTTTATAAGAACAGAAAAAAATCTTAAGTGCAGTTCGAACTTACTCTTTGAAATGATTTGTGTGCTTTCAGTTTGGGGGCTACTGGTGAATACTTCATTAGTTCTTTCTATGACATTACTTTGCAGCACAAATTATTTTGAAAAACAATCATATTTCATTAAGTTAATACTGATGAAGTAACATGAATGTCAGTTGTTTAGTTGTTTAGAGTTTTTGAAAAGTCACTTTTTTTGAAAGGCAGAGAGACAGAGACAAAGACAGAAAAGGACAGAGAAAGATTCTGGTCTTTGATCTGATTGCACATTCCCTCAAATGCTACCACTACCAGGATTGGTCCAGGCGGAAGCCAGGAGTCTTGGGTCTGGGTCTCCCAAGTGGGGGCAGTGACCCATGTCTGTTATATGTAGTTTTTATTGATTTGCAAGAGGGGAAAAAAACATGTAGCATAGTTACTTTTAGTAGCAAGGGGTGTCATTTTTGCTATAACATATAAATAAAAATTTCTAATCTAAAAAAAGTCTTTTATTTTGATCCATTTCTGTCCCCTAAGAAAACTGGTATAAATTACTAGGCAGGAGTGAACTACATTTGTTATAAAAACTATTTTCTTATATGTTGAAAAGGCTATTTTGTTCATGGAAAATCTAACATCATATTAATACATATTTGCCCACATTGGGTAAACATACACTTACAAGTTATATAATGAATCTACACTAACTGGAACCATCTGCAAACTAAATTTCACATGAACAGTTAAAAACAAAAAATAAACCAAAAAACCCAAACAACAACTAACCAAACAAAACCACCAGCTTCCTTCTGTCCTATCACATGGCAGAATCATTTGGGAAAAACTTTAAGGAATAAGGTAATTACCAACTAATACTAATATATATACCATATTTCAAAAATTTCCAAAATATCATGCAATTTGTGTTCTTTTATTTTGTTTCATGTTATCCAGGAGATATTACGCTTCTTTGTGCAAAAATAGAAGAAAATAAAGCATAAATAACGAATATTACAGAATTCAGTAGACAGGATATAAAATTACAAATGATTTATTTCAAATTTGCTGACAAAGACTATCTGTATGGTAAACTACAATGTTAGTACATTTTAAAATATAGCTAGCCTTAATAAATTTATTAAAAATTTATATAATCATAAAAGGTAAAAGAACAATAGAACCTAATTTCAGAGACACAATTAAGATGGGTTTTTTTTGTTAGATCCAAGATTTTTGGTATTTTGAGAAAAAATGCTAGGTTTATTTTTATTGTTGTACTCATTTATCTCTTCTTGTTTGGTAAAGAAAAAAAATGGTGGCATAGACGAGAAACACAAAAATAAATCTCTTGCTGTTCCAACAGTGTTCTACAGCATGTAACTACACCCCATGTAAAGATTCGGTTAGGACAGTGTATAACCACTGTTCAACATCACGCACACATAATGCAAGCTTGATTCTCATTTTTTTTCATACCTTTCCATTCAGCTAGGTTTCATAAGTAAAGATGTATATTTTATTAAGCCTTTTATTGGAGGTAAAAGCTGAGCATTGCAAAGTACTTTGATTGAAGGAAACAATGTACTTTGCATTGCATGAAATGAAAATAAAACTTCTAGTACTGAATAACAAGCTAAGTCCTACATTTTCTTTAAATCATTAAATTAGTTTTTTCCCTTGAGGTTGTAACAGGATCAGGATGAATACAGGAGATAACTTTTTTTGGACACAAATTTAAATTATATATAAAGCAAGTATAATTAAAAGTCAATAATTTATTGGTCAACTATATGAAACTACTAAAGATAAGCTTTAATTATTAATCACAAGACGCCTTGAATCAACAAATAGGGAAAATAGCACTGCTCACCTAAATGAAGTTCAACTCCAACAAAATGAAAATGTTTTAATTATTTTAATAAATATATTATTTAACATTTACATTTGAAGAATGTCCTATAAAAAACTATTTCAAATATTCATCTTTCAAACTACAAAATATGTTTCTAATTCCAAAGTTTGCAGCAATAAAAAGGCTTAGAATTTAAATACTAAGAAAACATGAACTTCAAAGTTGTTGGATAGTATTAAAAGGATCACAAGTATCAATTTTCTAGGACTTTCAGTTTGATAGAAATTCATCAGTAGTTTTCAATTGTTTACATAGTAAAGTATGTGTTAAAAAGCAATTAAAATTGCATCCACTTTTAAAGCTATACCTTTGCTCAATTTTTACATTGAGTATTTATATATGTGATATTGTTAAGTCACATAACAGAAATCTCAGGAAGATAAAATGAGGGAGATTTTAAAAAAAGACTCACTAAATAACCCTCAGAACTTCATAGAGTAGTCACGATTTTAAAGGAAGAATTGAATTCTAATAGTCTGCTATCCAAGTATACTTAAAGATGCATATAAGATTTTAGCAGTAATGCTTATTTCTTTCCAAAGTATTGGAATCTGTTTATGGTGCATATATGTGAATGAACGAATAAATCCTTAACCCACCATTCTCTTTTTCTCCAGTTTGCAGGCAACCACCCGTGAAAAGTATGGTGTAGATGAGAGGATGATACTGTACCTGATTAGCTCTGGAGGTGGTCATGGGATCAGATGGAGAGGACTTGGTGGTAGTTGGGGAAGATGGCAATGTCTGGGAACAAAGCAGTTCAGGAGCAAATCAACCTTTATAAGCCTTAAACTGATTATTAAATAAAACAAAAGAAAATAAAATGTAACACAACGAGAACAAAATCCTATGAAGAAAATTCCTCCTATTCATTCAAATTTAATGGAATTTGCGATCAGTTAAGTAATTAATGCATGTAGATATGCATGCATAGGCATGTAGAAAATAAATTCATGACTTGAAATCATGATGGTGATTGATAAAAAATTCACATGAGTATTAAAGGTATCCTGACCATATTCATGAATAGTTGTCTGATTTCTTTTCCTCTCGTTTTCTTGGGGAAAGAAAAGTCAAAGAAAGATTCTGTAAGTTCATTTTCCTATCAATGAATACAGTCGGACACTTAAAGAAGTGGTGAAATGAGGCTTACTTTGGCATAAAAGCATCCACCTGCTTAACGTGTTGAACATCACCAACAAGTTGATTCCACATGAAATTAGGGATCCATACTTAAAAGCAATTAAATTTGCAGTTCTGAGTCCTTAATATCACATTATCTTCTAAAAGATTAATTTTTAATAAATTTAGAGCACATCTGAAAATGTAAGCATTTACCTCATATTAATATTATGGCATTATATTAATAAAATGGTAACTAATGATGCCCCCAAAAGTTACCATAAAATTTTTGTACTTTATGTTAGTATACTTTATTTAAATTAAGAGTGTAATATGTTGCAGAATTGTCAGCCTGTGTTGAAATAAGCACAGAATTATTAGAATCATATTTATTATTCATTTATAAGCAAATATACATGGAATATGAACATATGTTGTATTTAACAAATATACTTAAATATTTCCTCAAGTGTTTTATAAAACTCTCAAGTCTAATACAGTAAACTTAAAGAATAAAATGTTAGCATTTTATGAGCACTCAGCAAAATAGCATTCTTTAAGTAGTATCCTCCATAGAGAGTATTTCTTTCATACCAAATTGGAATGTGGACTTTGTTTTATGTTAATATGGATCTAACAACAGTACTCAGATATGAGCAAAAGCATAACTTTAAAGGCTCAGCATTATCAGGAAAACCATCATTAAATAACTTACAAGTCTTTTTTTTTTTTTTTTGCATTTAAGATTTCAGAAGTTCTAGTTTGAACAGAATAAAGGAGTTAAGAGTAAAGCAAAGGATAAAAAAACACAGACTCTTGGTTAACTCATTACCCTCTGGAAATAAATCGGTTTTGCTAGCAGTAAATTATCTATTACATAGTCTACTTCTCAAATCATCCCTGATTGGTCTTAAATTAAAACCTAAAACAGTTTCAAGGGAGCTCTAGCCAAGGGTAAGTAATCCCCACAACTTGGCCAAATCTTCTTTTGAAGAAAAGGAAGATGGAGGGCTGTCATCGAAAGTGAAACCTCTTCTCATTTTCCCACAGTTTTCACTTTCATTCATCAAAAATTTACCTAACGTTTTCATGTTCGCACAACACTACGTTGGGGCATTTGCTAATGACTTCATATTGGAGCATGTTCCATGAATTAAAAACAAGGTTTTTGTTTCCCTCTGCTAATTCTAACAGTCACTGCACAGTATTCCTGGGAGGAGTATTTAAAGACTATCAGTGGACTCTAACATTCACCTTGTACCAAATAAAGATTGCCAACAAGCTCAGAAAGAACTATGTAGATAAAGAATCAAATAACTTAGAATTTTTAACTACTCTTAGATTAACATAATCTTTTTTTAACTATCCTTTCTTTTTTTGGCTTATACATAAAATACTGAATACGTATTTCTAATCAATGTAGCTCACATTCATCAAGTTGTCCTTAGTAGTCTTGAAGGTGTTTCTTACTCACATGAGTAAAAGACATAAATTTTAGGTTTCTAGACAACACTAATGTGTTTAAAATAAGTTAAAGTTGGGCTATTAACATAATTTGAGAAGAAGCTGTATTTATAATATTTTAAATAAAAAGGTGAAAAGTCTCTAATTTTGGACCTCAAGGGATAACACTATTAAAGTGTCACAATAAACTTACTACCTACACATTTTCTTGGTTCAAAAGCCTAACACAATGAAAATGTAATAAAATAAAGATATAGATATTTTTAGCTATTATTCATGTATAATTTTTTTATATATATACAGAGAGGAGGAGAGATAGAGAGGAAGATCTTCCATCCGATGTTTCACTCCCCAAGTGAGCCGCAACGGGCCGGTACGCGCCGATCCGATGCCGGGACCAGGAACCTCTTCCAGGTCTCCCACGCGGGTGCAGGGTCCCAAAGCTTTGGGCCATCCTTGACTGCTTTCCCAGGCCACAAGCAGGGAGCTGGATGGGAAGTGGAGGTGCCGGGATTAGAACCGGCGCCCATATGGGATCCCGGGGCTTTTAAGGGGAGGACTTTAGCCGCTAAGCCATGCTGCCGGGCCCCTCATGTATAAATGTTTTAAGCACAAGTGTTCTTCCACTACAGATATATCTTATAACGAAAAAAAAAATTCTAGAAAATTTTTACTTCTGATGATTTTTTAAATTAGAAAAATTTATTATATTTTAGTATATATATTTTAAATATGTTAAACTAATACATTTAATTGAAAATTTTTATTAATTAACTTAAGGGAACAGCTGAAGTGGCAGTTTTCAACAAAGAACTGGAACAGAAAAATCCACAAGAAACATTCCAATGTGTAATGTTTCTAAGTTTTTAATATGTCATATATGTAGTAGAACCACTAACTGGGTGAAGATTGGCAGTTTTCAAGTTAAATATAATTTAATAAAAATTATGATAAATTTAATGAAGATGTAATTAATTTAAAATTCATCTAATATCAATGTAGTGATACATTTTTAGAGTTAACATTTACTAAGCACATGTTCCTCAAAAACAATTTTTCACAGTTTGCAATTCCAGAAAACAATGGATATAGTCATCTTAAACAGTACTCTTTTCAGATGGAAAAGAATAAAACAATTTTTAACTATACGACTTGAATAGCTGTTAAGAGTTTGTCAGACATTGGAAGCTGAACTGATTACTACAGAAAAATGTGTAGTGTTTTATATTTTTTCTTTTTGTGTGCTTTAATACGTATAGAGTAGTGATCCTTTGGAATATGATTTTTGAAAATTAAGAATGTAACAATAGATATTTAGTTAAATATACACATACCTAAAACTTTGAGTTCATGAGTACAAAATAGATTATTCTAAACATTAGGATGAATTCTTATGAACAAATAATTTTGCTGCACCAGAGACTACTAACATAAACAGATCATATAATAAACATTGTTTGTGCTCAAGTAAAACTATACTGAATTCCCAGTATTTATATGTAAAGCAAAAACATCAAAGAACA
This sequence comes from Ochotona princeps, assembly GCF_030435755.1. Lineage (NCBI taxonomy): Eukaryota > Metazoa > Chordata > Mammalia > Lagomorpha > Ochotonidae > Ochotona > Ochotona princeps. The sequence goes on from NC_080837.1 coordinate 49,715,233, forward strand.
AAAATCAGAATTATTTGGTATCTATTACTGAATGCGTAATACAACTAACAAGCATTTTCTTCTAACTTCTGTTTCAAGTTCTTTTCAGCCTGAATATGCTTCATTTTTTAAAGGGGGGGTTGGTAAATAAAATAATAAAAGCCTTTTGGTTTTCCTTCTGACACACACCCTCCTCTTCTCCTAGCAGCTCCACTATTTCGTACATCCAAAAACTTTGACTTTTCCTGCATGAAGCCTAAGAATCTGTCTGGATTTTTAGAAGAGAAGAAACGCCCAGGTGTCACCTTCCTATCTTCTTTCTGTCTTTGTGTGTGTGTTTCTTTTACCGTTTGAGAAAGACATTTAAAAGATTCTTCAGGAAAACATTACAGAGAAGCTGTATCTAATCGATGTCCTTCAACTTGACATGCAAGTCTCTTCATCATCTGTCCCCAACTAATCTCCTTAACATTAAACTCTGCTATCAACCCCAGTTGAAATATTCTGTGTTTGCCAAGACAGTTCCTTTTCTATCCAACAAGTTGTAACCCTCTCCGATTCCATTTGTTTCATTTCTCCTTAAACAATGCCTTTCCTTTTTTTCCTCAAGTTAGACAACTACTATACAATTTCCAAGTTTTAATGCATTTTGCAGGGTTTGTCACTCGGGTCTATGGTTCCTTCATGCTCCTCTGAATTTTTTTTACGGTAGAGAAAATTCTTTATATTCTCATTTTGCTTAGCAAATACAGTTTCAGGTTTGCTGTGTTTTAAGTATGTCTCACACAGGGTTAAGATTAGTCACACAGGGTAAGGGCTACAATTTAAAATATTTGTCAAGAGGGCATTTAATAAATTCATGATTGAATGAATAACAAATTAATTTAAGTGCTATTTTGGCAATTTTCAAGATGAAATAAAATTCCTTGGTCAAATTACATTATTTTTAAGCTGTTAATCTGATTTAAGTGAAAGAAGATTTCTTGAATTTTTACAGCCACTTTTTTCCCTAATATAGATTTTTTTAATATATATTCATGAATTAAGAATCCAGAAATTCCAAACAACTATGGCTAGTATATTTGATTTCATAATTCCATTATATTTAAAATTACAATACTATTAAGCAGTATCTTCTTAAAGAAAATATACTAGTTTGAAAACCTATTCATTCATTAAGAGTATTTCTGTTTCAAATAATTTACTCACTGACCTAAAATGAGGATGATATGATCAGGAATACAATAATAAAAGTCCACAATAGGTGATATAAAATACTAACATTTAAAGCAAATGTTATTTATTTAGGACTAAATTTGATTTCCAATTTTAAGCCCCAATTCATTTACATTATGCTTTTTAACAAGCAGAACTTTACATTTATCAATCACAAAAAAAACCCCAATGGGCAGAGGTAACTGAAACTGTAATAAAATACACAATTTCATAGTCAGTATGAATCTATTTCTATGCTGAAGTAAAATTATTTTCAGCTCCAGATTTTCTTTAAAACTCCAGCTTTATCCTTTAGGTGCAACAGCTCAATTGGCTAATCCTCCACCTTCAAGCGCCAGCATCTCATAAGGGCAATGGCTCATGTTCCTGCTGTTCCACTTCCATTCAGCTTCCTGCTTATGGACTGGCAGGGCAGTAGCGGATGATCTACAGCATTGGGACCTTTCACCCATGTGGAAGATCTTGAAAAAGCTTCTGCCTCCCAGCTTCAGATAGGCTCAGCTCTAACCATTGGAGAGTGAACCAGTGGATGGCAGATCTTTCTATCTCTTCTCTCTTTAAATCTGATCTGCCTTTCCAATAAATTTTTTTAAAAAATCTTGTATAGAAGTAAATTACTAATAATACATCACAAAATTATTTTTAAGGTAACTTAGAGTTACATACTTGAGAGTATATTCCAAGTAAATATAATGTAAAGGTTGTTACTTGAAAGGAAGTCTATCACTTAGCAAGAAATCTTACTACGATTTTATGTATTGACATTTAAAATATAAATAAAGCATCATGCAAATTTTTCATGTACTGTACAGGAAAATGATTTATTTTAAATAACTAGTCTATACTGCATAATTGACACAATTATTCACAAATAAAACATGTCACTTAAATTATATATCTGACTTACTATCTTGAGTATAATATACTAAAATGTACTGAATGTATATTGTTTAAATTAGATATTTTTACAGTTAGAAAGCCCCAAACTTGCAGCAGAAAAGACCAATTCACCTATAACATCTTGGAAACATGTTCTATTCTTTTTCTGGATTTTTTTAAGTAAATTTAAAAACTTTTACATTACAAATGAAGTGCACTGCCTAAGTTGCCAAGTCTCTTTTGGTAAATCCCTATTTCATGTACATTCCTGATTATATTAAAATATTGAATCAGCAATAAATTAAATCCAATGATCATCTGCAAGGATAGTACTAGATAGCCTAGAACTCTCACACTGCTATAGAGAAAACTGGACTATCGACAATGATTCACAGACCATTAGGTGTGGGTAGCAGTTATTTGTGCTTACAAAAATAATAAAATCAGCACATACAATTGTCCTGAACATACTGACAATGACATACTACCTAACCTATAATTTATGCTTTACTTCTTTAAAAAAGCAAGAAGTCTCTCTCTCTCTTTATATTTTAAACTTTATGACACATGCTCAAAAGTAAAGGGAATTGCAAGAGAATGAAAAATTTCAGATAGCCAACAGATTTTACATTTCAGTGCTCATTCTTTAATTTCTTATACCCAGATAATTTTAATTCAGAAATCTTCAAATGGATCCCTGATTTAAAATACAGTACTGGTATCATTTTTAGGACATCAGTCTTTGAACTATTAATGTTATTTACCTAAGTATAGATAAAATAAATAATTCAAAACTCTAAAGAGTGGTGAAAAACAAAAAATTCCATTGAGGTTTACAGTTTTCAAATGTTTAAATATTGTCATATAGTGACTGAGGGATCCTTCAGTTACAGACATTATGCAGATTGAACTGACACTGACAAGGAGATATGAGGGATTTTATATGGATTAACCCCTATTCATAATTTAAACATGAAAAATTTGTGAAAATAACTAATGGAACATAGGTTACTGACCTATAACTTTAAAATAAATTGCCTAATTATTAATTGTTGTATTTATATTTGTTAAGCATTGGATTCAGCTCTACATTGGTCAAACATAATAGATTCATAATACTGTTTAATAGAAAACAAATTTTCCATTAAGAAACATGAAATTAACAAAACTGATCTACATTCCACATTTATTACAATTAACATAAATATTCTGCAAAGTAAATAATGTGTGAGTTCTGAAGAATAATACATTTCTTTGGAAGGCAAAGTCTGTTGAGAGCAAAATTAAATCACAAATTAAAAGGCTATTTAGAAAAGGGCAAAAGCAGAAACAATAGTTATGAACATAAAGTGTCAAAAAAAGTGTAGATTTAGGAAGAGTTTATAGTGGAAAAATCCACCATATTTAATATTAAATAATGTCACTTTCCCCCTACATGTCAATCATTAATCAATTTTAAAACTCACATTCATTTTTATCAAGCAGTTTTTTACAGAGATCCTCATTAATTTAAAAGAAACATTGGCCCTTTATGACACACACACACACTTATTTTATATATATATGTGTATATATATATAATTGCTACACAAATTACACAAAACATTAGAGCTAATTTGTAACAAAAGACTGAATTCTAGGTACAAAATTTATTTATACATGTTTGTTGATAATAATGTTGAACAGGATAATTTAACAAAACAGAAATCTATGCATAATAACTGCACTGAAAACTACAAATATCACTAAGTAGGGTGTTAGAAATTTAAGGATATAGTTTCACTGCAATCTTTAGTCTTTATCTAAAAGCAATATAATCTTAAACAGGATAAACTCCTCTAAATTAATAAAATGTTTAAACTGTATAAAAAACAGTCACAATGAAAACAGTCACATAAGTTCTCCTCAGTGTAACACTAATCAATGATAAATCCAACAATCACTAAATCAATCAATCAGAGGAAGAGACCGTGATAGTTTTGAAATAACTAAATGACAACTCTGATAGGTCTTAAGAATATACTTTAAAAAAACTTTATATGTTAAGACTTTAAAAGCTTCTTTTGCAAGAAATTCATACTACGTTGTGGAAATTTCTCTTTGATTTTTCCCAACTAAACACTCACTTGTTTGATGCGATCTGGGTTAACGGTGGTCTGGGGTTGTAAAATGCTGACTGGTTCTGTTTTAGCCACATTTTGGGGCATTTCTCGAATTTTTTCTGCAATGAATCCATGAACGGCATTGAGTGCTTCCACTGTTCCCTGGATCAAGCACACTCTCTCAGTAGTACCTGTGAATAAAAATATTAATTTTCAGGAAGCGTTCCTATTCATTTTCATTTGTTAGAAAGAAAAGTACAGAAAAGGAAGCTTTAATACTACCAATAAGGTAATGTTAATCAGAGAACTAAAAGTTAATTCAAAATTTCAGTAGAACCATGAAGGAATATGTGTTCCTATTTAACACTCTTTTTTTTTTTTTTCTTGCCCCTTGGAATTTTTGTAGTCTTAGAAAGTTCTTTTAGGTCCCAGCCAAACCAGAGACCTAATAAGTTTTGGAGCTTACATATACTCACCACCATACTCAGTTCTTACAAAAGAATTTAGGGCTAGAAACTAGTAACAGATGAAGATGTGTGAACCAGTACTCAAAGAGCTTAATATATGGGAGGAAACAGACACCAAGCCAGATACTTTTTAGCCTAAATTATATGAAAAATACTGGAGCTAGCCTCATGATAATACAGTAAATCTACAATGAAAATAGCACTTAAGAATTATGGGGGGGGGGTGCGGGAAGAACACTTGGAAAACTGATATAATAGGCAAACTCCTAAATTTCTCCCATCTTCTATTCTTTTACTCTGGTCTTTTAAATACAACAATAGGGCCCGGCGGCGTGGCCTAGCGGCTAAAGTCCTCGCCTTGAAAGCCCCGGGATCCCATATGGGCGCCGGTTCTAATCCCGGCAGCTCCACTTCCCATCCAGCTCCCTGCCTGTGGCCTGGGAAAGCAGTGGAGGTCGGCCCAATGCATTGGGACCCTGCACCCGCGTGGGAGACACGGAAAAAGTTCCTGGCTCCTGACTTCGGATTGGCTCAGCTCCAGCCATTGCAGTCACTTGGGGAGTGAATCATCGGATGGAAGATCTTCCTCCCTGTCTGTTCTCTTCTCTGTATATCTGACTTTGCAATAAAGATAAAAATATATATATATATGTTTTTAAAAAGTATCATCAGTAAAGGAAACATCGATTCATTTCTCCAACAAGTATTTGGTGCACAAAACAAAGCAATTTACTATTTACTGTAACTTACATTATAGTGGATAAGTAAAAAGTAAGCATAAAATATTAAGTAGTGATTATTGCTGTATTTAAAAAATGGTTTTTTTTAAGATTTATTCATTTTATTACAAAGTCAGATATACAGAGAAGAGAACAGACAGGGAGGAAGATCTTCCATCTGATGATTCACTCCCCAAGTGAGCCGCAACAGGCCGGTGCGCGCCGATCCGATGCCAGGAGCCAGGAACCTCTTCCAGGTCTCCCACGCGGGTGCAGGGTCTCAAGGCTTTGGGCAGTCCTTAACTGCTTTCCCAGACTACAAGCAGGGAACTGGATGGAAAGTGGGGCTGCTGGAATTAGAACCAGCACCCATATGGGCTCCCAGAGCAATCAAGGTGAGGACTTAGCTGCTGGACCACAGCACCGGGCCCAATGATACATTTTTGATAAAAGTACAGACTATTGGAGTTATAAATGATAATCAAACGTAGGTTATGGGGCCCAATGAGGCAGTCTAGTGGCTGATGTCCTTGCCTTGCATGGGCCAGGATCTGATGTGGGTGCCGGTTCATGTCCTGGTTGTTCTACTTCCCATCCAGCTCTGTTGGTGGCCTCAAAAAGCAATAGACAACTGATTTTGATCCTTGGGATGCGAGACCAAGAAGAAGCTCCCGGTTACTGATTAAGACTGGCTCAGCTCTAAGCAATGTGGCCAATTTGGGGTGTGAACCAGTGGATAGAGGATATTTCTTTCTGTCTCTCTTTCTCTCCGTAAATCTGACTTTCCAAAAGAAAAAAGCAGATTATGAATTTTTATGAATTGATAAAAATAGTAAAAGTATTTGTTTCCTAACTAGTGCTATACTAACATTAAGCATACTTATATAAAATTGGCTGGATCTAACACTCATGTCCTGTAACACATTTTATTCCCCAATGATACACCTTCAGCTAATAAAAATAAGTGATTAGTTTTTGAGACTCTAATGAGACTTACTCAGCAGCCTGGTATTCATCAATAAACCTCTGCATCAAAGCACAAAAAACCAACACACTTCACAAAAATACAAACATTTCTTCTCCAAATAGTTGCGACAAAAAACACAACAGAACATTATTTTAAAATTAGTGAGCATTACTGTATTTCCTTTTGGTAACACTGGTTCAAAAATTCCAAATCACTCTATAAAAATACTTTTAAATATATTTTGAAGGGTGAAGTTGTGAAATAACAGGCACTCAAAAACTCGTATTTATAGTGTTTTAAATGTTATGCAGAAACAATTGTTGCTTTTGATTTAAAATAACAAAGCAGTATTCTTATTTCTAGAAAACAGGCATATCACAGAAGTTACAAGCAGAAATCAGTAAAAATTCAAACAATGAAAACTCTAGTCTATGAAAACCTGTTTCCTAAGTGGTAGAATATATTCCCCATATATTTAAAAATATTTATTTATGTATGTGAAAGAGTTAGAGAGAGAGACAGAGAGAGAGAAAATCTTCAATCTTTCAATCTGCTAGCTTATTCCTAAAATGGCTACAAAGGCCAGGGCTTGGTAGGCCGAAGCCAGGAGCCAGGATCTTCATTCAGGTCTCCTAGATGGGAGATTGGGGTTGAAACATTTGTATCCTTTTCCTAGGTCACTAACAAGAATCTGAATTGGAAGTGAAACAACTGGACATGAACTGGAGTTCATATGAAAAACACATTGGACACCTACTTGCTGTATCAGATCAGTGTCAGTACATATTTTAACTGAGAGCAAGTATGCCTTTCACTTCTAAGGATGGACAGAGCCTAAGAAACAAAACTGGGTTCTATGGACTCAATTTTCCTTTTATCCATTTTTAATAATTCTTGTCTAGATGTTTTTGTGGTTCTTGGGTAAAATGATGCAGTTTATACAGCTACTCATGGGAGTCTTTACAAGATTGTATTAATTGTCCAATAAATGAGTAAAAAGCTGAGGACTAATCAATGTAGCTAATATAAAATGCACTTATCTAGATCAACAGACCACATATGACAGAGATTGGGTTCCATTACGGCTTTGAGAGACAACTACAGCGTACTAAAGCAGTTGAACTTAAAGAGGGAATAAAAAAATAGCACTAAGTAAATAGTGATATCTTTGAAAAACTGATATCTTTTGAAATTCTGACTTAACAGAATATATACCATGCCTAACCACAAATAACTCATACTGGCTCCAGGTTTTATAAAACTAACAGATAGCAAATGGAAATCACTGAACCATAAAGAAATACGGTGTCTGAAACTAAATTTCATATAGTAACATGTAGGAGACAATTTGAAAATAGCTCATAGGTTCACGGTTGTAGTAAATATTTTTTTGAGCACTACTGCCAAAAAAGGCACAGGTTAGTGGGGGGAAAAAGAGACTGTACTTCTGCACTGGGGATGGCTGTAATCCTCACCCTGGATGTTGTCATATTCTCCTGTTGAACTCTAATGGCTCTTTCACTCAGATAAGACAAAGATCATAATTTTTAGGAACAAGTCACAAAAAGAAAAATTGTCAAGTGTATGACCAAAACTGTGTAACCCAAATATAAGCCTATAAATCAAACAAGTTGGTCAATTTTGCCATCTTAAAGGCTTTTGGGTTCCATTAATGTCTAAACTAATCTGTCACTTATTTATCATTGTGTTTAACAGAATTTCTTGGTTTCACAAAAGCTAGCCACAAATTAGGCAATTAGTTGCCTCAAATAAAAACTTACATTTTGTGTAACGCAAAGATACAGGTATACAAGACAACATAAGTTTGGAATTGCATTTTTTTAGGGAAAAATACACAAACTGTAACAAAAAGACTCAATGTCAAATATAGGAAGTAATATTTGAGATGGCTTTAAATTTTTTCTACTTCTAATCATTTATTTATATTACTTATTTTGAAAGGTTACATAGGTGAAAGAAAGAGAGAAGGTTAGTTTATACCACAAATGTCCCCAACACCTAAAGCTTGCCAAGCTGAAGCAAGGAACTGACAACTCAATCCAGCTCTCTCACACACAAAAATAATGAAATGCTACCATTTGCAACAAAATTTTTCTAAATGGAGATATTTATGCTTAGTGAAATAAGCCAGTTCCAAGTGGATAAGCTTCACACGTTCTCTCTATGAGATAGCTTTATGCAACCTATAAAATAAACAGATACAGGCTATCAAGCATATCAACATATTCTCATAGATAAATTGAATGGAGACTAGCACTGGTAAATAAAGGTATGTGGCAGTACATGTCTCTTCTCCTGAATAATGTACTTTACAGTAAGAATTTAGATTTTCCACCTTTGCCTATACCTGACATAAAATGATACATTTAAGTAACAGAAAGTTAAACGTGTAACTGTTAGTAAGGAAATCTACCACTGTGATAATTTTAGGGGAAATGGAAAGAGGGGAAAACAGCGAGTGAGGAAGAAAAGGGGAAGAGAGGAAACCCAAACATGCAAAACTGTATACAATCATTATTAATTAATGATATAACATATATTAAAAATAATAAATTTTAAAAGTCCAAATTTTAAACTGTTCTGTAATAATTGCATTAAGAATATTATTCTGAATTTACCCAGAGATGACACTTTCTTATGCTTACAAATCCCTCTGAATTGTAAAATATAAATTATATCATTATATTAAATTATAACATATTTAACAAACACACATATAATCCATCATCTATTTTAACGTCCCAATAATCATGGCAGATAATATTAACTGAACATTATAGGTATGGAGGTAGGAACAGCTTGGACAAAGATAAGTGCCAAATGCAGAAATTTTGAGGTCTTGTTTAATTCATTTCTTTTTTACCACTTATATCATTTATCTCCTGGAAATGCAGTATTGGCGAGCCACCAAATTAAACATAACTAAGAAAATCAGGAATGGGAATAGCATCTTGGTGTAATGATTTGGGGTGCTCTATGTCTTGGCTGCTCCACTTCTGACCCAGTGGCAGAAGGTGGCTCAGTGTTTGGGCCCTTGTCATCCATAGGCGAGATCTAGATGAGAGTTCCAGGCTTTTGGTTTTGATCTGGCTCAGTCCCAGCTGTTATGACCAGTTGAGGAATGAACTACTAGCTGGAAGACTGATCTGTTTCTCTCTCTCCACCCCAGCCCTGTAACTCTGCCTTTCCAAATACTTAATTAAAAAAAAGAAAATCATGTAACTCTCAACTTATTATGGAAAGATAATTTTTTCCTAATTTGGTAATATTTTAAAATACACTAAGAACATTAACATCTCTTTAGAAATTTATACCAAATCTGGCACAAAGTAGAAAACAAACAAACAAACAAAAAATTCATCATTCCTTCTTGTAGAACAGACAACCACAAAGATTGATTAATAATTGGATAGGTTATTGGCAATACTTTTTAGATCAAGTTTTCAGAGCAATAAAAAGGAAATCCGACATAAAGCTATGTTCACTTTGTAGCTTGAACTTTTTTTTACTACTATAAAGCTATATGTATTTGATAATACTTTCCCTTCTATCCAACTGAAAAGGAAACATTTTTTTTAAGTTTACCTTGACAGAAATCACAAAAATGGAGTTATAAAGCAAAGTAATAATTGCTTTTCTAATCTATGTGATTTACTCTCTATTTGTTCATGTTGCAATTTATAAATACAAAAATTTGCAAAAGGTCATATATCATGTTGCAGTCCCATGTGAACATGGTGAGGGCCTTATTCCAGAATTCTTGTTCAAGCATAAGGATGAGACTATATTATCTTTCAAAAAAATCTAAAAGATGCTGATACCATTCAGAGATATCAGAAAGAATGGAAGCCTATTAGAGTATATGTTGTCTAGTTTCTCATTTCATTCTCCACTTGGTGTATGCAAGCAAAAATATTAATTAACTAGCCATTTCCATAAAATAGCATCAGCAGCACAGAGACTTCTGACTTCTGAAAATTTACGAAGCACATCTATCTGAATAAGATAGGTTGTTACTGTAAATATCAGTAACACTTATCTTCATCCATCCCAGCAATGCATCTCCAGTTTCCAGATATTAGAGTTGGGGTCAGGTCCTACAAGCACTCAAACAACTTGTTGTTCATTCACCTTAACATAGATTTCCATTAAATTAAGGGATCATGATGGGAATTCCAATTTGGTCAATATTACTTCTTAAAAAAATTTCCATTATAAATTATATAACTATAAAACTTACACCAAAAACTCATTAAAGTTTGAATTATATATTTAAATGTTTATATTAAAATTGGCTTGCTGGTATGTCATCACTCGCAATCACGACTATCATTTTTAACATTGACATACACTCTTCATTTGCTGATGTAAGAAATGACACTTGGAATTCTTGTAGTTCCTTTTTGTGTGATAAAGAAAATCTACTTGCAGAGTTTTGCAGACTATGCTTGAAACTAGAAGAACAATTTGGAACAAGTATGGGATATCAAATTATGCTTGAAATTTAAAGTGGTGGCAAATATAACCAATCAAGCACACGTGAAGAACAGGGAAAATGAATCCCAATAAACTGACCATTTCTGAAATGTCCTCAAAAAGAAAATTTTGGTTTTTTTAAATCATCCTAAATAGCCTCTATGAGCACTAAGAAATGAGTTTTCATTCCCTCCTCAACACATTTGTTAGTGTCCTCTAATATACTTTCTGTTCACATCTAATATACTTCCTTTTCCCATTAAAAAGTATACTTTTTTTAAATACATGAAAAGCAGAGAGATGAACTTGTTGCTCACTATCAAATACCCACAATGGTCAAAGAAACAGGGCCTGGCTCTCGAACTCAGTCCTGGTCTCTTCCTCCTACTGGGCAGATACAACCATCCGAGCCATCAATCGCTGTCTTCCAGAATCTGCTTTAGCAGGAAACTGAAATGGGAAATGGAGATGAACTTGGAACCTAGGCATTCTGATATGGGATTCAGATGTCTAAGTCACTAGGTCAAATACTCCATTTCTATGTTTTTTGTTCTTCTGTTGTTTAGTTCTGGAAGTTCTTTGTTTATTTTGGATATTAAACTCTTACTGTACAGATAGCTTATAAATATTCTTCCCATTCTATATATTGTCTTCCCACCTTCAGAATAATGTCGCTTGATGAATATTAAGAACAATATCAGGTTTCATTGATCTGTGGTAATTAACAGAGTAAAAACAAAACAAACAAAAAAACCAATGTAATCTATATGAGCAAGATTGAATTTTTGAGATTTGATTATTGCTTTTAGCCTTTATGTTCTTGTGGAAAGTAGGGGTTTTATTTTCCTCTTCTAGTTGTTGAATTCTTTACCTAATAGAGTGCTAAGCCTGTGACTGTGAAGTGAACTGAAAATATGTCATTATTAAAATTTTGATAAGAAAAAGGAAGGAAGGAAGAGGTGTGTGGGGAGCTCAGGTAGCAGTGAGGATAGGGTGGCAAGTACACTCTGCTCCTAAGTCTATATTGTAAAATGTGTGATACTCGTTCACTTTATATAACTAATGTAAGTTAAAATTTAAAAAGTAAAAAGGAAGCTTATCAAACTAAAGAATTCCCACATGGTAAGTAAAACAAACACTGTGAAAAGACAAGCTACAGAAAGATAGAAAATATTTCCAAATAACATATCTGGCAATGGATTAATGACCAGACTATGTAAGGAACCGAAACAAGTCAACAGCATGGTGATGAGGTTGCTGTTTGAGATGCCCACACCCCACACTGGGGCTGTCCAGGTGAAGTTGCAGTCTTCCTTCTATGTTCCAGCTTCCACCCCATGCCGACACTGAGGGGTAGTATTGAGGGATGGAGGGACTGCGTTGCTGCCACTCATTTGGAAGACCTCGATGGGTTACAAGATCCTGGCTTCTACCTGGCCCACTCCTGACTGTTGTAAGCATCTGGAGAGCGAACCAGTGAATGCATGATACTTGCTTCTCTGCATTGAAACAAAATTCAATAAATAAGAATTTTAAAAATGAAATGCATTTCAGAAACACATATTTCTGGGCATATAAATGTATACAAAATATACACACATATACAAAAACATAGAAATATATAAGAAAACTAAAAAAAAAAAAAAAAAAAAAAAACCTCTGCATGCAAAGAAGAAAGTGGAGGCGTGAGAAGAGCAGTAACCAGTGCAATGGTGTAGCCAGAAAGAAAGAAAGACAAGAGAAGAGAAGAAGATAGAAAAAAAACACATGTTGGATTAAATATAGGAAGAATACAACCTTTGCACAGTGTTGGTGGGAGTGTAAATTAGTACACTCATTGTGAAAAACTATGGAAGTTCCTTCAGAATCTTTACATATACCAACCATATAATCCAGCAAAACTAATAATGAGTGTTTATCAAAGAAAAATCAAATCAGTCCATCACCAAAAAATAAATTTTGATAGAATTTGATTTATTTGCTTTGCTGTTGTTGTTACCGTTTTTGTTGCCATTCTGAAGAACCCATTATCAAACCTGAGTTTATGAAGAACTACCTCTATGCTTTCTTCTGGAGTTTAATAGCTTTAGCTCTCATATTTGGGCTGCTGAAGTATTTTGAGTTAATTTTGTGTATAACAACAGGTATTAACAGCAGAGTTCTGCTTCCATTCTTTTGTATGCATAAAATTCATCTCTCCAGGTGCCAGTTGTTAAACATACATGTTTTCTCTCCTCTGCATAGACTTGGCATCCTACCCAAAAAATCAAGTGGCCACAGACATAGGTTTTGTATCTAGACTCCAGTGATATTCTACTGGCCTATATACCTATGCTTAGTTCAGTGCTACATATTTTAATAGTTTTACAGAATTTTCAAATTAGGAGTTCCCAATTATCTCCTTTTTCAGACTGTTTCAGTCATTGAATAATCCCTGAAATTCCATATGAAACTGAGGACTATATTTTCAATTTCTTTAAAAAGACACATTGTTGCAATTTTGATAGATTAATTAATTTATTGTTCATTGGATTATATAGACACTGTAAAGAATCTCCCTATCCACGAGATAGGATGGGATATCCTTTCTCTAAGTTGGGTCTTCAGTCTTTTGCCTCCTTGACTAAGTTTATTCCTAGGTATTTTTCCCTGATACTGAAGTAAGTGAAGTTGACTTTTCTGTTTCCCTTTAACTTCTTTTGTACAGATACACATTAATTTCCTTGTGTGGTTCTTACACTCTGAAAATACACCATTTGTTTATTCACTTGAGCAGCTTTCTTGTGGATTCGTTGCTTTGTTATACACTTGTACAGGATCATAGCATTCACAAATAACAGATTAGTTTACTTTTTCCACTCCAATTTGCATGTTTCTTTGCTTTCTTATCCAATTACTCTGGAAAGAACTAACAAAACAGCAGTGGAGAAAGCAAGGTTTATGGTTTGTTTCTGATCTTTGAGGGTAAAACTGTTCAGTGTTTACTATTAAATGTAATATTAGCTGTGGGTGTTCCACAAATATGCTTCATCGTGTTGACAAAAATACTGGCACTATTTTATCTATTAATCATAAATCTGAAACTAATACATCCTGATAATACATACTTTGTTTATGAATTAATGTTAAATTAGGATGCCAATGAGCAAGCAATATCTTCTTCCAGGCTTCAATATACCTCAAGAAAAAAATGCAAGATTGTGGTTGAAATGACCCTAAGAAGTTTTCCAAATCCAACTCATTTGCTAGAAATTATTTTTATACTTACTCATATGAACAGACAAAAAAATTAGCATCTTATCACTTTATTTTTCGCAACACTAAATATTTTAGAAAATACAGACTAAAAATAACAGGATTTCTTAGGAGTTTTAAGGCTAAACTGGAGATTTGAAACTAGATAATGCATTTATCGGACACCTGATTGCAGCTCAAAATGAGTACATATGTGCAGTTCAGTTTCTAAATTTTATGATCATATTAATCATAAATGTTTTACAGATTTATTTCAATTTATTTGAAGATACACTTACACAGAGACATCCTCCACCCACTAGTTCAATCCCCAAATGGCTACAATGGCCGGAGCTGAACTAATCTGAAGTTGGGGGCAGGAGCTTCCTCTGAGTATCCCACATGGTTGCAGGAGCTAAAGCACCTACACCATCATTTGCTGTTTTCCCTGGCCACATGCAGAAAGCTGGATTGGTAGTGGAGCAGCTGGGACATGAATTGGTGCCCATACAGGATGCCAGCATTGCAGGGCAGAAGATTAGCCTGTTGAGCAGTCATGTTTTTCTCAATAAAATTACTTTTAAAAGTAAATTTCTCAGAAAATTGTAAGCCTGTCTTGATATTTTATGACCCTAATTCTTTTTTTCATATAACCTTTAACCTTTTACTCTTTTACTCTGAATTCTCACAATGTTACAGAGAATGCTTGACAACTAAAGCAGTGTCTGGGTAGATATTACTTACAAGTTATTGCTTCTTGGCCTTTTGGCTAAGATCAAGTGTAGTACTTGGATGTAACACATGGTAATCCTTTACTAGATATACCAAAGCTCTACAGCCATACTATTCTGAACATTCCTGATTTCATCAGATACATCTATGTATTATTGTAGAAACACACAATTCTCCAAAGGCTCAAACCTGCTGACCTCTCTGGACTGTCCTCCTGGCTTCCAATTCATCTGAAAACAGATACTTGGACTATTGGTTAAGCAGTGGCCTTTAATCCATGTGAGGACAGATGTTTGGCTTTCTCTTCTCTGTTATGCCTTTAACCTTTCCTTAAGAAAGGATTTCTAGGTTTTAGCTTCCTGTGCATTCTCCAGGCAGTTTCTGGCCTCTGGCCCATACTCATTAACCTTCTCCTTGTGAACAAGTCCTTGAATATCCTCCCGTTACTTCATTTACCCAACCCTTCCCCAATCACCAGCACACAACACGTCAGTATCCCACTGCTACTGCTACTTCCTCATCAGGGACCACTGAGGAATTCTAATAAACAGAAAAGGCAAATCACACAATACCACTGTAATAACCAACTGGACTAAAATTCCAAATGCCCATCTTCCTGTGACAGTCAGTTCACATATACCCAAATAGCCTAATTATCAAAACTGTGACCTTCTAGACACCAACATAGGACTCTTGGTCTCACAGATTTTACATCCTTGAATTTAACCCAATTATGTATCCGTGCTGTTTGAAACCTCTTTCTAATAAGCCTATTTGTCCTTTTTAGCATTCATCTCATGTTCAACACCTCTTCAGTGAAGGTTCCTTTGGCTTCATCCCAAAGATAAAATCTGGCTGTTCTTTAGCTCTTTATGTCCCTTGTAGCCTATCATGAAAGACATTTTTTTTTTAAATTTTCAGATTCCAGCTTATGTGGGCCTACAAATGTTTCAGTATTTTCCTTGTTCAACTTTACCAGTTTTATTTTTTGCTTTCTGCTATTTTCTCCTTTTTCCTTAAAAGTTTTTGGAAACACAGATAGAACATGAATGGAAGCAGAAAATAAATCAAACAATGATGATCTCATGAACAAGGTAGAATGATAGGTAAAATAGCAACTTACACCAAGGAAAAAATATATCAAGTGGTGTATTATCCTGGAATTGCGTCTTTCTTTTCCACATAGGGCCCAGATAACCATTTCCTCCTGATGGCAACACTCCTTTTGGCTTTTTATTGCTATTTTCTTCTCATGATAACTCTCTGTTAGTGCATACTTGCAAATGTTACAACAAATACAGATTAAGTCTCAGCTGACACTTCTTATCATTATCTCTGAAATGGTCCATTACAAGAGTTTGTTAATTCTGCCCTGCTACTCTTTTTGCTTCCATATAATTCACTCTTTCCTCAGAATAACTTCATATGCAATTACACATCTGAAACGAATAGCTTTTTTTCCCCTACATTAGAATTAAATCTAAAATTTTTACTATGAGACCAAAATACATTAGGATTTGGCCTTTGCTTAGCCTTTAGCCCTCTTCTACTATTACACTCCTTCTCTTTCTTTCCACTGCAGGGAGTCAGGTCATTTTTAGTTTCTGGAACATGCTAACCTTTTTCTCCTGCTGATCTCTATCCTGGGAGTATTGTTCCGCCAGGCTTTCCCATGGCATTCCCTTTCTCTTCATTAAGGCGTCTGCTCCGTAATATCTCATCAAAGTCCTTAGCTCATTGAGAACCTTAAAATATCCTCTAAATCCTCATCTATCATTTTATGCATTTTCATTGTCTCCAAGACCTTGCCATTTTCTGAATATGCTTGCTGTAATTTATTTCCTTCACTGTTTGTGCCTCTCTGATGGAACAAAAGGTCCTAGAGGGCAGGAATCTTTATGGCTTTGTTCACAGGTATATTTCCAGTGTAGAAGTTAGCAGGTTATTAGTAAACAACTAATCATAGAATGAACTGGAACTATCTGGCCTTGGATGAGTCACATTACAACAAGATTTTATTCATTCAGACTGATAACACTAAAATCCAACATATACATCTAAAGAAAAAGGAAATACATATATTTATATTTACCATATATGTACATATATATATGGTAGAAATTAAAACAGGAACATTCATGGTAGAAAATAAAACAAGAACATAATTAGAGCCTTTTATATTTACCAGGGGTCATTCTGTCATAATGCTCTATACTGCAACCTGATAATGAATACATCTACCATATATATCTATTTCAAAACATTTGGCTTTTTTCTCTATTCCACCTTTCAGAAATACCCAGGGATGCCAGGTAAACTCAATGGACACATAACCAACTATTTTCACACTACTTATTTCAGGGCACACCCTAGTCCAGAGAATTATTTTGCAAATGGTTTATCCAGAACAAAAGAACTCCACAGTTAATTTGGGACACAGATAAAGTTTCCTACTAAATCAGGTCATTTTAATGAATACATTTTAAATTGTGATTATAAATAATGCTTTCTTTCAAAATTGCTACATATCAAACAAATGGCATTTTACTTTTAGCATCTACCAGAATGCCAACATCTGTAAACTGTTAAAAAACGAATGTATCTCTATCAATATTTTTCAATCATTGAAGTGTTTTAAAAATTATTTGTATTTACTTGAAAGACAGAACAACTGATGAAAGGCAGACTGGAGAGAGAGAAAAAGAGAGGGAGAGACAAAAATGGACAGCTATCTTCTGTCTTCTGACTTAATACTCAGTGGCTAGGGATATTCCAGGCCAAAGTCAAGAGCCAGGAGCCAGGAGCCAGGAACTCCATCCTCTTCTCCCACCCCACACATGGGTGATAGGGACTCAAGCAAGTGAACAATCATCTGATTCCTCTCAGGATGCGTTAGCACGAAGCTGGATCAGAAGCACTGAGCAGCTGTGACTCCAGTGGGAAATGTGTGTCCCAAAGAGCGGCTCAAACTGCGGCATCACACACTCGTCCCCCAAGGTAGGTCATCAAAGTCTACTGAATTATATTAGGGCTAAGGTAAAATGTTAATTCATTGGTCACAAGTATTTCTGCGTAAAGACAGTTAGTATAGAATTCTGAATAAAAGTTGTTTTCTGTTCCACAAGCAAAAAAGGAAGAATTTGGCTTATTTCTAAGAGACCACAGAAACATATTATTTATTTTCTCAGTGAAACTAATAGGCCAAGAGAAAACATGATTTGTAAATACCACTTATCAACTGACCAACACATTCTGAAAATAAATGCCCCTTTAACCATCACAGTGAAATAAATTTATTTTTAGTCTTTTTTATTATTAAAGATTACAAAACATCTGTGCAGAATGAAAGTAGTTGTAACATATTACCAGACGAGAATATCACAGAAACATAAATGGGCAGAACATAGGACACTATGTGTGAATTTGTTGGTGAAGTTGTTTGGCCAGACACTTACAATACCCCTTGGGACATCCACATCCTTTATCAGAATATCTAGGCTCAAGTCTTGCCTCTGGCTTCTGAGACCAACCTCCTGCTAACACTGATTTTAGGAGGCACAAGTGATAGCTCAAGGTAACGGGTTCTTGCCGCCTGTGTGAGCAGTCTGGAGTGAGTTTGCAATTTTCAGCAGGTGGAAGCGTCCCAGCCCCAACTGCTGAATATAGTTCAAGTATTTCTCTACACATATTTCTATGTTTCTGCCTCTCAAATAAATAAAATGAAAAAAGGTCAAACAATTTGTGTAAGTACTTCACAAACAGAATTATTTCTGAATAAGACCTTCATAGAGTGCTAAAGGAATGGTCCTAAGAATAGCATAGAAAAAAAATCCCGAATGAATGCACATGAAAACTTCAAAGGCTAGATGAATAAACATTTGGAAAATTTACCTCCAATCCCTATGTAAATACTTTCAACATATTTAATATTATATACCAATAATAAAAAGTATATGTAAATAATGAATTTATATATCTAGTAACTTGAACGCTTATGGTGGTGTGTTTCTATATAAAAAGTCTAAAAATTATTTCAAGGAAGATTCTGCTTTTAAACTGAAGTCTCGCCATTATATAAAACTCAAAAAAGTAAAATTTCATACAAGGATCACTATCTTTCTTATTTTTCCGTTCATCCCAGAAACTTTCATGTAGATCTGTTTTTAATGCTTTCTTTGTATGTTCTGCTAACACAGTTGCTTTTTCATTTCACTGTTGCTCAGTCCTGCTACCAGTTATCTGGTTTTCATAATCCATTTTAAATTATGCTTTTTGTGTGTACCCACAGCACTGTACTTCTGCACAGTAATTGTCATAGATTGTTACAATTGTCTGCTCACTAGATGTACAGTTTACAAAACAAAACAACCGTTTACAGGTTAATAGTGATCGTTCTTACCTCAGAGCAGCCTCGCACATATCTGTGTGTGGAGGGGGAGCAGGGTAATGGTGGTCCTGGTGGTAACTGTTAAGTGTTATAATTTAATAACCGATGGAAAAAATGAATAAATAGATGGCAAGAAGAGGTTAAGGAATAGCTCACGCTTACTTTGGCTTGTAAATAACAAGAAGCAAGAGTTCTCCAACTGTATATGAGAGGTATAAATGGAATATTTTCAGACAGGAGAGCCAGATATGTGAACAAAATCTTTGACAGCTGTCAGAGTCATGACAATGTTTCATATAACATTCATATAGTTGGAGAATAAATTCAAGGGCACCATCAAAAGCAGTGATTATGGACAAACAGGAAAGATTCAAATGTTTTACAAAATATAAGAGAAAAACAGGCATTATTAGTAGAAAACATATGACCATATTGGGAAAAAAATCTCATGAAATAAGTTCAAGAAAAGAATTTTTGTGGAATAAATTGATAAAGCAAAAAATATATAATTATATTATAGTATCATCTGATTTTAAGCTGAGGAAAAATATGTAAAATAATAGTAAAACTCCCAAATGCTCGCATATGCTTCTCCACACATATTCTATGCAATGCATATTTCAGGTGAACAAATAATCTCTAGTCAGATATTTTTGAAAAGAAAAACTGCATATGTAATATTTCCCTCTAATTCACTATTCCTATCTGTTTATTAAAACATCAAGTTTTACAATAATGGACAAACTCATTTAACATTTTTTAATGAATCTATTTAGTTATGGAATTTTTTTCACATTAACAGCCCAATAAAACATTAGTTTACAGGATATCCTCTACAAAATTAAAATGTCACAAGTCAAGCTTGCTTGAACCACTTACTCCACAATTGTAAGACAGCAATTTAATATTATTCTTAGTATATTAAGTAGAAAAGTACAATATCACTTTACTTACTGCTATCTTCTTGAGGGCTGTTATAAAGATGACAGTTTTAGTCTGCTACTCTATCTAGCGGCAGAGCAAACAGGTCACATAATTGCCTAAGTTGTACAGATGCTAGGGAGAGGGTCCAGATGTGAACTCACTACAGAGGAGCTGGCACACAACTCCCACCTGGAAATGTGTCAGTGTGAATATACACTTTTATAATTGGGTTTCAATAAAGGAGTGACTGGACATGTATTTAATGGAGGCAATCAGCGGAGATGTTTGGAAGGTCAATAGAAGTAGAAGGAAACAAGGCCATATTATACAGGCATCTGATTCATACAGCTTTGAACCCAACTTTTACAATCTTACTTCATTAAAACAGATGCAAGCTGTACTGATGAGGAACCTAAGCATTGTTCTTTATTTTCAGCTTCAGCAAAGTTCCAAGAAACTGAAAATATATTTGGTACAACACATTTTAAAATGTAATTATTTTTAGCAGAAAAACAATCGCAATGCTCTTCTAGGATCTTTCAGCTATTCAGATAAGTAAATCTCGATAGTTTATTATGAATTCAAGTATTTTACTATTCTTTTGCATGCACCTCATTTATGGAAATAAAAACAAGGAAAAAGTTAACATGGCTTGTAATTTTCAAAGGATTTTTTGCTGTGAAAGACATAAATTCATTAAGTGCTGCATGAAAATACTTCAGATTAAAAGAAAATGACAAAAAGAGAGAAATTTAAAAAAACAGCATCAGTAGTCCAGAGATACATAATTAACATCATTTCTTGAATGTTTGCTAATAGGAACATTAACTACTATGATTAACTACTTCCTTTTAACACTTCTCTTTCACGCTCTTCTCTCACAAGGTCCACAGTTAGATTGTTTTATCTGCTTTATTATATGAATATTTGTGTTCCATCTTAGAGCATAATCCTTCCTACAATTGTAAGATGATTGCTAACATGTCTTGGAATGTAATATGATGTTGAAGTCACAAATAATGATCCC
This sequence comes from Ochotona princeps, assembly GCF_030435755.1. NCBI lineage: Eukaryota > Metazoa > Chordata > Mammalia > Lagomorpha > Ochotonidae > Ochotona > Ochotona princeps. Next base: position 49,736,383 of record NC_080837.1, read on the forward strand.
GGCTACAGTGGCATAATGGGCCCAGAAGCCACTTATAATGCCACCATCTATACAGGTACTGGAGGACAACTCAAGCGCTTGAAGAGGTCCATCATTCCTTGCTTGGGTTTGGCCGCAACACAGCAGTTTGGGCCACTTTGGGGAGAGGATCTCTCTCTCTTCCTCTTTCTATGACATCTTTCTCTCTCTCTTTCTCTCTCTCTCTGTCTCTCTGTAATTTTGTTTTTCAAACAAATAAAATCCTTCAAATAAATAAAAAGTTTTCTCTCTTTTTCAAATGAATAAAATGAATTTTTAAAAATAATATAGTATCAAATGAAATTCATCCCATCTTGTTCAAAATTTAATAATGTGGGGTCAGAGTTCTGGATACAACAGCAAGCGTATTAGCTTAATACACAAGTGTAAGGCCACACCACACTATGACTGTCTTACTGGCAAAGTTCAGGATAATACAGACTACCCATGACACATACGGCCATTCCTCTTTCTATGCTTCTCGAGCCACCAGGTTTCAATCATGGGTGTTCCACCCCAACATGCCCTCTAACCCATCACTCCCCAAAGGCTCCACAGCCAAGCATTATAATGGATTTAACTTTCCAAACTAATACCTCACCATGGGGATTAAATTAACATATAAATCCTTGGGGATTTATGCAAATTAAAGTATAAACTGAAATGTTACTATGGGTTCATTATACAATTTTATAACTGCTATACAGTTTACTCCTCCTTGGGAAGCCAAAGAGTTAGGTAGGATGCTCTACCTCAGTAGTTTTATGAAGAAAAAGATGAAACTTGAATTAAAGCCACACATGTTCATAAATATTCATGATTATGTGAAAGGTTTATATTCATGAAGAATTTATTTCAGTATTTGATCTAAGAATAAAACAACCCTTATACATCATGAGCACACTGGACAAAGAGAGATTTTTGACACAAATACAACTTGTTAAGACACACACATCCAAACTATTCTTACACACATCAGCATAATTCACACCACTAAATAAATTCTTTATTATACAAACTTAAGCACACTCAGTAGATTTTTCTCTTCGACTACTAGAGATTTATAGCTAAGGCTATTGTTTTAAGACAAGTTTCCCCAAGTCTGATGACATTGATAGATAACTAAGTTGTGCAGGACAAGGACTGGAGGAGGGGAAGAGACTGAAGCTTTGATTTAAACAGGATTTCACAGAATAGATGGCCGAGCACTATAGCAAACACTGACCCAAACACCACTTAACCAATTTGTTCTCTGCAATAACATACATTATAGATTCCTGAGAGAATACACTTTCTAGCATTTTCAGAAACTGTTTGACCAGTTAGAACACTTTCTTGTGGAAGATCTAATTCCAACTGTTATTCCTATATCCTTGCAATATTGCTATCTAGCATAAAGGTATCTTTTAAAAATATACCACAGGGGCCTGGCAGCATGGCCTAGCGGCTAAAGTCCTCGCCTTGAACACGCCAGGATCCCATATGGGTGCCGGTTCTAATCCTGGAGGCTCCACTTCCCATCCAGCTCTCTGCTTGTGGCCTTGGAAAGCAGTCAAAGACAGCCCAAGGCCTTTAGACCCTGCACCCACGTGGGAGACCTGGAGGAGGTTCCTGGCTCCTGGCTCCGGATCGGCACAGCACTGGCTGTTGCAGTCACTTGGGGAGTGAATCATCAGATGGAAGATCTTCCTCTCTTTCTCTCCTCCTCTCTGTATATCTGACTTTGTAATAGGGATGAATAAATCTTTTATAAATAAATAAATAAATAAATAAATAAATAAATAAATAAATAAAAATATACCACAGTGTAAATCTAAATGTATATTTTGCCTTGAGTCTGTTTTATTGGAAAGTGATGTACTTACATCAGAATCACTAAAAAAAAGTTCTAAAACTTTTTAAGGTCAACTCTATGAGCCAAGCAAAAATTAATTCGGAAAATTTTTCATAGTTTTTCAAAGGTAAAATTCATCTTTCTCCTCCCATGCTATTTTTACTCAGGCATTTTCAAACACATGACATTTTCAAATGGTATATATTAAATATCTATGGTTTCAAAATCTAGAAAAAAAATATATGCACTTTTGCAATGATAAATGTTTGATTGTTCCCAATTTTTCAACCACTGAATGCCACTGAGAACGCTGCTTAATGCTGCATTGTACTTTGTCTTATGTTTGTTGAGTATTACACAAAATGATGCTACAATGCTCTTACCATGACAACTTGGCATTTAGATAGAAGAAGTTACTATATTTAAAAATGCAGTATGTGTACATAGTTTCTGTAAAATCTAATGAAGGATACACAAATATAATGAATTTCTTAGAAAAGTTAGACAAATTAAATGATTTTCCATAAAATAGAATATGAAGGAATTATGCCCCAAATATTATAGTGACCAATAACAATAATACCTTGAAAAAGAACAGGATAATTTAATAAGACAACAATGTCTAAACAGCAACTCAGATATTATTAATTTGAATTTAAAATGATTCAGTTTTTTAAATTACCCACAAGCATGCAAAAGAAAACCTGTTAAAATGAAATTTCAGTGCTCCTGGTCAGTGAATGAAAATAGGAAGCTGCTTATGAAATACCAAAGAAGAAAAACATGATTTTAAAATGGCTTAAAAATTTGGAATGTATGCTATGGTGTAGTGGGTTAAGCCACTTTCTGTATCATCAGCATCCCATTTGGGTGGAGAGTCAAAATCTGGTTGCTCTGCTTCCAATCAGGCTCCCCAGCTGAGACAGCAACAGAAGATGGCCCCAATGCCTGGCACCTGCTACTCTGTGGTGCCGTGGATAAAGCTGCTGGAACCTGGCTTCGACCTGACCCAGCACCAGCCATTGTGGGGATATGGAGAGTGAATCAGCAGATGGAAGATCTCCCTCTCTCCTTCTCTGTAATTCTTTCAAAGAAATAAATAAATAAACCTTTTTTTTTTATTAAAGCCTATCTATAAATTTCAGTTACAAAGTCAGGCAACAACTTCCTAACTAAAAGAAATAAAAAGTATCCTCAAAGGAGCATTAACTAAGGAACTAGAAATGACATAAATAAAAAGGAACTACAATTTCATCCCTGTACTCAATAACTTCAGTTCAAATTATTAGACTACGAATGATATAAATGACCTTCAAAAAGTTATTGGACATATACAAAACCAGCACTGTAAACTTAAACATTATTTACACCAAAATAAATCTTCATTTTTTGTTTGAGAGGAATAGCGTCACACAGAGATACAGAAAATGAGACAGAACATATGCAAAGAGGAATAAAGAGGTGGAGGGTGGGCCAGAGGGTGGGAACGCAGGCTGGTGAGAGAGAAGCAAAGTAGAGACGGACTGATACCTATGTCCCATACACCTGAAACTACTGGGGCTGGTCCAGGAATTTAACACAGATCTCCCACTTGTGTGGCAGAAGCCCAGTTAACTGAGCCATCGCTGGTGCCACTAGGTTGAGCACTAGCACAAAGCTGGGGTCAGGAGCTTAACCAATGAGCTAACCGCTGGGCCAAACACCTATTCCTAAAATTATTTTTTATTCCAATTTCAATGAAGTCTTTGACATACTCTGGTATGCAAGTAATGAACAAGTTGCACCTGATATATACAAAATGCACAGCATTTGCAATAATTAACATTTTTGGAAGAATTACATTGAGATTCATAGTGTGTTATGGTATTGCAGTGCTTTTGGCCAGATCACTTTAATAACTTATTAGTGTAGTATTTAACAGAGTTAAGTGTTTAAAAGCTCAAAATCAAGAATTGTAAATTGCCTATTTTCAAAACATAAGGAAACCTAATCCAAATTAAGAAATTCATGAAACTGGAGCAAAATTAAACACTAAACAACATTAAAAGCAAATTTTATCAAAACTCTATCAATACAAACGTATGGCATCAGTTTAAGGATAGGCAACAATACACAAACCTGACATATTGTTATTGTCTTGCATTTTGTTGAAATTTAAAAGCCAGCCTCATATTTGCTGAAAATCGACTGTAACTAAAACTATTTTAATATGCAGCTAGTATTTATGAGAAAAAAATCTGCATATTCACATTTATGGTAAATGTGTATTTTGTCACTATATATTCCTTCATACAACTATAACCAAATATTTGGACTAAGAAGAGGAATTCAATTGCCAACACACAGACTTTAAGTTGTGAATAGATTATAGAAGAATTCATACACTGAAAAAGATTACGGGCCTGTGTTGTGTTGCAATAGTTAAGGTGACACCAGCATTTCATATCAAAATGACCATTTGAATCCTGTCAGCTCTGCTTACAATCCAGCTTCCTGCTAATTGTACAGCAGGCAGTGGAGAACGGCCCAAATACTGGAGCCCCTAATACTCACGTAGGGGATCATGTAGGAATTCTTGATTCCTGGCCCAGACCTCTCTGTGTTGTCCATCTAATGACTGAGCCAGTGGATGGAGTATCTCCTCTTCCCACCTTCACTCTCCCCTTCAAATAAATATGGAAACCTTTGAAATGTATGTGTGTGTGTCTGTGTGTCTCTGTGTGTGTAGATACATGGTTTATGTTCAACACTTATTCTTTTTGAATAAAGGAATGCATACACTTCTCGTGTTAGTTGATAAAAGTACTAATTTGCCTGTTTCTCACCAAAGAACATTCAGTCAAACTCAAGCACAAACAAGCTTTATACCAGTGTGGCCTTGCTGTGCAATAACATCTTTGATTTTTTAAAACATCAATTCAATAATTTGTTACATTTTAAATGTTTTCATGTTATCATTAGTCTGTTATATTTCAGTTCACATGTTTCATCCACCCACTAAGTAATTGGTTCTTTTTTAAAAAAATTGTTTATTTTCTTTTCTTTTTTTTTTACTTCAAGTCTACACCCTCTGATTTTTTTAATTTTCTTTAAAATCCACTCATTAAATTAAAAATAAATATGAACTGGAACCAGCAATATGGCATAGCTGGTTAAGCTGTTGCCCATGACACAGGCAGCCCACGAATGTTTGTTTGAGTTTCAGAGGTTCCATTTCCAGTTGAGTTCCCTACCAATGTGTCTTGGAAAATAACAAATATAGCCCATGTGCTCAGGCCACTGTAACATGGTGAACCCAGGTGGAGTTTCAGGCTCCTGATGTCAGCTTGGTCCAGCCCCTGCAAATGCAGTTAGCAGGGAAGTGAACCAGATAATGAAAGAGCCATGTCTCTTTAACTGTGCCTCTCAAATAAATAAATCTTTAAAATAAGCAAAACTAAAAATGGGTCATAGACATAAATTATACCCATTGATCCTAAAGGTCAATCTATTATATTTTCTCTTCAAAAGCAAACTCACATTTTTATATTGCTATTCTTTCATTTTCTTTTTACATCTTTCTACTCACACTATCATAATCTAAAATTTCAAATGCTTTCACATCTGAGTTTCACTGCTTATATGCAAAAACTTAATTTTATCAACTGTCTCCTTTTTCTTCCATGCAGTATCTTCGGGTCCAAAATTTTTTGCTCTCTTTCCTATGTTTGCTAGAAATGGTTAGCTTTTCAGGCATAGAATACACTCAATTACGAATCAATTTATTCATAAAATGTGTAAACAGAGGTTCCAAATAAGTTGCATATTAAGCAGAGTGTACTCAGTGACAGGTATGCAAACAGTTACCAGGACACTTCTGTCATGGTTGTTTAATATTTCTCCATAAATTCAAGAACCTGGATATGCAGTCTATCCTACTATGATTCATGATAATAGGTAAGTTGACTATGAGAGAGGGGCAAGTGTTCCTTAAATTACTACAAACTTTCCAATTATAATTATCACAACACTTAGCCACTAAAGGAAGACAAATCATGTTTTTTATCCTGAAAAACTTTACAGTCTGTACATTTCTCTTTTACATCCACAAATTTCTACAACTTATGATATTTGATATTTTAATATTATTGATGTATTTACAGGTGTATCTCAAAAGGTTCCTGTAAAGTCAGAATTAAAAGACAGGTATTTTGGTGTAAAAAACTGAAACCCATGCATAAATATTGCAATGAATTTTCTGGAGTGCCCTTATACACACTGAAAAAAGGCATTATAAACTTTCTTAAATTTTCAGTATTATATACAACCAGCTCGCAGATCAGGAAATAAGAGTATGTTAAAAACACATCAGAAGGGCTTGGCAGTGTGGCCTAGTGGCTAAGGTCCTCACCTTGATCGCATATGGCCGCTGGTTCTAATCCTGACAGCTCCACTTCCTCTCTATCTCTCCTCCTCTCAGTATATCTGACTCTGTAATAAAAATAAAATAAATCTTTAAAAAAAAAACACATCAGAAGTCCTCACTGTCCTTTTCCGGGGAATATCTCCTTTTTTCAAGACAAATCATTGACCTAGTAGAGATTAGCCCCCCCAAATTTGCATACACAGAATCACTGTCTAGTCACTGTTTTATGCCTGGTTTCCTTTTTCAATACTACATTTCTAAGATTCATTTACACTGTAATTGTAGTTAACCCATTCCTCTATTGTGTCACATTGACTTAGGATAGCACAGTAAATACCTACATTTTATTGTTGATGGTCATTTTGTACTTTTCTGCTTGGCAGTATAACTAATATTATTCTGAGCATTCTTGATAATGTCTTTTTGCAAATACAAGTGCACGTTTCTGTTGAGTGCCTTGTAGGAATAAAACTGCTGGGTCATAGATAAATGTATAGGCAATTTATAGGGAACAACTTCCAAAACTCTTGTGTCCACTTATACCTGTTCCAGCAGCAAAGTAATCTATATTCTTGCAAACACAGAGTATTGGCAATCTTTTTTCACTTTATCATCATGTTGGATAGACAGCAGTATCATATTGCGGCTTTAATTTGCATTTCCCTGATGACTAATGGATGTCAAGATTTAATGTTTACTGGTTATTTAGAATAGCTTCTTTTGCAAATTCCCTGCTCACTTTTGCTGGATTCTAGTTTTTCCCTACTGATCTGAAGATATTCTGTAATTATTCTAAATGAATTTTCCTTCAGATATACACATTGAAACATATATTTTCACTTTGTGATTTGACAATTCACTGGTAACTTTTAATGACAAGATTTTAATTTTAATATAGTCTAATTTACCACTTTTTTTCCTTTAAGGTTAGAGCTTCTTATGCCCCACTCTTACAGTTTTTATTTTTTCAATGGCTGTTTTCTTAATACTGATGTTTAAATCTGCAATCCAGTTGATTGATTTTTGAGAATGGCATAACATAGAAGTGAAGATACAGATTTATAACATATTTTCCATATGACACCTGATAACCCAGACTACACTTTCACAACTACACTACATAGCTATGCCATAAGGCAACTGATGATACATGCTTTACGGTGGAATTGGACTCTTTCATGAGGTTTCTCTTCATTCCAGAGGTTCAGGTGCCTATCCTCGTAACAATATTACATTGTTTCAAATGGTCTTCATAATGTATGTTATCTGCCTGCATTTGTCATAACTATGTTCAGGGAAAAAAAGAGTATGTAATTATCCAGGGCAATGTCCTCTCACATATACTTTGAATAAAATCCTAATTCCTTATCATAGTTTCTAAGGCCCCTAATGTTCTTGTCCCTGACCATTCCTCTGACATTGCTTTTTTCTTTTCTTTTCTTTCTTTCTTTCTTTCTTTCTTTCTTTCTTTCTTTCTTTCTTTCTTTCTTTCTTTCTTTCTTTCTTTCTTTCTTTGCCTGAAAGAGCATCAGAGAGAGAGAATCTTCCATCTGCTGGCTTGCTTCCCCAAATGGTCATAATTACCAGATCTAGTCCAGATTGAAGCCAAGAGGCAAAAACTCCATCAAAACCTCCCACATGATTAGCATGGACCAACGAACTTGAGCCATTATCCTCTGCCTTTCCATTACATTAGCAGTAACTTAAATGGGGAGTCAAGCAACTAAAACTTAAACCAACACTACCATACAGGATACTGGTATTGCAAATTATAAACCACTGTGCCATAACCCCAGCCCTAACATTATCCCTTAACACTTTCCCCAGATCACTATGTTGCTGCTATTGGCCATCTGAAAACGCCTTAGCCCTCTTCATTGCAATGCTCACTGCCCATACAAACCTTACATAGGTATGGCTTACTTGTTAATAAGCACCACTCCTCAGGCAGGCCTTTATTGACCAGGCTACCTAAAGACTTTTCTCCTCAAATAATTTTAGTAATTTTAGTTGCTTACTATTTTTCTCAGCCACCAGAATTCTAGTTTCATAGAAGTAATCTTCTCAGGTTTTACTGTTTTGTTTCAAGTATCTGAGCAAATATATATATCGTGTGTGTGTGTGTGTGTACACATTTATACAAACACACATATATACAAACAGAGACTAAATGCTCATTAAATACTTGCTTAGTTAAGTTTAAGAGGGTTTGCATAATATGGGCAGTAGAAAACAAAACAATGTTGAATTAAATGCAGCATGTACTTTTAAAGTGGGAAGGTTTAGGTCTATGGCCTAGAGGTAAGGATGCCTGCATCCAGTACTGGTGCAAGTCCCAGTTCTGGTCTCAACTGTGGCTTCCTGCTAATGTGCTTCCTGCAAGGCAGCACATGGCTCAAGTACCTGTGCCATTCCCACCCACCTAGGAGATCTAGAGTGAGTTACCAGCTTGGAGCTTTGGCCTTGCCGAGTTCCAGCCACTAAAGCCATTTGGGTATGGAAAAAAAAGAACACTCCAACGATCTCACAGATTATGTTCAAGTATGAGTGCCAATTTTACAGTTAACTTCATCACCAGCAACAGATGACTCAGCGTATACCCAGAAGTGGGTTGTATGTAACGTGTCACAGTATGGTTATGTAACTCCCACTGGGGTTGATTTTTGAAGTTTAAAGGGCAATTCTATTGCTCACTTGGAAATTACACATTAATTCATAATTTTATAAAAGGAAAAAAATAAGAGAATAAACTGTCCGTCAAGTGTTAACAAGTACTTGAAATCTGGTGTTGCCATAATATTTTGGTATTGTCTACTACCACAACAACCAATCACAACAAAAATGGATTGTCACAAGAAAAAAATGTCTGAAGCACATTTCAGGAAATGATGAATTTAAAAAGATGAAACACTTTAATGCAAACTAATTCCTGTGAAAATGAAATTAAAAGGCTATTTTTAATGCCTGAGTATACTTAGATTTATTATAAGAGTTAACAAAGGTTGGGCCCAGCGCGGTGTGGTCTAGCAGCTAAAGTCCTCGCCTTGCAAGCCCAGGATCCCATATGGGCACCGGTTCTAATCCCGGCAGCCTCCACTTCCCATCCAGCTCCCTGCTTGTGGCCTGGGAAAACAGTCGAGGGCGGCCCAAAGCCTTGGGACCCTGCACCTGCGTGAGAGAACCAGAAGAGATTCCAGGCTTTTGGCTTCAGATAGACTCAGCTCTAGCCATTGCAGTTGCTTGGGGAGTGAATCAACATAGAGAAGATATTCCTCCCTGTCTCTCCTTCTCTCTGTATTTCTGACTTTTCTTTAAATAAATAAATAAATCTTTTAAAAAGTTAACAAAGCTTATATATTTTCAAAAAATAATTTTGCAATATGGAGTTAGAATCTCAGATTTTCACATTATTAATGAACATTAATCCCTCCTTTAGGAATCCACACAACGAAATAGTTACAAGTAGAAAAACCTACTGGTAAAATTAGCACATTGATTAAACGTTAAAGAAATCATGGTAGTTGCAGAATTTTTTCTAATTGCATATTATGCAACGTGATATAAACTGAAGAACAAAACTGCAACTGTGAGAAATGTGTTTTTGACAGAAAAGGAAGACAAAAAATAGTAAACAAACTCCAGCATTTGTGTGGGAAGATGGGAGGTTTTTGCTTTTTTATAGTTTCTTATATTGTAAATATTCTGATTCAGGTGCTAATAAATAGTGGTAATAATTATGGAAAACTAATCAATATTGCCACAGCTTTCAAAATGACACAAATGTCAACTTATTTTGTATAACATTAATTTATTAATAACCACATCCTTTACCAGTTTATGCTGACAATCTGTTTAAAATTTACCTAGATTTTTTTACTTTGAAAAGTATAATCTCTTAAAATACATAAATTTCATTTTAATTATACCTGAAGTAAAAAATACTTGCTATTTTATTTGTGAAATATATTTAATAAATTATATACCCTTCCATAAAGATCCCAAATCCTATGTTTCTATGCAGTTTCTTTTAACAAAAAAAGTGTGAACTCCAGAATAAAATCTTATCAGAATTTAACAATGGGCAAATGAAACACAATAAAACAATGTATTCCTTTAACATTTATCTAAGTAATTGAATCAAATATTGCCATGCAAATTATTTTAAGATATTGAAAACAATGTATATTTTCTCTAATAAGAATACAGAGCTTTTATGTTCTTTATTTATTTGAAAATGAATTTATCTTTGTTTTTAATTCAAAGACACAAATCTCTATCCACTGGTTTACTTCACATATATATGAAACAGCCAAGGCTGGGCCAGAGACAAGCCATAACATTGGGATTAATCCATGTCTCTCTTGTGGGCGGTAAGAATCTAAGCACGGGTTCTCTCCCATATTGCACATTAGCAGGAAGCCAGACCAAGCAGAAAAATGACTCAAACCCAGGCATCCGAATTTGGGATGGTGGTATCACAGGTTGCATTGTAACAGCTACCCCTAACACACAACCTGTAGAATTTTAACAGCTATCTTTAAAATTCAACCTATAGAATTTTTAAAATAAAATATATCACCAATGTACTTAAATGGCAACAAGAACTTTTGAATTATATCAACAAATGAAGAAACTGCTTTACAATTTGTAAACTAAACTCTGGGATAGATTTTTAAGGTTACTGGAACACACCATTAGCCAAGACAGAAATGAAGCCTATATAGGAGCAGGTGAGAATACACAGTGAAAATACCACGATTGTAGTAACAAGACAGTGTTAAAGAATAAACAGCAAAAATTAAGAATATGTAGAATAGAAGCACATTATAAATAGGCTTTGAAATTTGCAGGATTTTTAATATCATGAATCTGCTCTTAGGTGAGTGTTGCCATGCAAGTTTCTTATGGTAAACTCATATTGTTAAAACTTGTATCTAAAGATTAGGTGAAGCAAGGCAAAATAATGAAGCAGAATGAAACATCATAAGAGTACGCCCAAAATAATAAACAGCAATAAAATGCCTTTCTGACACATTTTTGGTTGTTTTCCTAGTAATGATAATGGATTTGCTGGACTTAATCTTGATCCTTCTTCCTCTTTATTCCTTATGAATACTGTTATACCAAGGCAAAAAAAAAAAAACAGCCGGGATTAAACAATCATACTATGAAAATACAAAACCTGTATGAACACACAGTTGATCCAAAAAAAACAGTATGAGAAAAGAAATTTTCTAACAGAAGTAGGGAAGGTTTTTCTCAATCTCCACTATTGTGATAGTGAAAATAAAAAAAAAAAATTGTAATAAATGCTGTGTCAGTTGGTAGAGAATGGGTACAATTTGTGTTTCCAGTTGGTTTTCATTATTCAAAGTAGCTATGATCTGTAAAAGTGTCATGCACACCGCATTCACAAATACTCAAGCACTACTCCTTACAGAAAAAAAGTATAGGATTAGGGTCCTTAAGTCTCCAGTTGGAACATTTCCTTTAACCATTAATATATAACCATGTCTTACATGTATTTGTTCCATATATATATTATTGCTTCACTAGTATTGAACTCACGTTCAGTAGCTTAGGAAGTTATGATTGAATGAAGATCACCCAATACATTCCTTCACTACCTTCTTGTACTTGAGAACACTAATAATTGTATGTGTGGATAATTTTAGACAGCAAAGTCATCAAAGAAAAGTACAACACGTGAAAACATGGCATAAAATAAACTTCCAAAAGGACTCTTTTTTCCGGTGTTATAAACAAGTAAGTAGAGATGATGTGTGTTCAGAAAACATAAAACATGGATTTTCTTTTTTTTTTGTACCAAAAATAAATGTTATCGTTTAATTCCAAGCTTTCATGAACTTTCAGAAGTACCTGCACATTTACTGTAGGAGAGCTTCGCTAAGAATGCAGTCCTGTTGCTCAGGTATCTCGCTTTCATCTATAAATGTCTGCATAACTGTGAAAGCACTCTGAGCAATGATGTCAAGTAAAAATATTAGCAAGTCAGTAAGTTTGCAAAGAAGAAATCCAGAAAAGTCAGAGTTCGTTATCATCAAATGAACTGAACATGTTTAACTGAAAATGTAACTCCATAAGGAGATTTTGATTCTATTTTTAAAAATTCAATGCCTTTCACACCCTTTGTGTCAAATACAGACTTCAATTCATAAGCAAACAACGTTTAGGGGCATATCCACCTAAAGCTTTTACAGAATTCTAGATTTGCAATGGTTTGAAAGTTAATGCCCATTTGTAAGGCATTTACAGAATTCTGGTGGATTTTTCTCTCAATATTTGCTCTAGCATAGCTGCAGATTAATTACTGCCAACTGAAGATTAGGCAGAAGCTCCTCAATGGCACAGTGACATGGATTTTGAAACACAGAAATATTTTTTGAATTTCGCTGAAGTCAAAAACTCCTGCTGGAATTTTTGAATTCATAACACATCTGCTAGAAATTTGTGTAGGAGTGGAGACCTCTTGCGTGTTTTAATTTTTGACAGCATAAGAAGTGTATATCTGTGATTCAAAAACCCACCTGCGAAACTACTCTCCTAAAGTTTGAGGTTTTGCCTATAATGTAGTTTTGCCTTGTAATCATGAGTGAAAGTTACTGTAAACATCATCAAGTCTACAGAAAAAGCTAATTTTCACAGCCATTTAATGTTTCGAGCAACAGCTGAAACATTTATTGATCTCATTCAAGAAAATTTCCATTTTGATCTCAGCTCAATAAGTTAAGACAAACTTTACCACTGAAAAGTTACTGTACTTCAATATTGCAGGACAAAACAGGAACTTCATCTATTTCTGACAAAGCTCAAAGATTAGTTCTATCATGGTGAACTGATTTTACTGCCAATACCATTGGCCCAGTAATGCAATAGCTTCAAATATATTCTGCTACAGAATTGGTGGTTAATATTACAACCAATAAACACAGATTTTTTAACTTTTCATATTCACAAGCTTTGCAAACTTTCTGCAACTAATTACATAGATTACTTTGCTGCTCACATATTTCTAATATCACCAGTTCCAACCCAGGAAATTTTACTTCAGGTGAAATATTCTCACATGTGGCTGTTCCATGCAGTCAATTCGTAGTTGTGTTTTCCCACCCACAATAATTCCTTGACTAAACAACTTGCCATTAGCTGCTTGAATCGAATATGTTTTCTCAGCATGTATTTTAATTTATCAATCATTTTTCCGTTAATTCAGAATCTTGCTTTGGCTGCATCCTCAATCTATTTTTTTCATCTTTTAAATAAGACAGCATAGTTACAATTTTCTCACCACTGCTTGCTTGCTTGCATGTTTTGGATGTTATAATGACCGCATAATGTGGTAACAGGTCAGAGATTCTTTCAGTGCAGCAACGGCCTCACTGCATAACATAATGCCATGCAGCTCTATAACAAAATAATTCACACTGCATAGTGCCTTAAACATATAATACTACAAACTTCCATCTCACTTCTTGTTTTGACATGATGGATATGTACTGGTAATAACAAATAAATACAATGCCACGGTACAGCAGACATTACTGAGTTATCGGTGACACTGAGATTCATAGTGCACTGAAAAGCGATATGAACTGATGAATGCACCATATGTGATCTCTGCTACAACTGCTCATCTTCCACCCTAGTGAAAAACAGACACTGAAACGCACATTTTTATTTATGGACACTGAAATTTCATATAATTTTTATATTTACTGAAATATCATGCAAAATTTTTTAAGTCACTTAAGGTTTCAAAACCATTCTTAACTTCTTGGCTGGACAAAAGTTGGACAGAAGTCACATCTGGCTCACAGGCCAAAGCTCATTAATTCCTGTATTTGAACCCTCCCATATCACCTGCCCCCGACCCCCAAACCAGAGGTTTTCTAAACACTAACTAGGGGGCCTAGCAGCGTGGCCTAGCAGCGTGGCCTAGCAGCGTGGCCTAGCAGCTAAAGTCCTCGCCTTGAAAGCACCGGGATCCCATATGAGCGCCGGTTCTAATCCCGGCAGCTCCACTTCCCATCCAGCTCCCTGCTTGTGGTCTGGGAAAGCAGTTGAGGACGGCCCAAGGCTTTGGGACCCTGCACCCATGTGGGAGACCTGGAAGAGGTTCCTGGCTCCGGGCATTGGATCGGCGCGCACCAGCCGTTGCGGCTCACTTGGGGAGTGAATCATCGGATGGAAGATCTTCCTCTCTGTCTCTCCTCTCTGTATATCTGACTTTGTAATAAAATAAATAAATCTTTAAAAAAAAAACTAACTAGGGAAAAAGAACTTCGCATAAGAAAGAGAAAAACAGGAACCAGCAAGATCGAGTATCTTTGAAAAATAAGACCAACAGCTTCTTGAAGGGTGACCGTAAGGTCACACTGCAGGAAGATGATAATCTGTGTTTATTCTGTTATCAAAGGAATTTTCTGATGAATGACTCAAATGACAGGTGTCATTAATGTTCCAACATTCACAATTCAAGGGCAATATTATTAATTTCATTCAACATGAAAATGGCATCCTTCACAAATTTCAAATATGGAGAATCACAGCAAAATGTATGTGACTTTCCTCCATTAATTTACCAAGGATGCCAACTTCACCTAGAAATCAAGAGGTCACTTTCCGGAATAATAATAAAGAACATTACAGAACACATAAAATCCCGAGGGGCTGACTTTGTGACAGAGTGGGCTGGACCATTGCTTTTGTGTTTGGCATCCTATTTGGGTACCAATTCAAGTCCTGGCTGCTCCACTTTCCAATCAGCTCCCAGCTCACATATCTTGGGAAAGCGGCAGAGGATTTGGACCACTGCCATTTATATGAGACCTAGAGCAAGCTCCCGTCTCCTGGTTTCAGCCTGGCCCAGTTCTGGCTATTGCAGTGGTCATCTGGGGAGTGCACTAGCAAATGGAAGATGTCGGTCTCTTCCTGTCCCCATGAAACTGCCTTTCATGTAAGTAAATAATGCATGAAAACATGCACACACACACACACACACACAAAGTTTCTTAAGACATATTTTGGAACTTTTCTTCCTGTGCAAAATTTAAAGATATTCTAATTTGTGTGGTTTTAAAGTTGTGATTTTATCTTGCACAATCTTCTGCTTTCCCATGTGCAATAGCGGGGATTTCAGCAACTGGGACTAGAATATGCTAGTGTTGAAGGCAGCGGCTTAACTTGGCAAAAACTGGACCCTAAAGGAGTTTAGATAACAACCAAGAAGACACCCATGGGCCTAAGTAACTGCATAAAAGTAAAAAATCTGAATATGAGCATTTAGCTTAGCAGTTAAGACACCTGTGTGTTGCACTGGAGTGCCTGGGTTCAACACACAGTCCCAGTTCCTAACTCCAGTTTCCTATTAATGTAGTCCCTTGACGCGACACAGTAGTGATCAAGCCATTGGGTCCCTGCCATCCATGGGAGAGACTGGCTTGAATTTCCAGTTCCTGGCTTTGGCTTGATCCACCCTCTGTCACTGAAAGCATTTTGGAAGTTAACCAAAAGGATGTAGTGAATGAGAATCTGGGAAATGAGGTTGTGGGAGTTACAGGAGAGGATACAAGGTAATGGCTGTGTGTGTTTATGCTGTCTTTTTTCTATCAAGTAAATACACGCTTGAAAAGCTAAAAATTTGGATTTGAAAAAATGAATTAAAAAAAACAGAAATTGTAACTGGAAAAAGAGTATTACATCCTGAGTAGTGCAGGGATGATTACTGTGTTAACCAAAATGCTACTACCCAAAAAGCAATTAATTATAATTAGTCCCATTGTATTTGTGAGTATGTGAAAGAAATTATTCGAAAAATCATTTCATATACACATTTTGGCAAATGTAAAATATTTACATAAGCCCATTCAAAAATGATTTTTAAAGTTACATATTCAAATTCTACAGATCAGCATCAGTCTAGTTTACTTTCCACATTCAACTTCTACCAAAATATGTCTTTTCAGTGCTATGTAATGAGAAAAGCATCAGACAATTTTACATCACTAACTATGTACTTCTATTACCGGCCAACTCATTTTGTCTTGAAAGTCTCAGCTGCAAACAATAAAATATATGTGATCAATTCCTATAGGAGCATTTTTCTGTAGCCAACAAACAACCTTACCAAATCCTCTTCCACCTTCCATATTTAAAAACCAAGGTCCTTTAGGTCCTTACTGCTTTAAGATTCAAATGTTACATTATTACATTTATAATAAAAACAAACAAAAGCACTTTTGCCTTATCACTAATTACATTTAGCAGCTACCTGTTTGTAAATTGATTGGAAATGGAAGGCACATTCCCCCTCCCCAATCATGAGTTAGCTCAAGGTCCACATAAGGCCCTAGAAACCATCTGGCCTTCACCTTGCCAATGCAAACCCAAAGTGAGCTTGAAATTCAATAAATCTACAGTAGGCTACTTTTAAGTTCACGTTTCTTTACACGGTCCAAATAGATGTTATAAACATCCAAATGATCCTTTGCAAAAAAACGCTTCGCTATACTGCCACCTCTGATTGTAAGATGTCCGCATTTTCTCCTTCCTTCAAAACACAATTCTTTGGTCTGACATTTTAATAATTTCATACATTCATGCTAGATTAATATGTGCTACTCATCCAGCAATATTCAATATTCTCGAGAGATCATTATGGTTTGCTCCTTTTCATTCAAAAGTCTTTTGACTTTTTCACTTCTTAAATGTATCCTGTACTTGTCTATCCAATATTTTTGTTTCTACTGTTCTATTCTATTTGCCCATAAAGTAAACATTTAATATATTTGTGTGGAGGAAACTCAGGACTCATTTTTTCAAATGGCACTATAAGAACAAATATTCTTAAACATGAGTCCAAAATTCAAAGTGTTAGTACAAATCTTTAATTAGTTGGAAATATTCAAAACTGGCAATTGCAGTTTTCACTGCAGTATATATTTGAAATATAAAATTTTCACTTTCTATTTCTATTGTTTGATTTTTAAGTTGTAGCTCAATTTAAAAAAAATACTTGCTGGCTGATTTATTACATAATCAATGGCGATTTCTTCAGTATGATGATAGAAGACAGACAATTCATAAAGATTGAGCACATCCCCTAACTATCATAAATGAACTAACTAAAATTGATGAATGTTAAGTATAAAGATATATTTTTAACTTTGCAAATTGGGTGGGGTTTAGTGATGACTAACATGATTTTGTTTTTTTACCAATTACTAAATTCCAAAAGTATTAACACATTTGGATCAGTTGTTTTTCTCCATATCCATTCTTGCAATTTCAGTTAGTGTTGCTTAGAAACCAGCATAAACACTGTTTTCAAAGAAGGAATTAAAAAACTCTTTGGCACAATGTTTTAAACTGACAAACTGTAAAATGAGCTCAAATGTACTTTTATTTATTTTGTTTGAAAGCAGTATTGCTATTTTTTTTAAAAAAATCATAAATGGAAAAGAAATAGTGCTTAATTTAATGCTGTTTTGATATTAGGAAATATTAGCAAATATTTACTCATTTGTTAACATGTGAGCCAAAAAAAGTTACTGCTATACTCTTTTGCAATTAATGAAGAACACTATATCTGAAATTAACACAAATACTGCTGAAATTTCATGAAAGTTTCGCCTTGAATTTAGAATGAAAGGGATAACTAAAACATCCTGTCATTATTTTTCAGCAATGTCTACTATTATGAAATGATATAAAAATTATGACAAATTTACATTTAGGACAACGAAATGTCACAGATTTGATGTTACTAAACAGCCAGAGGCATATTAGCTACAAACTCCAAAATGCGTCTCCAATGTACGGTATGTACCAGAATCCTAGACACCTTACAGACTTTTTTCTTTAATTTCTGAGAATGCTTGCGTCATAAATCAATCAGCTTAGTTAAGGTCTCGCAGTATGTGTTGTGTAGCCCCCAAAGCACTGTTTAAAATGGGGGATGGAAAAAGAAACTGTTTACTGTGTGAAGAACACGGGAAGGAGCTTCAAGGTTTGTCAGTATCCAACTGGCTGGCTATGCAGTCTGAGGGATGGCAGTGTGCCTGGCAGGAATGACCATTTCTAGGTCACTGGAGATGAATATAGTGGCTGCAGATTTGCACAAGACCCAGATTTCCCACTGAGACGCATGTGCTGATGGTCATGAGAAGGAGCCTTTGACAATGAATACCCAATCAACAAACCCATCACTGCACTGTGTAAAGACCATATTTATCGGGATACACCATTGCCAAGGGGGTGAAAAACTTAGGACTGACACAAAAGAAAGAAAACATGGTAATTCCAGCCAAAAAGGACAAAGATGTCTGGCAAATGTTCCCAGATGGTCAGCTGTGTGTAATTCAGTATGATAAGGAAATCTAGATCATATACTCGGGGGTACCAGACCTATTTCTATTAAATAGACTATATAGATTCTCTTTATCTTTTTTTTTAGGTTATTTGCTTGCTTGTTTGAAAGGAAGAGCAACAACAAGAGAGAGGAAATCCTCCACTCATTCGTTCACTCTCCAGCGCCTAAAAATAGGCAAGGCAGGGCCATGAACCAGGATCTCTATGTGGGTCCCCTCTGGGGGTGGCAGGGACTCAGGTACGTGGAGCACCATCTGATTCCTGCAGGCAGATTAGCAGGAAGCTGTCTTACAAAAGGATTGGCTAAGTCTTGAAACAGGTAACACAAGCAGTGGCTTAATTTGCTGGATCACAATACCAACCCAAAATAACTGACAGACCTAGCCATAAAAATTAAATTGCAAAAGCTATAAAAGAAACTTGGACATGTGGAAGTTTCCTAAGACTTAAAATACATCAAATTAAAAAAATTATGAAGTGGATCTCACAAAAAACTTTAAAAATTCTGTTCTTACAAGGATACATGCAAGTAACGGAAAAAACAAGTCACCACACAGAAGAAAACATTCATGGGCTATATGGATGAAAAGAACTCGAATACTGAAAATGCAAAGAACTCAAGAGATTCTATAAGAAGAAACATCCCAAGAATATGATCAAAATACTTGAAGAAATGGTAGACACAAGAAAACACAGCAATGATCAGTAAGTGTCTGAAAATGTATTGAAATAAGAAGCAACTACCCACAAAATTACATGGCTAAAAGACTGGCAGCATCTTAACATCCATGGAGGATATGGACAAACTGAAATACCCAAAAATTAGAAATAGGAATTAAAATAGCATAATTCTTGTGGAAAACAGTGTCACCCATCTTCATAAATGAGTTTTATATTTGACCCTAAATATTTTATCTATAAGTATTTTCTCGAGAAAACGAGGGAACAATCAATTATAAAGACATATTTAAACGTTCATTTAAAAATGTATTTCTGGGCCCGGCGGTGTGGCCTAGCAGCTAAAGTCCTCACCTTGAAAGCCCCGGGATCCCATAAGGGCACCGGTTCTAATCCCAGCAGCTCCACTTCCCATCCAGCTCCCTGCTTGTGGCCTGGGAAGGCAGTGGAGGACGGCCCAAAGTTTTGGGACCCTGCACCCGCGTGGGAGACCCGGAAGAGGTTCTTGGTTCCTGGCATCGGATCAACACGGCCCCAGCCGTTGCGGCTCACTTGGGGAGTGAATCATTGGACGGAAAGATCTTCCTCTCTGTCTCTCCTCCTCTCTGTACATGTGACTTTGTAATAAAATAAATAAATATTTTTTTAAAAAGGAGAAATTCTTTCAAATAAAATGATTTTTTAAAAATGTATTTCTAATAGTCTACAATGGGAAGCACCTAAGTGTCTTTAATACGTGAATAGAATAAGCTAAATATTTAAGCAATAATTATTCTCGGAAATAAAGGAGTCGAAGTCATGAGTGACACTCTAAAATATTATGCAAAGTAAAATATATAAGATACGAGGTAGATAATGTAAAATTTCATTTAAATAGAATTCTACAAAAGTAAAGGCAAAATTTGCAATGAAAACAAACACATCAGTGATTGCTGCTGTGAGGGAAAGGAAGGAAGGAGAGTGGACAGGAGAATGTTCTGTTAAAAGTCACAACAGATTTTTCTGGCGTGACGGAAACATTTCAACTGCAGTGGTAGTGGTCACATGGATTTATATTACTTATCTGTGTTAGATGAACAACTCTTTGAAATTTCCTTTATAATTTATCTGATAAAACTCTACATTTTGAAGATACAGGATATTTCATTTTGATATTCATATTTTTCTATGACCAACACATAAATGCTGCAACATTCTCTCAAATAGATTTTAAAAACTCTGATTAGAGAATCTTTATTTCCCCTAAGAATTTACCAAACAAAAATAAACAAACAAAACCTGGTACACTTCTGTTAAATACTACTTAATCAAGAAATACTACTTAATCAAGAATTCGAAAAACAACACATGCTGGCGTGGATGTGGGGAAAAAGGTACCCTCCTTCACTGTTGGTGGGAGTGTAGGCTAGTACAATCGTTGTGGAAATCCATATGGAGAGTGCTTGGAAAATTGCAAATAAACCTGCCATATGACCCAGCAATCCCGCTCTTAGGAATATACCCAACAGAAGTGAAATCTGTATACGAGAAGGGGATTTGTAATCCTATATTCACAGCAGCACAATCCACAATAGCAATGTCATGGAAACAAACCAGATGTGCGTCTAAGGAAGAATGGTTAAAAAAACTGTGGTACATCTATTCAATGGAATATTATTCAGCTGTCAAGAAGAACGATATTATTCTATTCAAAACCAGGTGGTCCCAACTAGAAACTATTATGCTCAGCGAAATGAGTCAATCACAAAAGAATAAATACCATATATTCTCTCTCATATAAGAAAGCCAACATGGAAAGGTAGAGTTCATCAAGTGCCCATGGAGTTCTGATTTAAATATAGATTGCTGCAAGTCAGGTCCCATGGCAAGAGATGGTGAAAATTCTCTGTTTTAGGCATGTTGGCATTTCATGGATGAAGTAACAGCAGAGTATATTTAGCATGTTGTGAACATGAATATGGCAAATTGGCAGTTTCCGTCAGTTGCTGGCAATAGTTTAGAGTGATGACAAATATTATTTTGATTTTTTTGTGTGTTATTTAGTTATGAGGAAAGTGTATGGTAAGCAGTCCATTTGATGGTTTACTAATTTCCTTGTTGTTGAGAAGTCCGAGTTGATTATGTATTTAATATGATAAACCATTTGTGTGCTGTGAATTGCATTAAGAGTTATGTAGGGCAGAGATGATGCTTACTAAATGTACAAAATGGATTGATGAGATTAGCCAGTTAAATCTTTTCACCAGTAAGGCATTCAACAGCCCATGAGATATTTATTAAAAATGTCAAGTAAATCCTCTTATTTTTGTATCATAGTGTCAAATAGCAGTAAAATAAACATGTTAAGATCCTTAATCTACTGCTATGTTTCACTGTAAAATTGACCTTTGTTAAAATTTGCTTCTGTTCAAATTTGTTGAGATCGCACGTAAAAGTATCCTAATATTACTTTGGCTGGTATTTTCTAATTACTGTATAATATTTTGGGAATGCAAATTTTATTTGAATGTCAACTACAGTTAAGCATGTGCCGTTTGTTTTTCTTGCTCAGGTTTTGTAATTTGATGGTAATGTTTTTATTATAGTTTAATAAATGTTTGCTTTATTTTATAAAAAAAAAAGTAAATAGTAAAACGCTGCAGTGGAGGATGACATTGTAATGTACAGTGCAAAACCATTACCACCTGCAATTATACAATCTCATATGGACACTGGTTCATGCCCTGGCTGCTCTACATCCAATTCAACTACCTGCTATTGCACCTGGGTAAGCAACAGAAGGTGACCCTTGTGTTTGGACCCTGGTTACCCATATCAGAGACCTGGAAGAAGGTCCATTCTCCTGTCTTTAGCATTGCAACCATCTGGGGAGTGAATGAGCAGATGGAAAATACAGCTGTGGGTGAGCGAGTGCCCAGATGGGTTTCTACCTACCTAGCCAAAGGGCTGCAGGACAATGGCCTCAGCACATGCCTAGAGACCCCCTCCTGTCCTGGCAGTGCCTAAAGACCCCTGCAGCCATTGCAACTAGCAGGGGACCAGAGCCCTCCAGTATCTCCCTCCCACTCTACCTCTTCTGGTAACTGGGTACTTCCTGGTAGTTGGGTCACCATTCCCCATCTGCTCATATTGAAAATAACAATTGTAGAATATGGGTGGAATACACAGTGCCACCCAGCAACGTACATGACCTTCAGACTGACTATGCTTGTGATATGTAAAAGGTATCTATGCCCGATAGAAATGCCGTTATTGCTCCAAAGCTTGTATTCCCTGCCTCACCCACTTGCTCAGGTGGTCTACTGGCCAGAGACCCCGAGGCCCTCCACATCTCTGTCTCTCTTTCCTTCTCTCTCTCCACCCATCACTTTCTCCCTGTCTCTATTAAAATAAGTAAATGCGTCTTTCAAAATCAGTTTTTAAATGTGAAAAACACTCCAACAGTTTCATAAAACATTTCAGGAGCAAGGGACATAAGTGGGAGAGGAACGGGTGAAATTTATCCAAGCACACACTATGAAGAAATGTAATATTCTGATGAGAAACAGAAACTATTTCAAGTGTGAGCTAATTTAAATTTTCTTGAAGATATTTTTGGCAATGACTATTCAAATGCTATACAATACAACACATACTCCTGTGATCCGGAAAATTCTCCTTTACCTTTAGGAATTGATCTTACTGAACTGTCATAAATTAATGCAAAACTGAAACAATAATACGCACTGTTATTTATAGTGACAAAAGACCAATGCATTATGTGTTATAATAAATGCCTTAAATGGGAGAAATTTTCAAAGTCATGCTTGTGAAGAAAGAAAAAAATTACCTAATATGTACATGGCACAGAGCTGAGAAATGAAAATAAGTTCTGTATATGATATGACATCTATTTTACTAATAAATTTGCAAAACAATTGGAATAATAAAAACATGCTTACAAGAACTTTTCATCTCTACAAACATTTATCTAAATCACAAAAAATGGCAATTTTACATTGAGAAACATTTTGTTAAACTAATGAAATGGAAAATCTCAAAAATGGAAAATTTTTACTCTTTATATACATAATGAAAAAGATGTTTAAAAATCATTTTATTGGGCTATGAAAGTATAAACTACAAATAAAATTGTCATGAGAAGATGACAGTTGTCAAGATGGGAAAAAATATGTGGCAGACATAAATGTTTATTATCCCTGTATCATCCAATCAACAATAGTCTATCCCCAGGGAGCACACTGGAGTACAAATCCAAATAGATTTTTGCTGTTGTGGTTTCTTCCTTCCCACTACAAAGGCCAGGCAATTTTAAAAACCCTGAGACTGATAAGTACTTTGAAGTCCAAAACAGAACAGGGATAGAAAAAGAAAAGAAAATGCAGAGTAACCTGACCAAATGTCAAAGAGGTAATGAGGGTGTGTTAGGGGCTTGGACAAAGCTCCCAGAATCGGGTAACCTGAAAGGTGAGGTCTCATTCACACTCATGGGTGAGAATTAGGAGAACGTGGGATCCAGGAATGGAGACTGACTCGTTGCAGCCAAGGTCCAGAAGGAGAGACAAAAGCTGTTTGTGGTAAATGTGCTCTGGTTGTACACAGCACAAAAGCAGCAGCAGATTTATATCAGATCGAATGGGACAGAAACTTGAGGACTAAATCAGGTTGAGACTTTAAAATTATCTTAGGGTGCAATCTTACATGGCCTTTCAAATCAAAAGGAATACTAATATCTTAAAATAATCAACAACTGAAATGATAAACTTAATCACTACAATATTAAAATTTAAATATAGTTGGTAATCAAAGATAAGCATATTAAAAAAGCAAGATACAATTTCCTACCTTTCAAATGGACAAACCACCAGAAATTACTTCTTTCCAAAGATTTAAAACAATGACAAAAGTACTACTGCTAATCATATAGCAAAAAGTAAAGAAAACCGAAGTAATCAAAAATAAATGTATAATTTTTAAAAAGAATAGGTACTCTATGTTTCAAATAATATTCCACACTTAATTACATCTGATACTGTTGATTACTCCATTTCTCATAGATTTAAAATTTTGAATAGTGCTCCTTCAAAATGTCTTTCATCTCATCATTAATACCACTAAAACCCTACACTAGACTATCCTAGCTTTCGATGAACTTATAACAATAACTTTCCAATAATTCTACTCTTTACCTTGTTTATCTTCCAACAAGTAGTGGTTTCTTCAGTGCTAAACAGTTCATAACTCTCAATATTGCTTAATATCAGCATATGGTAGTTATAGTTAGCATTCTAACTCACAGGGCCTTCCAGATCCAGCCCATATGTCACCTTAAAGTCCTCACCTCAGGCTATGTGGTCTCGCCATAACATTTTAAATCCTCCCAGCATTGTTTTCTGTTCTTTGACCTGTTCAATTCACTCAGATTCAAGGTGTTAGGTTTTAAACTCACTTAAAGTTAATTCCTGCAACCAAGTCCTGTTTTACCATAAGCCGAAAACACCAGACCTGTATTAGGAGGCCCTTTTACTCCAACAGAGTAGGAACAGGGGTGAGGGTGGAGGGGGAACAGGAAAGGACACATCTCCTGCTATGGTGGCAGGATGAGGGCGGCAGGTGAAGGGGGCAAGGTGGAGGAGGTCAGGAAAGAGCCAGGTAAGAAGGGAAGGGAAAAGAGGGGGAAGAAGAAAGGAGGAGTTGTGTGTCTGCCCCAGGGACCGGTGGCTTATATTATCTGAGCCACAGGTAGGTAGGTGAGGGCCAGGGGGAGGGGCCGCGAGAGATTGGGGAGTGGGATTCTCAGGTAAGGCTCTAGGTTACATTTCATTGGTGGATAACCGGAACAGATGAATTCTGCAAGCACTGGGCAGGCAAAGCAGGAAGTGGCACCGGTTCAAGATGGGATGTACAAATCACTCCTCACAGAGGGCCCCATATCCTTCCAATCCCTGATGCCTGGGATATGATTATTCTTCCTTCAGAACTCAAATATTTCTTTAAAGAGATTTCTCTGTAACTGCCCTGGCTACAATGTACTCCTCTCCAACATATTTATCTATCAGTCTTATTTCTTGTAGAATACTTATATCTATCCAAATTAGTAACTTATGAGCATTAATGCTATATTCTTTTGTCTTACGTTTCTCTTACAAGAATATAAGCTACATGAAAGTAAAGGCTTTACGTGTCCTCAGGCTACATGAAAATGTTTGTGCTACACACAATATTACTAAATGAGCAGCTAATGAACAAATAATGAGAACAATACAATGTTATACAATTAGAAATTAAATTATAATAACTAAACACCACACAGATTGAGTAGATATCAGTGACACATACCAACACTAATATAAACAGACAAATCTGAAAAAGAAATAATAAAACATGCAAAGGATTCACTTTTTTAAGTAGTTAAAATATTTAGCTAAGCTTGCTTGAAAAATCTGCTTTCACTAAGACATGAGAATCAGAATATAAAGAGAATTTATAAAACTCAGTCCTTCTGCAAACACACATGTGTAACTGATGATAAAACATTTGGAAGAAGATAGACTTACATGCAGACTCAACTGAAAAATAAAAGAAACTGAAAGGAAATAATCAAAATCATAGCCTGGAAAGAATACATTTCTTTTGAAATAGTCCACTTAAAAGGTCATCTTGCTTCTCTATTATACTCAAAAATATCCATTGAAGTAAATTTTGGATACTCTAAAACTAAACATAAGCACATATTCAAATTAAAATGAAAAATTTTCAGGGCCTGGCGTGATAGTGTAGTGCCTAAGGTCCTTTCCTTGCACGCCCAGAATCCCATAGAGTCTCCGGTTCTAATCCTGGCAGCTCCACTTCCCATGCAGCTCCCTGCTTGTGGCCTGGGAAAGTAGTCAAGGACAGCCCAATGCCTTGGGACCCTGCACCCACATGGGAGACCCGGAAGAAGCTCCTGGCTCCTGGCATTGGATTGGCTCAGCTCCAGCCGTTGCGGCCACTTGGAGAGAGAACCATCAGATGGAATATCTTCCTCTCTGTCTCTCCTCCTCTCTGTATATCTGACTTTACAATAAAAATAAATAAATCTTTTTAAAACATGAAAACTTTTCAGAAACCAGTGGTTATTTCCAAAAAGAGTATTAAGAGGAGGTAATGGGAAAAAAAAAAGCTGCCATCTATGTTAAGCTCAGAAAGCATCAGAACAGTCCTCAGCGGATAAAGTCTTAGGAGAGAGACCCTTTCTGTCTTAACCAGGACAAATCATATCTATGGTGGAGCTTTTAGTTATGTTTAAGTGTTTTTGTGACATTTCAAAAGAAGCTGGCCCATTTTGTATATTTGTAAAAGTTAATAAGCGGCAAATTAAATACAGACATGATCAATAAGCCAACTTCTGAAAAAACTATTTTCTTAAAATGGCATGCAGTCATAGTTTTCAAATGAGAACGGAAAAAACAACTGAACTCAGTTTATGAATTAGAGCAAAACTTTTTAACCAATTGTATATCCTAGCATGCTGCTAGCAAAATTAGTATTAAGCCAAATGTTGCTAAGATTTTTATTCAGAAATCATCTAAGTTTTTTTCCTGGGGGTATTAAAATTAATAACTTTCGATTTGCACCACAATAATATATGATTAAGTTTAAACTGTAGTACTGATCGTCCAACAATCCAGTCAATATTTACTGACTTACTTTCAGAAGTCAATTAGTTCACAATTAGCTGAGTGAACTCAGAAATCATGAGAATAACTTTCATAGAAAGTACAAACTGAATAATACATGGTTTCTACTCTCACAGGAAACATTGTTAAGACAAAAAAGATTCAATTACTAAACAAGACTACTTTAAAGAACTTATCACTTCAGTGATGAATAAGAAAAAGGAATGGCAGCACCAGAGATAAAACACAGCACACTGACTGAACAACAATCTTAAAGACGAAATAATTCAAATCCGGAATTAAACACTACAGTATTTGAGTCAACAGAGATGAAAGAATGATATTATTTTTATCATGGGTCACAAAGCATATAGTGAAGCCAGGAGCAAGAGTGACAAAGTCGAGGTAGGGAATCGTTGAATTTGGTTTGGTTTCAAACAAACTGAATCTGTCATGTTCTGTAACCAGAGGGAAAATGTGGATTTAGAATTCTAGAAATAAAAAAAATAATAAGAAATA
The DNA here is from genome assembly GCF_030435755.1 of Ochotona princeps. NCBI lineage: Eukaryota > Metazoa > Chordata > Mammalia > Lagomorpha > Ochotonidae > Ochotona > Ochotona princeps. The sequence continues at coordinate 49,763,885 of NC_080837.1, forward strand.
AAAAAATCTTCAAGAGAAGCATAAAACAATAATTGATGAGTCATTCCCTTACTTCTCTGAAACGTAAGTAACGTGTCTTATATAAAAATACTACTTAGGATTAACATCGTGTAAGAAAAAGATATTTGAAGAACTTTAAGTTCATTATTAACTTAGTTTTTACATTTTAACTTATACAGTATCACAACTGAAAAGCAGATTGAACTATTAAAACATTTAAAAAGGAATAGAGGCTGGCACAATGGGATAGCATCCTAAGCCTCTATTTGAGGCACCAGCATCCCATAGGAGCCTTGGTTTGGCTGCTCTTTCGAATCCAGTTCTTTGCTATAGCTTGGGAAAGTAGTGGAGGGTGGCTCAAGTACTTGGGCCCCTGCACCTACGTGGAAGACCTGGAAGATGCTTCTGGCTCCTAGTTTTGGATCCCAGCAGCTCCAACCATTATGGCCATTTCGGGTATTGAACAGAGAATGGAAAAGCTCTGTCTCTCTGTCTCTCGCCTTCTTTCTAGGTAACTCTGCCATTCAAGTAAACATTAAATTTTTTTTTAAAGATTTCTTTCTTTCTTTAATTGGAGAATCAGATATACAGACAAGAGGAGAGCAGTTTCTTCCAGGTCTCCCACGTGGGTGTCAGGTCCCAAGGCTTTGAGTTGTTCTCTATTTGTCTTCCCAGGCCACAAGCAGGGAGCTGCATGGGAAGCGGCGTCACTAGGACATGAACCAGCATCCATATGGGATCCCAGTGCATGCAAGGGAGGACTTTAGCCATTAGGTTACAGCGCTGGGCCCTCTATCTATCTATCTATCTATCTATCTATCTATCTATCTATCTGGCTGAATATGTAAAATGTATATACATATTCTCTGAAATATTCCCAGAGCTTTAATTTCTCACAAAAGCTTAGAAAGAAAAACAATCTCGTCCTTTGTAATATCAAAATTCCATCCTAAAATAGTGCTCACCTCAACTACAGTGGGAAATACAAGAATAACTAATTTTTATTAGGGTTATAAACGGAATATTTGAATCATTACAATGAATATAGGGGAGAAGAAATTTGTTATATTTTTCATTTTATCTAGGGTTAGGGTTAGAATGTCCGTGTACCAAAATTCTTTAGCTAGTAAGTGCAAATGGATAAAATTATCACATGTTAAATTTCTAAATATATCTATCACTGGCTATATTGGTGAAAGCCAGAAATTAAAAATCCTTCTCTAAAAATGTTTCCAACACTGTGGAAACAATAGCATCTTGTTGAAACTTTTTTACCATACACCAGATTTTAGCAATGTGATTAGAAGAGAAAATATTTTTCACTTTTACCTTTTTAATATACCAGTTTTAACCATTAAGGACATTGTAGGAAAAAAAATTAAGCAGAAAAGGAATTGATCAATTATTTCTACTTACAGTGATAATTTTGATCTCCTCATAACCTAACTTTTATATATTTACCTTATCACATGTATAAAACGATCTACCTCTGATTAAATTTCAGCAATAAAGACTACATTTAATTATTCTTGAAAAATGGGAAAAATTCAGGGCTGCATTCTAAAGCGATCAATTTAATCTCACAATTACAATACACTACAACAAAAACAGAACCTTACTGACAACAATGGTAACTTCAATTTAATTCTCTGTGACAGGGACATTGTTTTAACTAACCCTCTCGGGGACCAACAGTTAACCTTTCCATCATTTCTAACTATACAGAATAATACTATCTGAAACATACATAAAAAAATATTTCGATGATGAAAACGTGATAATATAATTTTTGTCTGCTGCTTGAACACCAGTTATTTTTACTTACCACCCATTGAGATTTAAGAAGAGAGAAGAGGCAAGGAAAGAAGAAAGGAAGGAAGGGAGGAAGGGAGGGAGGAAGGAAGAAGCAAAGGAAGGAAGACGCACAGAGGAAAATGGGAGACAATCAATTAAGACAAAACCAGAAGTAAAACCTAAAACTGATGAACAAATGATGAACAGTCTCACTGGGTTAAAAAAAAATCAGAGACATAAAACTTAATTCTAGTTACCTCAAGTATTTATTTATTTTTGGAAATGGGAGAGAAACAAATAAGGTTATCACAAACATCATACAACGTCATAAACAAATCTCAGTGTTCAGAAGTTTCAATCGTAAATTATGTCCTGAACACAGAAGAGAGACTAGGCAGTAAGGGGTTTCACCAATAAATAAGTCAGAATCCATCCATTTGTTCCCCATTTATTCAAGGAGACAGACATCTGTGATATAAAAACACTTCACAATCAGAACATAATACAAGAGAAACATTTACTGTAATTTCCAAAACCAACAAAGACTACTTAATTTGGTTACTGAAGACTGAGTAGGATTCTCCAGGAATGAACAACAGAAAAGACATTCCAAAATGACATAAGATACAAAATGAAATTACAGAAATGGATGAACAATAATTGAAAAGCAAGCTTTCTACTTATACTCCCAAATGCACAGGAACAGTGGTGTAATAGGGTATCAGAAATGGTCATTTTCCTGTTATTTCAGTGTTAGCTAAAGATCTAAAACTCAAAACAATAGATTCCAATATTATCTTTACCAGTCTTAGAAAAGATATAGCTAAAAATTGCTCAAGTAATCTTTAGTTCACCACCTGCATATGTCTATGTGTGTGTGTGTGTGTGTGTGTGTGTGTATGCATATATGGGGAAACAGGAACTCACAGATTGTTTGAAGAAGAAATAGAACAGTGACTCATTCAGAGTTTGGCCTAATCCCTAGAATATTTGACATTCTTCAATGACCGTATCTAATTAAGGGCAAAAGCTGGACTTGGTTCTAAAACATTATTTTAAAGGCAGGAAGACAAAATGCCCTCACTCTGGCCTTCTACCTTTGAAATGACAAGTACTTCAGAGCTTGCAGGAGAGAAAGGAACTATTACTAGGTGATTTTTAACGAATGCTCCCAGAAGAGTGCAAAAGGAAAGACAAGCGCAAAAACAGAGGCTAGATGTACGTCAGAAAGTCCTCATATAAAAAGAGCAGTCCACAGAGCTTCAGTGCCAGAGGCAGGCAGTGTTGGATGAACCCAGAAAACCAAGTTCCAATGAGCTCTGCCCTACCTCTACCCCCTAAGTTTTGGAAGACCCAGAAATAGCCCAGTGAGAAGGGAAGATAAAAGGGAAAAAAAATGCAAAGCCCTATAATTGAATAAGTTCTACTCTAGTCCCCATTTTGATTTCTGTTTTCAGCAAAGAGGATACCAGAAAAATTTACTCTGGATGAAAGTTTGGAATTTTAGTTATTATTAGAATTTTTTTTAATTGTCTGAAAATTAAGTCTTAGTTTTAACATGCCAGTTGTGAGTAAAGAAGGAATGAAAGAGAAAGGAAAAGGAGATTTAGAATAAGCATAAGCTAAAAAAAAAAAAGGAAGAACAGAAAAAAATAAGGAGACAGTTTCATAGCAATTTATCAGGAAACAGAACAAAAATCATATATCATTTTCTGAATGAGACTGCAGACAGACTGACAAGAAACAATAAATAAGGTTTCTGTTTATACTCTCAGCAAATCTGCTGCTTTTCATAAGCCCATTACAACTATGACATCAGGAAAGTAAGATGATTATACAGTCTTAGTTTTCATGTTATATTCGTGAGACTTGATGCTTATTTTATAAAGTGGAATAATCAAAAGAGATCTTTATTATAAGAGTAGCAATAATATAACTATAATACTGTGAATATATATAGGGGAACTTACATTTGTTTATAAATTGCTCACTCATTTCCTGAATTACAGAATATTGTGTTAAAAAAAACTGGGGAGAAAACTTGAACAAGACTCTTACCTCTACAAGTTTTTGTATCTAGTAGAGGAAGCTCAACTAGGCTGGCAATACAGATGATGAGTCCTGGAGCAGGATAAGCACACCTACAAGGTCAGACTAAAGAACCATCTAAAGGAACACAGAAAAGAGAGCTCTAAAGGGAGTCCTTGAGGCTTGAGACTGAGTCACGGAAAGGACAGCTGCCTAAGAATAAGTGGGAATGTGAGTGGCTCACAAGACAATGTCACAGCAAACAAAAGTCCAAAGAAAGCATGCTTTAGGGATATGAGTATTAATCAATCAAAACATGCAGTTTCCCTAGAAAGAAACTCGGTGGTGTGGAGGATCTGGGGAGGTGCCAGAACACAATGACAGAAAATATAAGTTTTATTGTGAGACCAACCGGACCCTAAAAATTTTTAGGATCAGTCATTTTGCACATACCCCACATCCACACTATGAGAGCACGATTTCACATAGGTGTTACTGTCGCTTCCTCACAACAACCCTGTGAGGTAGGTACAATGAGTCCCAATTAACAGATTTTAAAAAGGCTTAAGTTTGTTCAGTAATTTACACTTGATTAAATAGCTACAAAGTGGCAGTCAGGATTCCAGAAAACACTACAGAAAATACATCAGAAAGATGATATACACATATACACACACACACATTTATCCACAAAACATATAGAAATTTTAGAGTTGAAGGAAATTTTTTAAATAATGAATGTTTTATACTTCAGTATTAAAGACAAGATTTGTGGCACCAATGGTTGTTTTTGCAAGTTATTGCTTTTTAGAATTTTCAATTAATGTGTATTGAAAAGTAATTGTCAAATTCCTATAGATAGGCAGAAATTATCAATACACAACATCAAATACTGAGGCAATGATACAAATTTCCACTGAACTACCTGGGATTAACTGGGAGAAGTTCTACATTTATTTTTAAATATTTGAATTTTTATAATTTTTGAAAATATTGACATAAGTGCATATTAATTATACTTTGATAAAATGTATGAAATATTAAATCTTTATGAAATCAAGCAATTCAATTAGAAATCATTTGGTACAAAAACCTTCTACTCAAGTTATAATGCAAAATCATCTGCCTCTTTTTTACTACTAAACATGTACAGGTGGCTCCTTGCACCGCAAGAATTTTCTCAAGTAAGGCTCTTAAGACAAATTTTAAATCTGTTTGGAACAGACATAAAATACGTCTGTAATTTTAAAAATAGGGCATTTTGAAAAGCTAAGGCAACATCTGAGAATTTAAATTGAGTTGAAATTTCACTTTTAAAAATGTGTCCTTTAAAATTAGTTTAAATTAAGTGAACTCTAAACTCCAAATTATACCGCCTTATACTTGGTTATTTTTTCACCAATCTATTTTTCTGGCTGATGATAAGATTTCTTTCAGTAGAACGTTAACTGGAAGATTACTTACTGCTAGAAGCTTAAGTAAATACCATTATTTGCTTTATTTCTTCCTACCAGAAAGAGAAAATTATAATGGGAAAAAATAAACATTAAATGTTCCATTGGGGTTTAATAACTTTTCCTGTAGTATTTATTTCTGAATTTCAAAATTACTGAGTGGATCCTAATTAAATAATAATTCTGACCACCATAGTGACCCCTCAAAATAGGAAGAGGGTAGATATTTGAAAATAATCATGTAGATATTTGGACATCTCTTTTATGGAATGAAGAAAATCTCTAATTAAACTAAGTGAATATTCCAAGTATATAATTTAAATGAAATGCAATTTATGTTTGATTACATAAGCAACATATTTTCATTAGATTCAAATAATATACAAGTATATATCATAAAAGTTTCCACCGAATTCTCATTTTCAAAATCTCACAAATCAGGAGTGTTTTTGTAAGATTCATCTAGTTAAAATATGAATCTACAATGTTGTCACATTTACATTATCCATGGAAGGCCTAAAATGTAACAATTAAATATCTTGAATGACTTTTATACTCAGTCACACAAAACAGGTATACTTTATGCCTTTTGTCAGAACGTAATATTTAAAATATACAGTCTATTTGTCAACTGATAGCTACCTGAGTTACTAAAATGAATGGAGTTAAGTAATACAAGTAGTTCACAGAAAATGCAAAAGAACCACTGTTTTGGTTTTTTTTTTTTTTTTTTTTTTGGTATATGCTTGCAATGGGGGAATCTCAACTGAACTTGAGCTGTGGTTATGCAACAAGGTGGAGGAATCCACCATGGTGGGAGGGTTTGGGGAGGGGTGGGGAGAACCCAAGTACCTATGAAACTGTGTCCCATAATACAATGTAATTAATGAATTAAAAATAATAAATAATAAAAAAAATCCAAAAGAAAAAAAAAAGAACCACTGTTTTTAATCACATATTGATTAAAAAAAAATCTTCTTGCTAAATACTAAACTACCTTTTACTACGCAAAACTACGTTTAAAAAAATTGTTTACTTTAGTGTTTGACTACTAAGTAAAACTATTAACTGTACGGAAGTAAAGGAAAAAAACCTCTATAAACATGAGGTTTTTGGTAATATCTAAGTAAAACTGCCACCATGAATATAAATAATGTGGGACTTTTTTCTAGTTCATTTGACATTTTCATGAATATAATAAATTAAAATATTATACTGAACATTCTTAAAAATTTGAATTTTAAAACAGTGGATGTATCTCCACTTCAAAATTAAAGGTAGCTGAAAATTTCTGTAAAAAATTGCTCACCTCTTTTTGACAGCATCAACATTTAGGTAACACATTCACACACACAAATCTGGTTACAACAAAGTCATTTGCATGAATATATTTTGGTTACATGAAGTAAAGTACAGTTCTGAGTACATAGACTGCTACCCTTGACTTAAACAGAAAACATTTAAAGGAAAGGATTTTTAGAAAACAATTTTTCCCACCAATTTATTTTACAAGTGAACAGACTGTGAGTCACGGTTAACTTGCGTGTGTTTTCACTGACAATCTAAAAACATGGAAATATACACAGATTCCCTTAACTAATGATACAGCTTGAAAGTAACCTAAACGGATTTGCACTCTATTTTGTATGTACCAGACTTTAAAAACCAAGAGACCCTAATTTCTTTATACTGAAATTGAAATTGCTATAGACGCATTTTAAAAAAGATAACAGTAAGTCAGACTATTAAACAAAGAAGCAATAAAAATATAACAATTGATTTCATACTGCATAACAATAGACATATCTAATGTGACTTTCCTATACTTTAAGTCATAAGCATGTCAAACCAGTACCAAGAATGTATCAGTTCTATAAAATCTTTTTTTACAAAAGAAAAAACTAACTAAATAATTAAAAGAACACAAAAACACTTTAAATAGAATTTCCAATGTTTACTGTGTTTCTTTCCCAGGCTTTGCTTCAAAATACTAAAACAAAATTCAAACTCAGTATTTCTAGACTAAAGAATCAAAACTAGTTTCTTTATCAACTGTCCCTGTTGTAAAACTTCCACGAAAAGGAAGTATTTAAAAACAAAGGCATAAAATGCTGCAAGCAAAGCTAATTAATATGCTCCAAGTAAATTACAAGGTGATTTACTGTTTTAAGAACATGGCTGTAAAATATACTGTTGTTACATATTTTTTATTTTATTTTTATATATGTATTGCAAAGCACCTTGATTCTTTTAAACTTCACTAAGGGTGAAGAGTTACAAAAAGCCTTTTCATTTCATTTGCTTTTGGAATAAAGTAAATTTCAGAGGAGTGCATCCATCTGTTAACTCAATGTGGTACCAATCTTTAAAATTAGACGACCTTAAAATAAAATTTAGAGCCAAGGAAAGCAGCATTAAGTTGAACTGACCTCAGTACCTCCTAAAATGATGCTTCCTCAGTTATTTCTCATTCTCTCTTAGTGGGTTTTCCCGTCTAGGGCAGGTACACAAGAAACTTACAGTCTATGTGGTACTCCTAGTCAGTCTCACTCTGCAGATGGCACAGTGGAGAAATACCTTCTGTACGGGACCATGTACAATGTCTTCTGCAGCTGTCAGCACCTAGGGGAAAGCGCGCTGTTAAACAGTTGCTGCGTTCCACCTCAGAAGTGGCTGCAATTCGGTGGTGGGTGAAGTGACTCCTGTACATATATACAGGGATGAAAAGTACTATAGGAAATGAAAATATTGAAGAACAGAAGTGGCTGTCCGAAAACTGTGCCACACCAAAATATAATACATCATAGTCATAAAAAGTCAACACAGATGGGCTATCACTCATTTAAAAACTGAATGTTCAGGATGAGTGAAGGAAAGATATAGTTATTACATTTACAGCATATCTATAAATCAAATGTTGAAACACATACACTAAAAACTAAACCCTAACACTGTATAGATACTTGGAACATTATTTCTACAGTAATTTACCTAAAATCAGGCAAACAACAGGATTCTTTACTCTGTTCAGATACTTTATTGCCTTTGTTTCAAATGACAATTCAAGGGGAAAGAAAAAAACTGGTGAATGTCAAAACAGAAGCACAAGCAACATAAAAATGTCTAAGAAGCACTGTAAGAAAAAACATTTTTAAGTATGTTATTAACTAAGTTACTTATCATATAATGGAGTTCCAAAATTGATCAAATAAAAGGAAACACTTTCTTCTCCAGATAAAAGTCAAAATGAGAGTCAATACAGTCCTCATTCCTAATTCACAAAAACAATGAGTTAATCAGAGTAAAACAACATTAGTTCATTAATACAAGAGCTTATCATCAAATCCTACTTTTCTTACAAGAAGAATGTTTTTTCTATCTATCTTTGATGGAATCGAAAAGTCAAATTCAAAAATTACTCTTTAAGTACAACCACTGAATTACTAGGCTGGATGCTATTAGCTTTCTAATTTTCTAAATCGAAGCATAGTTGCAAAATTTATACTAGTCTGAAGAGTTAACTGTTCACGTTATTTCATATATTTGCATTTAGAATTGTTTCTCATACAGATTAAGGGTGTTTTGTGACAAAGACCAACAAACGCAACCATTAGGAAAGTGTTCTATGAGCAAGCTAGTCTAAATCTCATTTACAAAATAAATAACAGAATTTTTCACTCTGACATGTATCCAGCAGAATTATAGATAGTACTCTCAAACAAGAATAAGATGTAGTATAAGCAAATGTTACTTCTACTAGGTAAAAAGAAGTGGTTGAAGAACAAAGTAGTATACTCTCTGAACATACACGGACCAATATAAAATCCATGTGTGGGATTTAGGATATCTAAGAATTTTACAAAATTGGATACTAAACAAGATACAAAAATCTAAATATACATGTTTCTAGGGAAGATGTGCTATAACTATAAAGAATCAAAAATCACTAAGAAGTAAACTTTTTAAATTAAATGGAGGGACTAGCACAATGGCTCAAATGGCTGCTCCCACACCTGCAATAGCTGGCATCCCATATGGACACCAATCCCTATCCTGGCTGCTCCACTTACCATCCAGCTCCCTGACTGAATCCTGGAAAATCATGGGAAATTCTGAGGGAGCTCCTGGCTCCTGGCTCCAGGCTGTGGATGGGCTCAGCTCCAGCCATTGCAGCCTTCTTGGAAGTAATCCAGTGGATGGAAGATTTTTCTGTCTCTCCTTCTCTTTGTAAATCCGCCTTTCCAATAAAAATACAAATCTTTAAAATAAATTTAAAAATTAACTAATTAGATAGATAACTCTTAAGTAGCTGTTCATTCTCAAGTTAAGTGGAGAACAACCACTTGCAGCGATGCTGCAATGGCTAAATAAAGTAGCTAATACAGGAGCACAGTATAGCCATTATCAGTAACGGTAGTAACTACTCAAGAGCTATCGTATAAGTATTGCAAAGTTCTTTACAAGGGTCCATCTTTCTTTACTGCTAACACTTCATAATATTATTTATCCATGTCTTTTAAAAAAATTAGTACTACAAACTATGTGTATTCTGCATATTTGAAATACAAAATGTTAAAACAAAATGTGACACATTTCAGAAGTCTGTCATTTTCAAAAAAACAAAAGGATCCCTTCATCTCACACTGTACCTGCTTGACACAGTCAGATATTGAAAGCATTTTACTCTGTCTATACAAAATAATTTCATTGATTTTTATCAGTTTTTCTTTCTTTTATACAAAACTACAAATAAATAATTTGAAGAATCTAGTAAGGAATCAATCATGGTTTTTAAAAATTCTATCATTTACTCCTTTTAGTTTTCTGAACATAACAACACAATATAAATTCACACATACACAAGTTTTTGAAAGAACTCTTGCAGTTACAGCATGTAGTCTAGTCTCATCTTTAAAATAAATTCATAACATTATAAAATATTATTTAAAATCTTGTGTATGGTGCTCCTGAGGAATACGGCAACCTTAAATATTCTTTTAAAATGACACATTAATTCTTACCATGTATTAAGAATCCCCAATGAGTAAATGGCTTTGTAATAACATATGAAATATTATATAATGCAAATTCAGTTGTTTTCCACCCAGTACAAATACAAAAGGTTATTTTTACTATTTTCTCACGACAGGAGTTACATGCTATACATTACCACATTAGAAAACACATAGCAGTAAGAAAAAAAATGGGTTTTGGAAAAGAAAGAGAGAAAGGGGGACAAAGTTTAATATTCACAGTGTTACAATGAAAAGAATGGGACTGGGATCTCCAGTTCTCATAAAGACCAGTGAGGACAAACAGAGTAAGAATAGGCCCGAATGTGCTAAGAAACTGTGGAATGTTTACTCCAAGGAGAGGAATTTAAAAAGCCTTTAAAAAAATTCCTCCAGACGTTGTATGGAAGATGGAATAACTGAAAAAGAGACAACAGGAATACACAATCAGGAATTATCAAAGAATTATCAAATTTTAAACACTACGTCAAATAGTAGAAAAGTAGAAGACATGGAATAAGTGTTAAGTTTCTAAAATTTCAGTCTAGAATCCAGTATTAATTCACTTGTTTAACTCCACAAAAAGTCAACTCTCTTATGAGTCAGGAACCATTTCAGGCACAGAATAAAACACTAAAAAAAGAAGTCAATGGCAATGTTAATTTATAAGACTGATAGTATATTACTAAACAAATGCTTGGTGTATAATTTTTTTAAAAAAATAATTTTTAGGAAGACAGAGAAGCCGCAATAGCGTAAAATTTCTTCCCCCTGCCCAGCCCTCTTATCCTGTTCTCAACCCCTACATGTGTATGGATGCTTCATTACAAAAACTCAATTTACTGAAAACCTGAAAGTGAAAAAGCATAAAGCAATCTAAAACAACAGAGGTGCATATGTTGATTTAACAGCAAGCCCAAAGAATACAAGGATTCAGCATTATTTGCATGAGGTACAAAATAAAGTAAGACTACAACGTGGGGCAAGGATCCTGCAGACAGATGGATAAGTTACAAGCAAATCCTGAGACAAGAACATGTGAACCAAAATACTAACCTACAACCTGATCAAATAGGGCCTTTCTGAACCAAAAAAAAACAGGCTTGAATTTTTGTTTGTGTGACAGAAAGTCACTTCAGCATTTTGTCTGAGAGAGAAATATAATCTATTTAATCTCTTTAAAAGATCACACTAGCAGCCATGGCAGAACAGAGTTAATGGTAACCAGTCATATTGGAACCACTAGCAATGCTGGTAAAATTTACATGATAGTGTATCAGCCAGGACCTTTCCCAATGTCCAGTGACTGACACTTTGAACGCAATATACAAATAGAAAATCATCACTCAAAGATTTTATATTCAGAAGACAGCCTGAAGTATCTTCTCCTTCTTCAGGTTACGCCAGAACTACCTTCTTACTAACTCTCCATTATGAAAGAGTAAATCAATCATCAGTATGTTTCACTGACTGAATAGAGTTGGACAGTGCTGTTGCCCGAAATCCAAACAAATGAAAAGCTTGTATTAATAGTACATTAATAGGGAAAATTTAATTTAAATAATAATTTTCCAAAGATTTATTTTATTTTATTATTGGGAATAATAATTTCTAAAAACAGAAGTTGATCTAAAAGATGGCAGGCAGGGAAGAACGAAGGTCACCTCTCGGTAGGCTCAGCACTGGTGTGTGAGGTTTGGTTAGCACCCCGGCCCCTTTCCTTTCCCTATGACGAGCTAAGAAAACAGAAGGCTTGGAGCTGGACAACAGAACACGAAGAATTAGAGTCACCTTAGTAAAGCAAGGTTATCCGGATTGTGAAGTTAGGCCTCCAGTCAAAGGGGATTGCAATAGCCAGAGGCTGTGGGTTTACTGCACAGGAAGAAATTGGGGGAAAGTAAAGGGAAAAAAAACCAAAAACCAGAACTGGATGATACTACATTCCAGAAATACACCACCTCTCTAAAATATTTTATTCGTGTAACTGCCCTGTTGTTTCCCACAGAGAGACAGTGCTAGGATCTGCCCTCTTGGCTCCCACAGAAGGTGGGGGGTTAGTCAGTGCGACAAAGTATAGAAGCAGAAACAGGGTATCATTGTGAGACCAGCCAAGTAACACAGCCCTTTCTCTCCCCTCTCGGCATCAGTGAGAACCAGGAGCGGATGAGTCTCCACCCACTGGAATGAGCAAGCTGAATGCCTTGACTCCAACTCTTTCTGAACACCAAACTCCTGGAAAGATAAAAGTGGTACTGAGTAAACAAGAAAAGGTGAGCTTTAAACTGGCTCAAACTAGTTAGTTAAATTAGTTAGAATATCTGACTTTCTAAAGCATCTTAAAATAAACATTTTGAAATGAGTTTCACACACAAAAAAATACATGATTTAATCCAGCATAAGAAAAATCATATTAGAGGGAAAAAAAAGTTCCATGTTTACAAGCCAACCTAATTTTCTATCTCAATCAACACTGTGTTTTTTTTTTAAAGATTTATTCATTTTATTATAGCCAGATATACACAGAGGAGGAGAGACAGAGAGGAAGATCTTCCGTCCGATGATTCACTCCCCAAGTGACCGCAACGACTGGAGCTGAGCCGATCTGAAGTCAGGAACCAGGAGCCTCTTCTGGGTCTGCCACGCGGGTGCAGTGTCCCAATGCACTGGGCCATCCTCGACTGCTTTCCCAGGCCACAAGCAGGGAGCTGGATGGGAAGTGGAGCTGCCAGGATTAGAACCGGCGCCCATATGGGATCCCGGGGCTTTCAAGGCGAGGACTTTAGCTGCTAGGCCACGCCGCCGGGCCCAACACTGTGTTATTAAATGTTTAACAGCAATGGGGGAATCTCAACTGAACTTGAGCTGTGGTTATGCAATAAGGTGGAGGAATCCACCATGGTGTGAGGGTTTGGGGAGGGGTGGGAGAACCCAAGTATCTATGTAACTGTGTCACATAATACAATGTAATTAATGAAGTTAAATAATAAATAATTTAAAAAAATGTTTAACAGTAAGTTGTAAATGATTTTGGCTCATCAATCTGAAACATTTGATCAATATCACATCTAACACCTGCAATACTGCATTCGTATTGCTTATATTTAGGAACCAGAAGCAACTGGTTCCCAAATCAAGATTAGCTGATAAGGAATTTGTTAGATTTTTGCAATTGTATAAACATAATGAACATATTCTGAACCTCTGTAAATAATGCTAGGTCTGAGGTGGGCACACCGTACATGTGTTAAGGCGCGGGTTGAGATACATCTCATGTGGAGTGCTTGTGTCAAGTTTTCGACTCATTACTCTGTTTCCAATTAAGCTCCTTGCTAATGCACATCCTGGGAAGCAACAGATCATGACTACATTACTTAGGCCCCTCTCACACGTGGGAGACCCACGCTGAGTTCCTGGCTCCTGGCTCCTGCCTTTGGGCTGGTCTGGCCTTGATGATTATGGATATCTGGGGAGTGAACCAGTGGATAGAAGATCTCTGTTTCTCTTTTTCAAATAAGGTGAAAATAAATACATTGAAAAAAAATTCTTAGGTTCTACATCAGATCACATATTACATAAACTTGGAGTCAAATATTTGTAGGTAATAATGGGCTAATAAAAATTAAGCAACAACAAAAAAAATTAAGCAACAAAATGTCCTAAATCAGACATAAACTTAGAAGCTTACAATTAAAAATCACTTAAAGAAATGAAAAGTAAAAGTAAAAAATTTAGAAAGCTTCTAGTAGAAACACTTTTCATATTCATATTGAAAAAAATCTAAAGCACAATTTTAGACTATTAAGCTATCTTAGCTGTAAGTTAGGCTATTTCCCTAAGCTGAATCACCTTTTTCCAGGTATTTAATATTTAATGGAAGTTCTCTAAAAACTCAAATATCTTCTCTTAAATGAATTAAGGTATCATTATTTTACATGACTAAATTATGCATGACCTTTTTAAATGTCACACTCTTACAGGTTACAGAATCCTCTCACACTGTTTGTAACTCTTCATGTAACGTTCCCACTCATTTTACAATCACTCATCATCCTAAATGATGACATGTATATTCAACACATACTTTATGAGTCATTAATTCTCCGAAGTATAATGTAACACAGAGAAAGCAACATACATGAGAATTAAACACCAAGTTATTCACTAATATCTTTGTTTTCTTTTCTGCTCTCAAAGCATGTAACCAGAAATATCATCAGTTGCAAGTAAATGGTAAAGGAACAATCATGTAAACCAGAATATATTAATCCATTGTTATCCAATAGTATTAACCAATGTAATGATGAAAATTTGTTGTGGTGAAATAACTCTAAGCTTTCCTAGTTTCAGTAATATTCAATGAAATTAGTTATTCCTTCAATGATTTAGGAAACAATAATCCACTACAGTAATTTATAATTGCACAAATATAGAGGCTATTCCCGACTCATTGTAGCATTTTCTGCAATTTTTTAAACAAAAAATTAAAATAATTTTGCTACAAAAGTAACAATACATATTCATGATTTATATGTTATAAAACTTTGATGAAAATATGCAAATACTGAGAAAAAATTTACTTCAAATATTTGAATGGGAAAACTACTAATAAAATCTCAATTCTTTCAACTTGATCTATAGAGTAAAAGTAATCCCAGGGAAAATTCTGATGAGTTATTTTATTGATATCAAGTGATTCTGGAGTTTATAAGAAAAACCAAAAGACCCAGAAGAGCCAATAGAATCCTGACGGAAGAGAATTATGTTAGAAGATTGAGTGTACACAAATGAATACACTTATTTTAAGCTATAGTTATCAAAACTATAATATTGGTGAAAGAACAGTACAAATTGATGAATGGAACAGATACAAGTTCAGAAATAAAGCTGTGGAAACAGTGAAGTGATTTTGGCATAGAAGCAAAGGAAATTCAATGGAGAAATGACTGTCTTTCAACAGTGGTGATATTCACATGCAGTAAAAAGGGGGAAGGTCTAAAACACCTTTCACGAAAATTAACTCTAAATGTATTCAAGTAAAATAAAAGTTTACATCTCCTCAACAATACAAAACTAAGGTGACTGTAAGATTAACAATGATTTCTTAAATATAATACCAAAAGCAGATCCATGTAGGAAAAATCTTTGTCAGATGGACTTCATTAAAATTAAACACTTGTGCTCTATGAAAACACTGTTAAGGGAACGAAAAGACAAGGCACAGATGGGGAGAAAATATTTGCAAAACACTTCTCTGATACAGGACTAGTGTTCAAAATATTCAACAATCTCATTAAATTCAACAATCGGAAAACAGCTACATTTTAAAATGTGCTAAAAACTTGCAAATACACCAACTTACATGGATTCAAAAAAATACTCATTAGCGTGTATGAATTAGTGGCCCAGAGCTTCCCTGATAAAATACTACAACATGGGTGGCTTAAACAACAGAAATGTTTTTGTTCACAGTCCTGAATGCTGAATGTCAGAAACCAAGATGCTGCCAAGTTGATTTCTTTCAAGCATTGTAAGGGAAGGAGCTCTCCCTCACCTCTCTGCTTGGCTTGATGAGGGCAATCTTGACCTTCGATAGTCTCTCTGTAAGTACATCTCAGTGCACGAATTTCCTTATTTATAAGAATAACAGCTATACTAATTTAGAATCTAGTGTAATAATTACTTCTGTAAAGAACCAATCTTTATAATAAGATCTCCGCCATTCTGAGGCATTAAAGGCATTAGGACTTCAATACATTGGTTTGTACTGTGGAAGGAGGAATTGAACCTATAACAATACCTCATTAGGGAATTGTAAATTATAACAATGAGTCTATTTCACACCCACTAAGATCTGAGATAAGGACACCACCAAATGTTGATAGGTCTATGAAGCGATAGGAGGAATTCTGCTTTGCTGGTGGGAATGTAAAATAGTTTTGGAGGACAACTGGACAGTTTCTTCCAAAACTAAACATTCTTATTATATAATACATCAATTGAACCCATTAGTATCCAAATGAACTAAATTTTAGCTGCAGAAAACCATTCACAAATGTTTTAATGCGCTCTGTTTGTAATTGTCACATCTTGGAAGCAAGTGTCCTAGAACAGGTGGACAGAAAACAAACCAGGATATATCCATAAGACAGAATATTATTCAACAAAAAATGAAGCAGCTAACATGCCACCAAAAGACACGGAAATATGAAGAACATATTGCTGAATGACAAAGCTGATCTGAAAAGGCGACACGACATATGATTTCAAGTATAATCCTCTAGAAAGGGCAAAATTACAGAGGCAATAAAATGATTTGTAGTTATTAGGAATATACTAGAAGGGAAGAAGGCAGGGATACATAAGTTTAACAATACTTTAAAACCATTAATATTATCTGTTAATGATATTGCAAACACAGACACATGTCACTAATATACTTGTACAAACCCACAGGATGTGTAACATCAGAAAGAATGATGCCAATGTGGGTTTCAGCAACTTCCTGAAGCTTTTTCAAATAAAAGTCAAGCAATAGTGATCTTCCTGAACACTGAAAAAATTATATCTATTTTGAGATCTCATCATTCTTATTATGTGATAACTCATATCAGTTACCCATACTAAAATCTATTCAACTGTGTATAAAATCCCATTAGCATAGCATGCATGTTACAATGCTAGACACTGGCAGCAGGAAAAAATCTTATCTCTCCTTCTAATTAAAAGCGATAACATATACAGTAGAACAGACTCTTCACATCCAGGGGCTCAGCATCCATGGAGTGAATCAGTGCAGAAATTCTGTCTGCACTAAACATGTGCAGACTTTTTCTTGTCTCTATTCCCTGAGCAATATCATACAGCAACCATTTACATGGAGTTTACATTGTATTAATTACTGTAATAAATCTAAATTCCAGGTATATGGTAGGTTATAGTAGAGGTCATTATATACAAGGGATTTGGGCACTGCAGACTTCGGTATCCACAGGCAGGCCTGGAACCAACCCCGCATGGACACTGAGGGTTGACTGCATTCTTACACACACACACACACACACACACACACACGCATTCATAAATATGAAAGTATGTGCACACACTAGTTAGGCACACTATCTAATCTCCTGTGTCATCTCTTCCTGCTTATCATGTAGAATAATGTAACATTTGCAAAATGTCCAGTTATAACAACTTCTGATTCACAGTAAGTCACATATCACTATTTTCTACTATTATCAATACCACTATTTTTAGTACCAATGGCTAAGTTTAATATACCAATATATCTAGTATTTTGAAGAACATGATTGCCAATGTTCTGTTAATGGAATAGGTAGAATATGTCTGAGTACTACTGACACTGAAACAGAAATAAGGCATGGTATGTCACACACACACACACACACACACACACACACACACACAAAAACAAACTTAAAATTTTTCGGAGTAAAAATGGAGAGTAAAAATGATCATTTTGTCAAGTATACTTTGAATTTCACTGATTTTAATATATTTGCATGTCATGATAGATTTATGAGTCCAGACAATAGAAATGCATCCTCCCCCAAACTTTTTATTCTTTAACAGCAGCAGCTGACACAGGAGAATAATTTCCTGCCTCACTGTGCTGACAGTACATCGCCCAGATTCAGAAATTATGTCCTCAGCAGGAAGCCAATAGGTTTCTGTCTACACTAAAGAAAGAGAAGGACAAAGAAATCACACAAAATAAAAATGGTTTATTGTTATCATAAGTACACTAGTGTACATTAGTACACTAATTACAACTAAGCTTATTTTAAATTTTAGTAGGTTGGCCAAAGTATTTCTTAAAGAAATAAAAATGTTTTGCTTACATTATTTAAATCTTAGAAACAAATACTATATTACTACTGCTAAATTTTTAAACAAAGGAAAAAAGTGTGACATCAACAAAATTTATTACTCCTTTGATTTTGATTATCTGTTTCCAATTCAGTCCATAAATGCCAAATTAAAAAAATGCTTAAAAGAAATGTGCTAAGTGATAATTAACAGTCTGTTTCAGAAAAATATTCACTAAATAAATTATTCTTTCCAAGTCTGTGTGTCTATAGGCACAGGCACATAGTTTGCTAAGTTATCACCTAACACACACCCCAAACCTTAATGACCTCCCTCTTTATAGTAATTGTTATGAGTTCATACAGGTTTAAGCAACTATACCAGAAGTATTATATACATCCAGTCCACACAGATACAGAAAACATCAATTTCTTAGGTTATAGAAGCAAGTTCTAAATAACCCTTTAATTTTTCTCTTATATTTATTTGAAAGGCAGAATTACACAGAGAGGAGAAGAGACAGAGAGAGAGAAATCTTTCACCTGCTAATTAACTTCCCAAATGGCCACAGCCGCTGGAGTTGGGCCAGGCTGAAGTCCAGAGCTTCTCCATGTCTCCCACATGGGAGCAGGAACACAAGCATTTGGGCCATCCTCTGCTTTCTGGGCATGCTAGCAGGGAATTGAATTAGAAGTGGAGCAGCTTGCTTGGCATATGTTTGCAAAGAAACAATCTTGACTAAAATTGAACTGCAATGAGGCAACAAGGTGGAGGAATCCACCATGGGGGGAGGGACGCGGAGGGGTTGAGGGAATCCCAGAGCCTATGAAACTGTATCACATAATGCAATGTAATCAATTTTTAAAAACTCCATAATAAATAAATAAATAAATAAATAAAAGTACTAGTAAAAAAAAGTTTGTCATTAACCTGACACAGAAAGATGTAGAAACCAAAGAAGAAACCGGGGTTACTTAGTTTTACTTTCTCTTCTATTGTCTGATAATACTTTGTTACATTTCCAATGTTATTATAAAATAAAAAAGCAACAAGAGTAAAAAAAGAAGAGGAGCAGCTAGGTCTCAAAACATTGCCCATATAGGATTTCTGTACTGAAGCCGAAGGATAAATTTGCTACACCATAATATTGATTCAAATTTTCCTACCACTTGTTACCTAATATCACCATGTAATATGAGACAAACTATTTTTCATCCTGTTGCCTAATTTTTAAAAAGGGGGTAATAACATTCTTTCGCATGGAGTATACTTGAGGATTAAGTGCAAGTACATGTTACAGCAATCTGAATGAGTCTAGCATATAATAAAACTTTCCACAAATAGTTAGTGTTGTTGCCAGTATGTGGCATGGGTAAACATCCTAAACCATACTGTCTGCAAAAATGAAGTGAAGGGCCCGGCGGCATGGTCTAGCAGCTAAAGTCCTCACCTTGAACGCCCGGGATCCCATTTGGGCACTGGTTCTAATCCCGGCAGCCCCGCTTCCCATTCAGCTCCCTGCTTGTGGCCTGGGACAGCAGTCGAGGACAGCCTAAGGCCTTGGGATCCTGCACCTGCATGGGAGATCTGGAAGAGCTCCTGGCTCCTGGCTTCAGATTGGCTCAGCTCCAGCCATTGCGGCCGCTTGGGGAGCGAACCATCAGATGGAAGATCTTTCTCTCTGTCTGTCCTCCACTCTGTATATGCCTTTCCAATAAAAATAAATACATCTTAAAAAAATGAAGTGAAAACTGCAAAGAGGTATAAAACTACAAGGGCAAGAAATTCAGTACGGTGTTGGAAATGGAAAAACTAAGCAGAAAACTAGTGAGTCCTTCACCACAGCAGAGGATGACAAAACACAAGTAGCAGAAGAGGAGGGTAACATATCAGGAGCTCCAAAGAGGCTTCACTTAACAGAAGTTGAGAACAGGGTGCTGTAAATGTAACAGCAAGCCCCAACTAATAAAATGGAAAGTAATACCACAGCAAAAAGATTGGTCAATCAACAGACAGCAATTCACAAGCACGGAAGTAAGGACAAGACTACAAAATGGGTGCCTATGGTGAAAGAGCTTTAGGGGACAGCAAGCAGTAAAAGTCACTGACTGCATTATTTGGTTTTAATGTCTTAATATAATTCTGTTTTATGTTTAACTAAGCATACATCAAGTTTCTAAAAATGATTCTGAGTATAGATTACATAAATTTCCTACCCAAAATATAAACAACACAATTAATGTCAATTTCTAAATTTTTAACATAGTAATATCTCAGTGATCTAGCTTCATCAAAAATCTACACTTAGAAAGAAAACATGTGACACATGCATTGAAACTTACACTCTCGAATGGCAACACTGTCCTTTCTCCGTAAACCATTTTACATATTTTTATTAGCACATGTATTCATCATAGGAATTATTACCTTCTTGATAATTACATGTGATCAGATTTTTATACTAGTATCAGGACCTGTTGCATACACCTGTATAACCTACTTAAATTACAAGGTTCTGGGAATGCCTTTTTTATTTCTTTTGTGTACGCATACGCTTGGCTCACATTACCAAGGAGAAGTTAACAGCTGCTTCTGACATAACTGCAACTTTGAAAGCTTCCATTTTTATCCTGCATACGAGGCTTGAAATGAGCGAACTGGGAATAATGACAGGTTCACAGATCTGAATTCAATTCCTGGTCCATTTCCCTACCGACAAAGGCGAAAGAAATGTTCACTCTCTGTCAGAGCTGTCCTAAGAACTCTATGCACTTGTTTCATTCCATTGCAACAGTTCTGTAAAGCAGGTACAGTTAAATCTCATCGCACAGGCACTGTACCTTCTCACATCAACATCACCTTAAAAAAGGTGAGAACAGTAAAACATGATATTTTGAAAGACCAGTCAATAATTTGTATTGCAGTGTATTGTTAGAATTGTTCTATTTTATTATTAGTTGTTAATCCCTTGCAATGTTAAATTTAAATTTTTCACAGATATTTTTGTATATTAAAGAATATGGTATATTCAAGGAATCTTCAGAAAGTTCATGAAAAACACATACTTTTTTTTTCTTCATTAATTACATTGTATTATGTGTCACAGTTTCATAGGTCCTGGGATTCTCCCCATCCCTCCCCAAACCCTCCCACCATGGTGGATTCCTCCACTTTGTTGCATAACCACAGTTCAAGTTCAGTTGAGATTCCCTCATTGCAAGCATATACCAAACATAGAGTCCAGCATCTTATTGTCCAGTCAAGTTCAATGGCTTCTTAGGTATACCCTCTCTGGTTTGAAGACAGAGCCAGCAGAGTATCATTCCGATCAATTAAAAGCTCCAACATACCATCAGTAAAAATTTACATCATTATGGAATTAATTGACATAGTAATGAGTAGCCAATATGTTAAAAATAAATGCTAGTTCCTAACCACCTTCTGTGAGCACCTCATTGACATTTCAATTTTAGTTTATACACAACATATACATAACATAACATGTTATACATAACATCATATCATCTTAAATTAAGGCGAACATGTGGTATTTAACCTTTTGGGATTGGCTCATTTCCCTTAGCATTATCGTTTCCAGTTTGGCCCATTTGGCCACAAAGAACTGCATTGTATTTTTTTTAATAGCTGAGTAGTATTCCATGGAGTACCAAATCTAAATGGATAACAGATCTAAACCTACATCCAGAAACCTTCAAA
Source organism: Ochotona princeps (assembly GCF_030435755.1). NCBI lineage: Eukaryota > Metazoa > Chordata > Mammalia > Lagomorpha > Ochotonidae > Ochotona > Ochotona princeps. The sequence continues at coordinate 49,785,720 of NC_080837.1, forward strand.
CTTTTGGAAGAAAATGTTGGAAATACTCTGCAAGATCTAGGGGTAGGTCCCGACTTCCTAAAAAAGGCAATAGCAATCAAGACCAGAATAAACAAATGGGACCTCATCAAACTAAGAAGCTTCTGTACAGCAAGGGAAATAATCAACAAAGTAAAAAAGCAACCCACAGAATGGGAGAAGATCTTCGCACACTAAGTAGGTGATAGAGGGCTAATCTCCAGAATATACAAAGAGCTACAAAACAACCAAAATGTCAAAACAAACAAGCCACTCAAGAAATGGGCACGGGAGATGGGCAGACACTTCACAAAGGAACAAACCCAAAAAACACACACATTTTTAAATTCCATTTTCCATGAACTTTTTGAAATGTCCACAAATACAATTCCATACCAACTAAAGTTTCAGACAGCTACTGGGGTCTTGGAATCTATTTTTCACAGAAAAGTGGGAGCTATTGTGCTGCCATTTTAATCCCTCAATTTCCAAAATCAGTTAAATATAAGCTATGTAACAAAGAGCAAAAAGATAAATACTCTCCTTGAAGAGAATGACAATCTGAAAACATTATTTACCTTTGCAGTAACATCACAATGATGCTGACAAACATTTTTCACAATTAGTCTTCTTAGCTGTGCATAAAACAGTGTCTCACAAATCCTGTCCTGCGATCTGAGTGTCTCTAACAAAACTAACATTGAAACTTCAGTCTCCATTGTGAAGACTCAAAATATGGGACCAGAAGGAACATTTAAAAGACACGGCATGAATGAACAGTTAATGGACTATCACCAGAGTGAGGCTGTTACCAAAACCTAGCTTGTGTTTCCCTATGGTATGCACCGGGCTTGCCATGTGACCCCCTGCACTGTCTTGGGGCTCTATAGAGTCTCCACCCCCAAAAAAAGGCTCTTTCCAGATACGCTCCCTCAATCTTAGACTTCTCAGTCTCCAGAGTGTAAGAAATTAGTTTCTATACAAATTACCCAGTTTGAAGTATTCAGTGATAGCAAAAGAAAATAGACTAAGGTATCGTGATACTTTGATCTGTCAAAAATGTGGTGGGTCAGAGTTTGACATCGCTTATATTTTAGAACTAATTAAATTACTCTCTACTTAATAATCTCATCATTGCAGGAATTCCATAAGATAGATATCACTGTCATTGCTATTTTCCAAATAGGAAAACTAAAGCATGGGATAAATAAATTGCTGGCATGCATGCAGTGTGTAAATAACAGAACAAGGACTCAAACTTGAGCAGCAAGTCTGGTTCCAGACACTATTTAACATTATACACTACTGATTCATCACCATACTTAACTTTTCCCTTTCCTTTAGACTTGCTATCTCCTAACTCCATTTTCATCTTTGAAATTACAACTGGAGAAATTCTTTCCTATAAACAGAAATTCTAAGGTTTTCCACCTCCTGGAAAAGTTCAAGGTCATGCCTGAAGAAATTATTCATAAAATTGATGCTTGAAGGGCCTGCACAGTGCCACAGCAAGATAATCCTTCATCTTGTGCCACAGGCATCCCATACAGGCACTGGTTTGTGTCCTGGCTGATCCACTTCCCATTCAGCTCTCTGCCTGTGGCCTAGGAAAGCAGTGGAGGATGGCTCAACTCTTTGGGATGCTGCACCCAGGTGGAAGACTCAAAAGAAGCTCCTGGTTCCAGCCTTCAGATCAGCTCAGCTTTGCATTGTGGCCGTTTGGGCAGTGAGTCAATGGACAAAAGATCTCTCTCTGCCTCTGTAAAATCTGCCTTTCAAATAAAAATAAATATTTTTTAAAAATTGATCCTGTAAAACAGCAAAAGATGTTTGAAATTCTCAAACTTGTTTGGTTAAAAAAGTCGCTACATAAAAATAAGAACCAACAGCTTAAATAATTCTATAACCATGCGCTGCTTCACACTAAGACAATACTGTATATTAAAGACTTTATATATTTTGATGAAATTTTTACTTATGTCATCACTCATAGCCCCTTGAGACAGACCTAACATATCTATTATTACACTGATAAGATATAAAACAGATACTAACTGAACTGCCTCTCTCCCTCCTAAAAAAGGTAACAAGAATTAAGACAGAAATTCAAAGCTTTTATTTCTCCATATAAAACACAGAATGTGTCAGTAAAATAAGAACAAACCACAATTTTTTAAAATGCTATTTTACTATATGATATGTAAATATTAAGGTGAAGAGCTACTTTAGTTGGTTAATGTAAGCACTATACCCAAATTTTAAATATACTCATAGAAAAATCTTTCTGGAATACTTCAACAAATACACTTAACTCCTTGAAATGCAATTAATTCAATCAGACCTATCTTGAGGAATTGAGATTATCATTGTGATCATCAGTAATTACACAGTATAACTGGGGAGTTCACTGATACACATCATACAACCTCAGACTCAAGAACTACTAAAGCCAAAAAGAGTCCTGTTCACCTTTCTCACAATCTTCAGCTCTGATCTAATTTTAAAGGGAACCACAATAGTTTCTTTCCATTTACACTCACTGTGCAATTAGACATCTGCATTTTGTAAAAACATGCTACCCTTTTGGATATTTAGGTAGATATGAATTCTCCTCTGTCCCTCAAACAGTCCCTATCAAACTGTCCTACGACTAATTTTTAAATTTAAAAAACACATAAACACTGATGACCGTCCTTCCCACCCTTTGAACTCATAAAGACGTTCTCTCTTTTCTCTCCACTGCCTGTTTCCCACGCCATTGGACTATCCCAGCATACTACTTCCTCTACGTTGCTTTACCTTTCTTCTCTTTGGGGTATTAGTTTTTCATGTCTTGGTTTCCAAAAGTCAATGTGTTACAGAGGCCAATTTACACATAGACTGGAATTTCTAGTAAATCCTCAACAAATAAGATTAACTAACTTAAGACCAGGATGACCACATTTTCTCAGCCATTGGTTTGCTTTTTAATCTTCTTTAATCCTAAAAGGGTGAGAAATTTGAAAGAAGATGGAGCACAATAACCCAAACTGAAGGCAGAGCTTTAAGAAAAAAACACTGCAAAATGGGCAAGTAATTTATGATTATTTTTAAATAATTGTGAGCAGAAAGGGGAAGCATTTGGCATTGTGTTTGAAGTGCCACTTTAGACACTCATATCCCATACCACAATGCACTGGTTCCAGTCCTAGTTTTAAAAAAAAAATCATTTCAGCCTCTTGCTAGTTAACATCAGAAAGGAAGATGATGGCTCAAGTAGTTAGTCCTTCGCCATGCACATGGGAGACCTGAATTTAGTTCTGGGATCCTGGCTTATACCTGGCCCTGCTTTAATTGTTGTGGACATTTAGAAAGTGAACCAGTGGATAGAAGATTTGTTTTTGTCAGACAGTGTCTGTTGCTGTCTTTCAAATAAAAGAATGAAAACAAATAAAAATGTAAAATGAAGGGAAAGAAATTAAATGATATGATTAAAACCAGGTAGAAATACTGTATAACATTGAAGGAGGGAAATGAAAACATAATCTGGATGGTATAACTACAGGAATTACATGAACAAGAAAAAGGTCTGGGGCTGGCGCAGTGGCACAGTAAGCTGATCTTCTGCCTGTAAACCAGGATTCCATGGGTACCAGTTCCTAGCCCCAGCACTCCATTTCCAACCCAGCTTCCTGCTTACGCCTGGAAACGTAGAGGAGGATGGACCAACACTCTGGCCCATGTTCCCATGTGGGACACAAAGAAGAGGCTTCTGACCCCTAAATTCAGATTGTATCAGCTCCGGCCTTTAGAGCCAGATGAGGAGCAAATCGGTGGAACAAGGCTCTCCCTTTCTCTCTCTCTCTATCTCTTTCAGGCATAAATAAATAATCCTAAAAAAAAAAAAGAAAAGAAAAGGTTTTTCAGAGTAAAACAGTGAAAATATCTTAGTAAAATGTTAAAATGTATTGAATAATAAATTCCAAATAGTGTTTCAGATTATATATTTACTATTAAATAATAATTTCTAAGAAAATAAACTTATTTTGAAGACTGGACTGCAACCAGAATTACTGTATTATTCTAATTCACTGTCATCAAAATAAGAGCTATCATTAAAGCTCAACTATATGCCAAATCTCTGTATATGTGTTTTCTAGTCTCACTTGAATGGTTATAACCAAATACTTCAGGATACTGACTGAAGTTTTTTTGTGCTTCAGTTTTGTGGTTGGAAGATCCTTTTTCATGAGGTGATTGAATATGGCCATGCAAATATTAAGTACTCAACAGAGATCCCTTGTATTACTATTATTTATTAGTAGTAGTTACTATCATTATTTATTACACGTTTTACTGTATCATCTGTTACATCACTCATTAATAAGATTAATCCCATGAAATGACTAAGATCGTGGAAATAAAATTATAATAAAGTAAAATAATAGATACTGAGAAACAGAATCCACTGTATTATTTTTTTCACTTGACATCTGCTATTGACATTGGCCACTTTTGTTACCAATAAAAACTGTAGAAATAAGACATCTTAATAAAAGAAAATTTAGTAACCTCTGTTACAACAAGCAAAAAAAGAAAGTATCATTATGCTGCCTTTTAAAATCCACCTAAGAGACAAACCCTTAGACAAATTTCCATTTTATTTTCAGTCATGCCTTCCATCCTACCCAACTAGAACCCAGGGTTATAAATTCAAAAGAGCACAGAAATATCTCTCATATAAGATGAGCTCAGTATTTGAAAAATGGGGAAAAAATCAATTTCACTTCCTATAAACAAAACTGACCTTCAATTCAACTCATCCTGACCAAAGATTTTTGCAAAATATGCCAAATTGCTATTCAAAAACCAATAAATTAAGGTACATACTTGGCATTTAAATTTTTAATCCTTTTAAAAATAATATAACAATCAATTTCAATGTAACTAATGTAGAATGTCTTCAGTAAAATTTATTAGATTTTCTCTTATTTTCATTACCCCATGACATTTAAATGTCTTGCTCGATTTAAACAGCTTAATAGTAACTGGAGTAACCCAGTCAGGAGAACAATTAATATCACTTCCTCTATTATGTATATGTTTATTCTTTCACACCTGCTTCATTTGCACTCTTCTGCTTCATTAACTTTCCACTGTCAACTCTACTAAACCTGAAGAAGTTGTCTCAAAATGCAAAAGATCTGATAACCTTTTATGAATTTTTTTCTTGTTCAAGATGAACTAGTTATGTCTTTCTATTTATAATTTTTCATTTGGTGTTCTATAAAGCTCTTATCTGTGAGATACTTCTGAATCAAAGAAAAATATCTGGAGAAATTCAAAGAAAGATGGTAATGAGGAAACAATGGCTGAAATTTTGGAAACTAACGTTTATGCCATACTATTGCACCAATACTGTTCTTGACACAGCGTGATAATTACTGTTTATACTCTGGTAACTGTGGCATCTTCTTTCTTAGAATTTCCAGAAGGTAATAATTCAAGATTCCAGCATTGATCTACAAAATAAACACTTTAGAACTTAAGAATTTGTGAGTGAGAAATAAAATTCACATGGAAAGAGTGCCGTTTATTGCACTGCGTGAACTTTAGGTCAGATAGACTGAGCATAAAGTAATCTTTTACTTACCAGCTGCATCATTTTGGTAAGGATATCTCATTCCTGATGTGACTAAAATACATAGATATGCAAATTTTCAGGGCAACTGGAGTAAACAGCACAATTTTTTTTTAAGTAGCAGATTTTTTCAGACTACTAAGGTATTTCAAAAAGTTTATAGCAAGACAAAATTAAATGTATATTTTCTTGCAAAAAGAATGTTGAGAGTCAAAGGGTTTTTTTCCTTTCATCTTTTTCAATCCAAATAATCACTTTTAACTTCATTGAAGACCCTTCATAAAATCCAAATAGCCTGACAAGCCTGAGATTAAAAACATAGTCTCGAATGAAATCTGTTAACTGGAAAAACTCATAAACATACATGAATTCAGGAACCCAAAGAAGTAAGCAGAGAATGTACGAGAGAATTTATTGTGAAGATGTTTTAACAAATCAAGATAATATGAGTTGCTGGTCTTTCGGCTTTCCTAGCCATAAAGATTCCTTTCAAAAGCTTTGAACAGATTGAAGGCAAGCAGCCTAGTGAGTCCTCAATCATCCTGACATCAGCAAACCACATCCTTACAGTAAGAATAAAATGGCAAGTGCTGGCATCATGGCCTAGCAGGTAAAACCACTCCCTGTGATGCTAGCATCCCCCATGTGTCCTGGATGCTCAACTTCCAAACCAGCTTTCTGCTAATGGCCTGGAAAACGCAGATGGCCTAAGGGTTTGAACTCCTGCCACTCCTGTGGGAAACCCAGCAGAAGCTCCTGGCTCCCTCCTGGCTTTGAGCCGGGCCCAGCTGTGTGAGATGGCCATCCGGGGAGTGAAGCAGCAGGCAGAAGATTCCTTTCTTTTTCCCACTCTACCTCTGAGTTCCAAAAAAAAAAAAAAAAGGAAAAAATCCCATCATTTCCCAAAATACATACATTTTGGAAGGCAGAAAAAGTCCCTGGAAATTTATAACCACATTTGATCTTCAAGCAGATATTCAGATTTTTCATCCTGAATTTATCACTGGGTTAAATGATCACTAAATGATGAGTAGAAATGATCACTAAACGCAAAGCCAGTCTGAGAAACATCGTCTTTATCCCAACTTTCAGAAATTTCCCCAGATAAATTACAAAGAAAAACTGACAAAAACAAAAACACAAAATACAGGAAGCACAGCAGCAAGAGTAAGAACCAGAAAAAAATACACATATCAAAATTCTCAGACAGAATGTAAAATAATCCCACTTAAAAGGAGTCATAGAGCAGCTTCACATATGAAAAGTATCTCTTATACAGAATACCATCTTTCAATTCATTTCTTCCCATTTTCTTCTGAAAACTAAAACAGTTTTAATAAATGGGGACCAAAAAATAAGAATATTTGAAACTCTAAATTACCATATGTATTTGTGTAGTTTATTAAGGATTTATCTTCTTTTTATTAGGTATATTTCATAACAAATCAGGTCACCAAAAGATAAACAAAGAAAGCAGGACAGGTCTGGATTCATGTGAATATTAAGTTTAGTTTCAAAGCAATTTTAAAAGCTGCTTGTGTGCCCATGATAACCTAGTGGCTAAAGTCTTCACCTTGCACACACAGGGATCCCATGCGGGTACTGGTTACTGTCCCGCTGGCCGCACTTCCCATCTGTTCCCAGCCTGTGGCCTGGAAAAGCAGTTGAGGATGACCCAAAGCCTTGGGAACCTACATCTACGTGGGAGACCTGGAAGAAGTTCCTGGCTCCTGGCTTTAGAGCTGGTCAGCATCAGCCACTGCGGCCACTTGGGGAGCAAATCAGTGGAAGGAAGATCTTCCTGTCTGTCTCTCCTCCTCTCTGAATATCTGAATGTTCAATAGAAATAATAAGCAAATCTTTAAAAAGAAAAGAAAAAAGGCTACTTGCCTCCCACACCAAGCTTCATCCAGATAATTCTATATTCCACAAAAAGCAATTAGATAACACACACATACATACACACACACATTAGATTATCAAAAGCTTTGAAGCAGCAAAAAGATGCAAAATTTTCCCAGTATGAATGAGAAATTATCACACTTAATTTCAAATAGTGTACCCTCAAGAGCATAGCTTAAGATACTTTTTTCTTGTTAAGGGAATCAGTCCCAAAGTATGGTTCAAATCTTCGTCAAGAGTATACTACTTTTTACTAAAGTATAAGGGCTTCACTCACTGCCTAACTAAAACCAAGCCCAATTTTGCACTTCAATAACTGGTTAAGTGAGAATGGAGGGCTTTTGCTACTTGATGATGTCACTATACTTTGGTCCTTGGTTAAAGAACCAAGAATCTTAAAGGATGTATAAAAGCAGACATTAGAGAAGAGAATCCTCTCTTCTTATTCAAAATGAGATGTATGTTAACAAAAAAATTTTAATGCATTGGGGCTGGCACTGTGGCATAGTAGGTAATATCGGCACCCCATAAGTGTTGACAATTCATGATCTTACTGCTTTGCATCCCTCCAGTTCCCTGCTAATGTGACTGGGAAAGCAGAAGAAAACGGGCAAAGTGCATGGACCACTGTTACCAGTGCAGGAGGCCCAGAACAAGTGTGACCATTTGGGAAACAAATCAATAAAGGGGATATCCCTCTGGCCCTCTGCCTCTAATCTTTATATAACTTGCTAGTTTTTATATTTTAAATGAATAAATAAAAGTTCAGTTGAGTAAAATAATCCCCTCTTGGGGTCAGCACTTTGATGTAAAGATACAACGTGCAGTGCCAATATGCTGTATAGACACTGGTTCAAGTACTGGCTACTCCATGTTGTAGCCACCTTTCTGTTAATGTGCTTGGGAAAGCAACAGCGCAAGACCCAACTCCTTGTCCCCTGTACTCATGTGGGAGACTCAGAAGAAGCTCCTGGCACCTTGCTCTTGGCTTTGCTCTGGCCATTGTAGCTATTTGTAGCTATTTAAAATTAGTTATCCCTAATCAGTTATTGTTGTTCTAGTACTAGAAAATTGTAGTTGTAAAGATGAATCAGAAAAGGGCCCTGTACAACAGCCTAGTGGCTAAATCCTCACACTGTATGCATCCCAGATGGGCACAAGTTCATGTTCCAGTTGCTCCACTTCCCATCCAGCTCCCTGCCTGTGGCCTGGGAAAGCAGTAGAGGATGGCCCAAAGCCTGGGACCTTACACCCGTATGGGAGCCCTGGAGGAGGATCCTGGCTCCTAGCTTTGGATCAGCTCAGTTCTAGCCATTGCAGCCACTTGGGGAGTGAATCAGCAGACAGAAGATTTTTCTCTCTGTATCCCCTCCTCTGTATATCTGTCTTTCTAAAAATAATAAACAGATCTTTTAAAAAGATGAATTCCGTGAAATGCTATTTATTACAGATCACAAACATGTCTAAGAAAAGTATCTTTCTTGGCTTAACCATTGTCTACACATTATCACAATGGGTAGACCAGTTTCTTCTCTTTCTACCAATCCATCAATTTCATTTTTAAACTGGTAGGGTGGGGAGTAAAAGCTTTTACTGGCTTAGAAATAAAATTATTTTGGTATACATGTAAGACAATGTTTAATTGTAACTTTCCTATTGTGCAAACTTTAGAAACTGGGACTTAAAGGAGGAACAAAGAGAAAATCAGTATCTTAATGTTCTAAAGACAACCAAAGAACATTGGGACAGATAGTGTCTCTATGGGGAATACTGCTCGCCAAGATGCTACAAGCCAAGAAAGTGATCTTTGCATATTGATGGTACTGAGAAGAAAACACTCTCACGTGGCTTCTATGAGTGCCCAAGTTAACACTTTTCTGAGTATGGAGGAAAGAAAGAAGACATGAAATGGCAATCACACATTTATGACTAGTAACACATAACGTCAGTCATGCAGACCTTGACGAGGACCATTAAATAGCAGTGTTTTTCTTTTTTTTTAAATAATATCTTAACAGAGATCCCCAAGGAGTAAGATATCATAGCAATATCCAGAGGTTGTGGCTGGAATGCAATGGGCGTGAGAAGGTTTATTAAGTAATCTCATTTCAGGCTTCAAATGCAGAGTAAGGGATGGCCATGGAGATCCTCACAGATACAAAATCTGCATTCTGGTCATTTTGATACCAGTCACATATATGAGCAGAGTAACGGCGGTCAGTGCTAAACCACAACACAAGCCTAGTTAAGTAAAATCAAAGTTTTATCCACTTTCTCCTATCTAGTTCCTAAATTTGAAAGATTTAGAACTGAAAATGGTGTAAGAGAAACCCCAGAATTAATCAACACCCCTAATTCAATCTCCAGAGAAAATGTGGAAGATTAGTCTATAACAGTTTCTACACTTTGACACAGCACTTGTCATTGTGATCACTTGAGAAGTGAATCATCAGACAGAAGATCCTCTCTGTCTCTCCTCCTCTCTGTATATCTGCCTTTGCAATGATAAACATTTTTAGGGCCCGGCGGCGTGGCCTAGTGGCAAAAGTCCTCGCCTTGAACAAAGTCCAAAGGCTAAAATACTGAGGAGGGAGATTTAAATCAGTAAAGAGATTCAGACTTTACATTTCCTTACATTGAAGGTTTCTTTGTTTAATAACCAAAGATAAGTGAGAAATCATGAAATACGCCAATTAAATATTTTCTGTTAAGCCGGTGGAATCAACACAAAGGACAGTGAGAGGACAAACATCCTATCATAGGAGAAAACATAAAAATGTTAAAAAAAAAAAAAGAAAGACTAATTCAAAATACATTTCATGGTAAAACAACAATCAGAAAATATTAAAGAGAAGAAAAAGAAATGAAACCGGCCAACTTCTCTAGTTTGGGTAAACTTCAAACTCAGTGGTGCTAATAACTTCAGCAGAAAAACAAAAAGAGTAGGTTTATAAGTTAAGTAAAAATAGTTTTGACATTGAGTTCTTCATCTACTGAGTTATTACTGAACGCAACACAGAGTGCCTAATACAATGGAAGATTCTATACTAATGAGAACAAAGGGTGATATGATTTTTGTTGTTATAGAGCAAACAGTCTGGTGTGCTAGGTAAGAGCTGCAATTACCGAAACTGTTAAAAGTACAGGATGCTAGACAAGCACAAAAGAACATTTTCTTATCCAAATTTAGTTGATTAGGAAGTATTTTGTGGAATATACAAGTTTAAAACTCAAAAATATAATATAGTGATTGTGATATGTATGTTTTGGGATGTATGTGGGGTGGATATGTCATATTGTGTTAAAGAAGGCAATATAAATAATGAAATATTTCTTGAAAAAAAGAATGACAGGCAGGGGCCAGCACATTGACTCAACTGGCCAATCATCCACTTCCAGGCACAGGCACACCAAGTGGGCCCCATTTGTGTCCTAGCCGCTCCACTTTCCACCCAGCTCTCTGCTTGTGGATTGGGAAATTAGTAGCAGCACAGCCCAAAACTTTGGGACCCTGTACCCACATGGGCGGTCCAGAAGAAGCGCCTCATTCTTGGCTTTAGATTGGCTCAGCTCCAGCTACTGCAGGCACTGAGAGATTGAACCAGCAGATGAAAGATCTTTCTGTCTCTCCTTCTCTCTGCAAATCTGCCTTTCCAATAAAAATAAATAAATCTTTCTTTAAAATCAATACAAATAAATTAATCAATTTTTAAAAGTACCTGGAAAAAAAAAAGGAACCATTTTAGGGCACCTGCACTTTTAGGGTAAAGTAACATCTAAAAAGATATAATTAAGATTTCATTAATCAAAATTGCTTTGAAACACACTGACGACAAGGCACATATACAACAAAATTCTTAGTTTTTAACTAAATGTGGAAAATCAATAATGATATATGTCATGGCCAGTGTTGTAGTATAGTGGCTAAAGTCTCCACTGTGATGTTGGCATCCCCATATGCATAACGATTTGAGTTCCAGTTCCTTCATTTCCCATCCAGCTTTCTTGCTAATGCACATGGAAGGTAGCAGAACATGATCTCCCTCTGTGGCCATTTGAAGAGTGAGTCAATGGATAGAAGATTCTCTCTCTCTCTCTCTCTCTCCCTCTTGCTCTTACTCTGACTCTATCTGTAATTCATTCCAAAAATAAAGAGAATAATTAAAAAGCGATGTATATAATGGTAATAATTAAAGCCAGAGGAATCTATAGAGGCACGGCCAGATTATAAACTACTTTTTACCTTGGTGCAATTATTTAACAAAGAAATCCATTAAAATATTCAAGTGGACACAGAAATCTAAATAAACACAAAAAAGTACAGGTAGATACAGTATCAACAAAAATAGGAAGGAATAGTAACTAAGGCAGAAAGTGATTTTCAATATTAAATGCTAATAAAATGAAAAACAGGATGAGCAGACAGTTGAAAGGATTCAGTCAATAATGAACAAAGATATCAAGTGAACTTTGAAAGATTTGACTAAACAGGAGTAGCAGAAAACTGAGAAAATACAAATTCAGAATGTAAAATATCCTTTAAAAATTATGTATTATGTAAGGAGAAAGATGCATTGACCATAAAGAATATCAGAGTCAAAGAAAGGATTAGAGTTTTAAAATTTTATACAAATACATACATATTACACAATACTACAAATACTACACAAAAACTACACATACTACTAAGCCAGGGAAAATCTAATGAGAAAATTTTAAAAGGTCCAAGTGAATAAGACATTAAAACACAAGTCTGAAAAAAAAAAAAAAAGAATGGGAAGCAAACAGGAAACTGAGGGCCTGACATGACAGGCTAGTGGCTAAATCCTTGCCTTGCAACCACTGGGGTCCCATATGAGCGCCAGTTCATGTCTTGGTTGCTCCACTTCCCATCCAGCTCCCTGCTTGTGGCCTGGGAAAGAGGACAACCCAAAGCCTTGGGACCCTGCATCCACATGGGAGACCCAGAAGAACCTCCTGGCTCCTGGCTTCATATCAGCTCATCTACGACTGTTGCAACCACTTGGGGAGTGAACCAGTGGACAAAGATCTTTCTCTCTGCTTCTCCTCATCTCTGTAGATCTTTCTATTAAAATAAATCTTTTTTAAAAAAGAGTAAAAGAAAAAGAAGCAAAAGAACATAATTTGCTTCCTGGAGATTCAGTGAATATTCAAACCTGAAATTACAATAGTACTTCTAAGAATAAAGAAATCCTTGTACACTGCTGACGGAATGTAAGTTAGTACACCCACTAACAAAAACAGGATGATGGTTCCTCAAAATACTGAAAGCAGAACAGCCATATGATGCAGCAATCCCAATGCTGGCCATATTCCAGGGAAAATGAAGCCAACCGACCAGATAGGCCCCTGCACGTCCATGTGTGTCACAACACTAGTCACCACAGCCACGAAGTGGAAATGATCTAGGTACCCATTTTCTGGTGATTAGATAAAGAGAACATGCACAAATGCACATAGAATATTACTCAGCTGTAAACACGGAGGAAGTCTTGCCATTCATAACAACATGCATAGAACTAGAGGTCACAATGTTAAGTGATACAGGTCAAGCACAGAAAGACAAGCATTTCATGATCTCATCTTAAGTGGAGTCTGAGAAAAAGATGACTACAGAGTAGATCTGGTAAATGAAAAACATACTAGACTAAGCAGTAGTGACAACTTGTCCATTTTCACTCTGCTATCTACGGATATTCAGCAACTCTAGAAAAATTTCACACAACACGGAAGATATTAAGAGTCCAAATAGATCGGTATCGATGTTTACATTCATGCCTTAAATACTAACATCTCAAAAAAGCAAAGATTATACAATGTTTAAGGATTATTGGAAATAGAAATTAATGTAATAAACTAGAAACAACAAGTGAAATCATTATGGAATAAATGCCTACTTTGTAAATGTCATTAATACTTAAATGAAAATCATTTCATTCTGTGAGTTTTTCCACAGATCCCTCACTAATGGAGTCTTCACATACAATAATATCTTACAGGAAATAGCTTAAGGTCTCAGCCACTAACAGAGGCACCAGTGGCCACTGAATATTGAGAAGTACTACCAGAAAATAGTTACTTGCTTTGGTAAATCGAATATTTAATTCACAATGCCTTTTAATGTATAAAAATTTAACTGTATCTTGGGATAATCCTCTAAAAACTGCTACTACTACCAGAAGTTTGAGTCATCAAGTCAGGTCTGAACAAGTGGCAACCCAAGACTGAAACAGTCCCTTCTAATCCATTTGAAGTAAGTACTAACATTAATTGACACTGATTAAACGGCCCTTCATAATCTAGCACTTGCTTAACCCTCCAGCTTCATCTGTAACAGGAAACAAATTTAATTCTAAATTCATTGTACCTCTATCCATGTAGCAAAATACCTAGTATATGAGTCACAGTTTAAAAAAAATATTTGCTAGCTGGGTATATGGAACTCTTCAACTGGAAGAGTTGAAGGCCTTTAATCTAGCTAATGCAAAATTTAACAAACAACATAAAAGTTGCTCTTCAGGAAGTATGTGGAATCCATATTTATGTTTCATACTCACACAGCCTTTTTATTAAGTATGACTATAATAAAGATACACTTTAATTGTATATGTACAGATATTTTTAAGCTATTTTATAAAACTTTGATTTGTAGTTAAAACAATGATTTCAGCATGCTCAAACTGACCACAGAGTGACACTGTAAAAAGTATGTGGTGACTGAGAACCCTTCAAACCAAGCTGATGCTGCAGAAACTGCCTGGTCAAGGTTTTTTTTTTTTTTTTTTTTAACCTCAAAAGTGGTAAAATCACCAAGTATTTTGGAGTCAGATAAACATAAACATCTTCATGAAGGAGTTACAGAAAAAAGCGTAATGTAGCTATTTCCAAGATAAAATTTAAGAAAAAGGTTAGTAAATCTAATATCCCATAAAATGAACACTAAAACTAAGGGATGCTTTAAGAAACACATTATTAATAAGCATGTCAAAATAAAACGTTTTAAGTCATGAATTTTAAGCCATGATTTTGAACTAAAATTTTAATGTTAACTATAAAAAAAATGAAACCGAATGCATCCACATTCATTCTTGCACTTACAATTCGGAAAACTACAAACACCACAGGTTTTCTTTTCTGTGACAGTGACTACACAGACTTCCTCTGCACTATCATGCACTTACAGGCTCGAGGGCACAGATTCACTGGCCTATTCTTGAAGATTCCTTCCACAGATCAAGTATCTTTCTTAAACATGACAGATTGATACATGCATGTTTATAAATGAAGTCAAAATTGTTACAGCATAATTATTTCATTGAATATATTGGATCTGCACAAAAGCAATTCTCTGCTGTATAAGACACAATAAACTTGTTTTAATAACTGAGAACTCATTAAAAATAAAATTGAAGTATTAAAGTTAAGCCTAATTGATTTAAAATTAGACAGGAGTTGAAATTTACCAACTACAATTATTTCCAAGGAATTAAATTGAAGAAATTTAGTTATTAGGCATTAAAGCATCTCAAATATTTTGCAGGAAAAACAGCATTTGGACAATTTATTTTTCAGATATATAATTTCATTAAGGTATAAGCCTCATACACATTAATTATAATTTAGTACAGTATTTAAGTAGTTAAATATTCATATTTATTTATCATCTACAATGTATTACATAATCCATTAAAACAGTTTACATTTTCAGTTAATTATATCTTCTAGAAACATGGATTTTATCTTGGCACAATCTGATGCAAAGATACTATGTAATACTTTTAACCCTACAGTTTCATATTTTTCTTTCTGTTCAGATTTAATGTATACAACATATCTTCATACACATAATGAAAATGCTTAATATGGTCATGCAAATTAATATATCCAGCACTTTCCATAGCAATATTTTAATGGTAAGAGCACCTAAAATCTATTTATAGCAAGTTTTCAGTATATCACACAAATTAACTACTGTTCAGGCTATACATGAGATCTCTCTAGACTTAGTCATACTATCTACTGCATTTGTAATCTTTGACCTGCTTCCTTCCTGCCCACAGGAACCGTTTCCTACTATATATTTCATACAGATAGATAGACAGATAGATAGATATAGATATATATTCAACTTTCACTTTTTTAGATTTCATATATAACAGATAATACAGTATTTGTCTTTTACTGTCTGGCTTATTTCACTTCACATAATGCTATCCAGGTTCACCCATACTATAGCAAATGCCAGTATCACTCATTTAAGGTGAATGATATCCCACAGTATGTGCATGTGTATGCTTGTGTGTATATATAGTACATATTTATTAAAATTTAAATTACACACATTATAAAACTATATATGTACATACATATGTATTAGATATATATGTTAAAACTAAATTTTCCCAGGCATACAAACATTCATGTTAATTATGATGGATACACGGATATCAACATTCCTTAAAATATAGATTATTTCATACAAACTTTGCAAAAATATAAAATTGAAAAATCGGGGGAAGGACAGCTTTATAGCATAGTGGCATGTCATATGGGCACCAGTTTATCTCCCTGCTGCTCCACTTCTGACCCAACTCCCTGTTAATAGCCCAGGAAAGGTAGCAAGAGATGGCCCAAATGTCTGGACCCTGTAACCCATGTGGGAGATCCTAGCTCTTGGCTTTGGCCTGGTCCAGTGCTGCCATTGTGGCTACCCCAAGAGTAAACCAACAGAGTTAAGTTACCTCTCTTTCTCTCTCTCTCACTGTCTCTTTTTCCTCTCTCACTTTCAGCTCATTCTCTCTCTCTTGCTTATGATAATTCCTTCAAAATAAACCTTTTAAAAATGAATAACGCTTTCTTAAGAGTTATCATTTGAAATCATAAATAATTATGGGCACAGTCATGTCAACCCAATAACATTGATAGGTTACTTTTTGCTGCTCACAGTTTCAACAACGAATTCAATTCACATTGAGCCAGGTCCTTAGGTTAACTCTTTACTTGGATAAGGGTAACAAAGTACATTTTTGGTTTTGGAATCTGATTTGAACTTGGCTATTTGTACTTCCTTTAAAAATATTTTGAATATAGTAAGAATCATTACAGACAACACAGAATTTGACAGAGAAAAAGGTAAAGATGACATTCAATTTGTACATTCAGAAACTGGAAGGGGAACATTGCAATCAAGATACAGAAAAGCATGGGAGAAGATGTATGGAGTGGTTGTGACAAGTATTAGAATATTTAAAATGACATTTGGTTGTACTACGTCAATGAAACACACATGATATAAAGTAGTCAGCTGAGATTATCAAGAATGGATAAACCACTGGTATTCATCAAAGAAGAGTAGTTCATTTTTAAAATCACGATTATGGTTAAGATCACCAAAGGTGTTAAGAATGGATAAGAAGAAAAAAAAAAAGAACAAAAACAAAAGATAGTGGTCAAAGGACTGAGTTCAAGGAAATCAGAAACCATGAAGAAAACTTGAGGCTGCATCCAGCAAGGCAGAAGTATGCCTCAAGCAAAATGGAGTGGTTCAAACAGTAGTTGTGATTTCTGTGTCAGACGCTGTTGTTACACAAAGGTGAAGACTGAGAACAGATAACTGAACTAGAATTCTGGAAATAGCCAGGGACAGATGAAGTCAAAATTCTAACTGGAATGACTTCAAGAGAAAAATGCAAGAAAGAACAAGAAATAGCACAAGTATGGACAGTCAGTTTGAGTTAATTTACTGCTAATGGGATAGTAATTGGAACAGCAATAAGATAAAGAGAATTATGTTAACACACACATGCACACTTGAGAAATAACAATATGCTTGTAGGCTGAAAGAAAACATCACTTAGCGTAGGAAACTGACAATGTAGGAAAGAGAAGAATTTTCCAAAGCAGGTGTCTGCATATGCAAGAGTGAATGGCAAGTAGACTAAAAGTAGAGCTTGGACACTGCCAGGCACCACAATAGTTCATCAGCGCAAGAGAGAAAATACAGCATACATAGATTCTCAGCTAGGCAGATCTACAACCAGAAGCTTATGAAATTTCTTTTAATTATTTTTAGTTGTCTCAATGAGATAACGTCATCAATGAAGATTTCAGTTTTGGACTTAATGCTTAGTGCTAATGAAAATTTAAAAAATGTTACAAGTGAAAAGGAAATTGGAGGTTTTGTTTATGTTTACAGCTCATCTCAAAGTTCTCCATGTCTCCTTATCACACCCTAATATAAACAGAGCTAGCCATAACCCACAGTGCTGTCCAACCCAGACAAATCTGGATTTCTTCTCTATGGCCGCCATCATTGAACGGTACTCTCAATACCACTTACGCTTCTCTTGTCATCTCTACAAACCCTAAGTATCTAAGATGAAATGCACTGCCTTAAAACTAAATGACAAGTGCTGGCGCCATGGCTCAGCAGTGGGGATAGAGCCATGGACTGCCCTCATGGTACTGCTCCTGCATACTGAAAAAAACATTTATAGTTAGCAGCCCGTCAGAAGCGGCCTTGAGGTGGGGTTACAAGTGGCCGTTGCCCTCCCTTGCTAATATGCGGGTGTTAAGCCATTTGGAAGATATACTCCAAGTGGCCAGCACATTGGCTCAACAGGCTAACACTCCACCTCAAATACCCGCATCCCATAAGGCTGCCAGTTCATGCCCCAGCTGCTGCACTTTTGATCCAGCTTCCTGCTTATGGTCTAGGAAAGCAGAGAAGGATGCCCAGTCCTTGGGATCCTGCACCAATGTGGAAGACCCGAAGATAAGCTCCTGGCTGCTGGCTCCTGGATTTGGATCAGCTCATTTCTGGCCACTGCAGCCACGTGGGGAGTGAAACAGCAGATGAAAGATCTTTCTCCGTTTTTCTTCCTCTCTACCTAACTCTAATAAGAATAAATATTAAACACACACACACAATTAAATGACAGTATTTAGCGCTTCTGGAATTAAATTACCTACAGTGAAATTTCAGTTTCTTTTCTTCCTCTACCATATAGTGTTCTTAACTTCTTTAGGGTGTAATAGTCCAAATATAAACCTAAATTTATACTATAATAAATAATCATTAAAAATGTGCTTCTCCACAAAGCAATCTAAGAATCAGTACGCTCTTACCTCTATTGTTCTATGTTTTATATGACACAGTTATATAAAATATCATATTTATGGTTGCTCCTCTGGTAATACATGAATCTTAAATATTTAACATATCAATGCCTAATATATAAGGTACTTACCACAGCATTAAGTGTTACTGTCATTATGCACACCATAGTCATATCACAAAAATTTTTAAATATGTGATGAATCTTGAAAAAATGTGAATACTTATTAAAGAACAAAATCATGGTCATTAAAAACACTTTGGTAGAATATCTCCACTGAAACAGCTTGGTTTTATATGGAAGTTGCAGGGAAATGAACTGACATGGTTAAGACTCTGCCAGCAAGATAAAAAAAAAAAAATTCAACAGTTCAAAAAAAAAAAAAAGCCCCAAGGAGTTTTATAAATTATCACCTGTATCTTTAAACATACAGCATCAACGTTTGGTAATACACTGTTTCTTTTTTTACAAATGGAAGAAAAATTTTCAAAGTCTCAGCACTTTGCAAATGATTATGAAAACCCAGTTACTAATGTTCTATGTGCCATCTGATTTATTCCTATTAAGCTCCTACCAGAACTTTGAGATATACTTGTTTTATAATATTAACAAAAATGATTAATTTTCAAGTCATAATACAAATAAACTGACACTTTTATGAGATTATTTCAGCATCCTGTGATATTATAAATTCATCTCAGCTATAGAAGCACTAAACAACCAAGTTCATAGAGGGAGGTCTACGTGTCTTCAAGGTTTGTGTCTTAAAGTCGTCCTCCTAGACAGTGTAATTATAATTCTTTAAAAACCTGATTGGAAGGATTCCTTCCAGTACTTAGAAGTACATTAACCAAAATAGACAGTGTGCTAAAGACTCACTGTTATCTAGATACAAAAATCGTATTATTCGTGATTATCAACTCAAAACAAGAAGGTATATTTAAAAATTCTATAGGAAAAACCTAATCCAATATAACAAATTCTTTAATTTGAGGTCATCTTTAATATTCTCTCTGCTGCTCATAATTAAAATAATAATGAGGGAAAAGTAATCATGCTTCATTTTAAAAGGCTTTCCTTTTAAGGCCAGATTAATGTTAACTTTTCTGATTTGAAATCTCTGCTGTAAATATATTATTAAGTGCAAGAAATATAGGAAAAAGAACATCAAAGAGATTGATCATAAAATGCTTACTGTATACACCAAACTGTGACACATTTCCATCTGTACTTCTGTGATACCTACGACAAAAACTATAGGAGACACGGGAATATTCCACTGTAAAGAAAATAAAATTGGAAGTCCAAGAATATTAAAGGACTGGCTAAGAATGTGTGATTATATGTAGCAGAGCTGGAATTCAAACTGTGGCTGGATATCATGTACTGTAGCAGTCTTGTGTTCCATCTGACTTCCACAGAAGGAGTTTCAAAGTACTGAACCAATATGATAATTTTTTATTAAATCACCACTGGGTGACATACATAGTACATTTTTCCCATAAATTTTTATTAAAGCAAACACTATCATAATAATTTGAGTGGACCTTTCTAACAATAAGTTATAATTCAATGTACTCAACAAATGTTGAGGTCAATGACCACATGATGCTTAAAAAGTGGGGGAAAAAAAAGATCTAGCCCTAAACCAAGAACAACTGAATCATTTCACGTAAACAACAATGATAAGGCAAAATCTCACACTATCTCAAAGATCTAAAATCCATACAAAGAGAACATCACAATAACAAAGTTCTAAATACACACCAATCTGGCCAAGAAACAAGATTTATTTGTATAGCTCCAATTTACTCGGTAATTATAGTGTTTCTTTAAAGGAAAATTGTGTTTTGTATTATTTCCATAACAGGAAAATAATCTGTTGACACTTCAGAAACACCAGATCATCCTCTAATAAAAGACTAACTAATATGGCAGTTTGGTGGATCTTATCTAAATTACAATCACTGTATTTTTAAATTTAATTTGTAAGTATTCTGATGCAAAGTTACAAACAGCAAACAAGTTCACCATAAATTTGGCAGATCAAGGGTAATTCAACATTCACTGAATTTTTCCACTCATTTTAAAAAGGAAATAAAAACTTCCTGCTTACACTGATATTTTAAGACTAATACAGCAATACAATGATAATCTCAATAAGCAATAATTGACAAACAATTAATTACCTTTAGATATAAGGTCTTACGAGTTTCAAAAACAAGACCATGAATTTTTCCACTAAACATAACAGAGGCAGGTTAATGCAAACATTAAACCAAAAAAATCAGATTACAAGGCAAAATTTGTAAAAAGATACAGAGTTCAGATAACGATTGTTTAAACACTCTCCAACCACAAAATTTTAGCAAAATTTCTGTTGAGCTAAACTGCATGTATATTGAATATTTCAAGCAGTCAGAAACTTATTAGTGGTTAAAATACTTTAAGTAGTCCTTACCCAAATTACTTATCCTTTGAAATTATGTAAATTATCCTATCACACTACAGTGTCTACTTATTTCTAGAAAAATCTACTGAATCATTTGAAAGGACTTCACTAGAAAACTCCAATAAAAGCAACATTTTTAAAAATAAAATAAATCAGTGTTCAAGAAAACTGGAATTGACCAAGAAAAGGGGAATTGTCAGAATAATAAATGCACAACAAGAGACTATATAAATAGCAGCCTTCCTCTATGAAACTTTCAATCCTTGTGAGGCAATACATTACATATTTGAGATATATGTCAAGGCAAACTGCCACATATGGCATATCTAATTAATTATTATCAGAGTTTGTGTTTTTTTGTATACACAAAGCCGTTCTAATTTTGAAAGGACGCAACAAATACTACAGTTTAACTGAAGATATGACAAAAATTTAAAATGAATATAATCTCTCCTTAAACAAACTAGGTACATTATCCAGAATATTAGGTTTTAAGACATGACTATAAAGAAAACATGACTGAAAATTTTTGATGCAGATGATACACTGCGATATAAAATAGATTATCGCTGCACAGGCAAAGTTTATTTAAAAAACTAAACTTCAGTAAATGTTATTTTTAAACAATTCACAAACAAAATTTCAATAAATCATTTCTTATAAATAACTGAATTTTTCCTGCAAAAAAAAAGATGTATGCAGCCCTTGTCTGTGTCATTTATCAGTTTTCGAATAAGTTATGAACTCATGTGGACGTCAATTTTAAGGCAACGAAACTTTCCTTATGATTTCTTTTAAAACCTACGACTGGCATTATTAAATTGTGAATAGCACTTAAATAAAGATTACACAGTGAGCATTTCTATTTTATTAAAACCCCATCTGGTGCTTAATGTCACTTCAGCTGTTACATTTTTTTTAATGTTTTTCTACACAACTAGCCAATAATTTCACAAATCAGTATAAAATGCTTCATAGACTTCAATCTCATCTTCTAAACAAAAAACTAGTGCCGTATTTTTCAGGCACTTTCTAGTAATTCATCTGAAAGACCAGCTTGCCAATAACATTGATTCTTAGAAAATAAATAGTTTATAGATGCTAGAATACCTTGGTAAATCAAACAAAATTCTAAACCACTATGCACTACTTACAAATATAGTAAGATTCAATTTTACTGATATAAAATACAAGTGTTTCTTAAAAATACCAAAGTTTTACTGTTTAAATGGCATCAAACCCACGTATAAATCAAAGGTACACAGTGTCTAAATCCCTAAATTCTACTGAATTAAAAATGAATGTATCATTCAAGTCACGAACTCTAAATAGAAAACACTATATGTAAAAGTGAGCAATAAATATCTATTATGCCTAACACCCCATCTCCAGCCTCTTCTCTTCACACACACACACATACAATCCATTTTACCCGAGAAAAAAATAAACTATCCTTGTAGTCTTAAATATATTAAGACTTTTGTTCATGTGCCTATTTTTGTCTCTGTGCCTCAGACAACTTTCCACTTTTGTCCACCATACAAATTAAAATTCAGCTATCAATCCCTCTCTGCTTCCCTACATTTTTCTTTGAAGTTGAACCTCTCCTCTCCACTCCAGCACTGACAGAGTTAATTTCATCTTGTGGTCATCATCTACCATTATATGCTTATCAAACTTTATTATAATCAGGTACCCATCTTGTTGCATTTCCTCATGCTCCACTGACTGAGTGTGAGATTTTCAGTGAGTTTTTTTTTTTTTATTTAATTCTAACCCCAAAAAGAACACACAGATGGTCATCAAACTTCACATGTGAGCACCTTGTTGGCACTGAAGGGCATAACCCACTGTTGTCTAGTGGTTATTTTAAAAACAAAACTTGCAGAACTTTGGACAACAAGGCATGAGGCATATAAAAGAGTACTGATTCTGGGCCCGGCTCCGTGGCCTAGTGGCTAAAGTCCTCACCTTGAACCCGCCAGGATCCCATGTGGGCATGGTTCTAATCCTGGAGGATATTTCTCTCTGTCTCTCCTCCTCTCTGTGTATCTGACTTTGCAATAAAAATAAAATAAATCTAAAAAAAAAAAGTACTGATTCTTTAGCGACTTCATCAGTTTTAATACTGAGCGTGAAAACTGAACAATGCAATAATAAGAACAATACTAATACTTCATGTATTTCATTTTTCTTAAATGTTAAGTATTTAGAGGGTAACTTTCCTATAATTTTAACTTCAAATACAATAATCTGCATAAACACCCTAATGTTTCAAGTTTGTTAATCTATGCAAATAAATTTCACTCAACTAAATAGCTGGTGTACTTATTTTTGAGTAAATAAGAAAAATAAATTGTCCATATTCTAGAGTTCACAAAGTACCTTCTGCCCACAAATTTACATTAATATTCACAGGTAGAGAAACTTACACTAAAAGATATAAATAAAATATTTCGTAATCGGGCCCGGAGGCGTGGCCTAACGGCTCA
This sequence comes from Ochotona princeps, assembly GCF_030435755.1. NCBI lineage: Eukaryota > Metazoa > Chordata > Mammalia > Lagomorpha > Ochotonidae > Ochotona > Ochotona princeps. The sequence goes on from NC_080837.1 coordinate 49,809,321, forward strand.
AGTCCTCACCTTGAACGCCCCGGGATCCCATATGGGCACCGGTTCTGGTCCCAGCAGCTCCACTTTCCATCCAGCTCCCTTCCTGTGGCCTGGGAAAGCAGTCGAGGACGGCCCAATGCTTTGGGACCCTGCACCCGTGTGGGAGACCTGGAAGAGCTCCTGGTTCCTGGCTTTGGATCGGCGCCCAACGGCCCGTTGTGGCTCACTTGAGGAGTGAATCATTGGACGGAAGATCTTCCTCTCTGTCTCTCCTCCTCTCTGTATGTCTGACTTTGTAACAAAATAAATCTTTAAAAAAAAAAAAATTTAGTAATCATCCCTCTAATAGTATCACTTTGATATTCCAGGTGTTCCAGGAAAAGTCAAGAGGTTCCAATGCTTTCTGTGACTTGGGTCATGTGGCCATAAGTAAGCCATAATGTGATAAAGACAAAATCTTATAATATAGATACTTTTAACAACTTTCTTAATTACTAACTCATATTTAGCTCAAGTTGCTTATATCAGATACTTTAATGATACTTTTCATTTTAGAGGTACCTTTAGATATTCCATAAAATTGGCTTTTTCAGTTTCTTCCACACAGGACAACGTGCTTAAATAGAAGGCAAAATTCCTCTGTCACTCTCTATTCCTCAATACCTCGTCTGTACCTCTTATACCAATTCATTTCTTTTGTTCAAATTTCTGAAATTATTTCACGTACCCCAAAATAGGCATTACACACACACACACACACACACACACACAACTCAATAAACTAAAAGTATAATAAAAAATCAAAGGCAGACTGTTTCAACATAAATCTACTGATATTACTTGACTATTTCATGGAAGAAATCTCAAATTGTTCATTGATTCATACATTCACATATTTCGAACACATGGCAGGAGACCTGAGGAACCACATAAATTTTCCCACATTGGCTTTTCCCTTGGTTTTTCCCCTGACTCCAAATACAGGGGGAAGAATGATATTAGTGTGGAAACAATGGTCTTACCCACTTTCCTGTAGCCCTTGACCCTTTGTGTCCTAATCAACTATGTAAGAATTTCCCACATTAATGGGCCTTACTCCAATTGTTCAAGTGATCTGGGTCAAATCTATGACAAAAAAAAATTTTTTTTTCATTCAAAGCTGTAGAAGGAAAAGTCTTCAAAACCATATTAATAACCTTCATAATTACATTACAAAGTAGTCTTTAAGCCTATAATGCAATGAGAACAACATCAGAATTCTAATTAACTGAGAAATGAACCAGTGAAATCACTAGACAAAGAAAACACTGGGTCTCTTTTTCTTTCCAAATTAATCATTACTGTACAATGCAGCTATATTCTTACAAGTAGCCCTATGTTAATTTTCAATCAAACATTTTGTCCTTTATAAACCAACTGTTAAGACTATCTGAAGAAATGTCATACGTAGGAATATAAACATGAAAAATACAAAGATACTTGAAATAACCCTTGAGAACAAAATTTAACTTAGAAATTCTACATTAAAATACAGTGAATACTGCATTTAACAGAGAGAGAGAGAGAGAGAGAGAGAGAGAGAGAGAGAGAGACCTAAGGACCATGTAAGGGAGGGAAAAAAAAAAAAACTATAAATGAGGAAAAGCAAAGCTTCAGAAAACAAATTACGCTAACACCCTAACAACACTGCTGCTTTCAGACAGTATAATTAGAGGAAAAGAGAAAATGAGGAGGCCACATCCTCCAAGTATTGTAATGAATCAGATCTTTAAAAAAAAGTGTGACAAATGAACTTGTTAAAAATCGTAAAACAACTCCTGGGATCTCACCCTACTTTTATCTTTTCATTTTCTCGTTGTTTTTCTTTCAGGAACATACTCCTTTTAAAACTAGAGCTGGGAAAAAAGACAGGAATTTCTCTCCTCAGAATCACATCCTAAAGCAGGAATAAAAACAAACAAACCCTAGAGAAAAATGAAGAATGTACTGCAAGTATACCCCAAATTCAGAAAATCCATGTAAAAAGAAAATTACAGGACAATTGTTGGCATTAGAAAATGCATAAAGTTATTTAATCTCTTGCTGTCCTCTTTTCAACTGTCAAGTGAGGATTCTTGAAGACATCGGGGTAAGCTCCTTCACTTTCATCCACTTTTGATAGCAAGCTTCTTAGGAACTCCTAAGTGTTGTCATTAAGTCTTTTACAGATATGCAACAGAGAAAATGAAAGATGAAGTTTAAGGAGGCATAGGAAGCACAACTTGTTTCGGTAGACAAAGTAGTGACTATATTCCAGTAATGAGGAAAAGAAAGCTTTATTATCTGCCATTCCTCCCAAACTTAAAAAATGGAGTCAAGGCCCAATCTGACTCCTAGAGCAGCAAAGTGGTAATATTTTAAATGAATGTATCCCTCTTCTCCAGGTCAAAATGATTTTTTAAAAAATCAGTTAATTGAGAATTGTCATTTGTCACAGAAGGAAAGAAAGATTTGAGATCTTTGTTAACCTAACTCATTGAAAATTCAGCTTGTGAGCAAGACTACGGGGACTTCAATGTGTAGCTTTTCTCAAAAATATTTAAAAGAGAGCAAAAAGTTATTTCTCGAAACTTCAAAATGTATGTTCAGTTTTACAAGAAAAGTAAAACACATTGTTATCAAAAATGTAGAAATTTACTGAGTCCAGAATAAAATCCATTCTAAATTCAAAGTACATCAGTAAGACATAATAGGAACATAATAGGAACTTGAACTAAGAAAGAGACATTTTACATGTAAGAATCTACCTAAAATTGGGTTGAGATGGATGAAAATGCTTTCATTCTCGACACCAAATAACCTTACCTGAATCATTTTGCGGTTAAAAAACTCAAGCTACTGATTTCATTTTTCCTCTGGTCCTGTCAACGATGCTATGACAGGCCCTGCAGGAAGCAGCAAAAGACCAGTGATGGAGTGCAGACAGAATGAGCTCTCATGATCAAGATTTGTCATGGAACATCCATACCGTGTTCAAAATTTAGGAAACACTGGAAGTATCTCCAAACAATGATGTATAGAATATCCTATATTTTTTACTTTATAAATGTTAATTCTTTCTTCATGTTGCCTTTATCAAAGCTTCAAAAATTCATAATGAAGCATATATGAGAAATAATAAAGCATTTTTATTGCAAAGCATACTTCATGACAAGAAAAAAACTTTTGAAAAATGAAACAATGTATGTTTAAAAGTGTGGAAATGAGTCTCTTGATCTCTGCAGAGGATTCCCTTATTCTTATCTCCTAGTTACTATAACTGCCAATGAATTACCAATTATTAATAATCACATCAACCTTAAAAATATTTTCTTACAAGCAATACCTTCAGAATCAAAAATTATTGCCAATACTAATTAATGAACAAAAATATTATTCAGGAATATACATACATATATCTCCTATATATATGTATATATATATACAAGTTACAAAAATTGTTTGAAAAAAAATCTGAGCAACTCCAAATTTTACTCTTGGGCAACTGCAAATTACATTCAACATATACTTTAAAAAGACCTCAAATTACTACACAAATACAACTAGAAAACTTCTTCACAAAGACTTCAAATGTGTTCTTCTCTTCTTTTTATGTGGAAAATTATCTTATAATAGTAGCATATCTTACCAGGTGTACACATTGCTACCTTAAGAGCTGTTTTCACTTAAGGGCCAATTTATGATCAGGGCTGGGGTAGAAGACAGCTCTCATTATTGGGAATGCTGTTAGAACATACAAGAAACTTCTGCCATGGAAGCACACTTTTAAATAAATACTTATAACAGATTAAGTAAATTTAAAAGACAGATATCAATGACAGACTAATTAGAAGTTTTCAGCTGACTAAATTTTAATTTGCTTATAGTAAAATGTGGAAAAGAATCATTCAACAGCATCTCTATATTATGTGCAAAGACATTTAAAATAATTAATATTCTACGATTATCATAATTGTTGGCACACTTCAATATAAAGTATTCTTGCCGAAGTCCTCAACATGCTAAAAAAGATATAACAATTTTACTTGGATCATTTTTCCTATAAAAGTAAACAGATGTAATAATTTTTGAAAAGAACCACGAAGTATTTCCACTTCTTTTTACTCACTCCTACATTAAAAACGTACTTGCAAAATAGGAAAATTTAACATGTTTCACAATGTTATTTTCCGGTTATTTCTAAGACTTAAAGCTTGTGTCTTTCTCTTCTGTATATTCCAGCAAACCTATGGAAAATCATTTCCGTTTCAATAACTGCATCTTAAAACCAGTCTTCCCTTTAAAAAATAAGATGAAGCAAATGGGAACTTCTTCAATTTAAACACCACAAGGTATTGAGAAGTATTGCTTCCTTTCTTGCACGCTTCCTTTTATAGCATGACACTTCAGTCTCTGAGGGTCAGGTTAATTAAGCTCCACAGCAGCTGCAGGGCAATGTGAGACACACACTGCTTGCTGCAGTGCCCACCAGTCCATTCCAATTACCTGGAGTATTCCAGCACTGGACAAGTGACGACCAACTTCTTCTCTCTAGTCACTTGCTCCCGCTGGTCTATGGATAAATGTTAGAACAAACTAACCTCTTCTGGAATAGACTGTAAAGCTGAACGCACCTGCTGCAGGCTGCAGTGATGAGTCCCACAGAGATGTGTGCCAGTCAGATCTCTGCAGATGTTGTTTAACTTTATGCTAGAGCTGTATCCAAAGATGGAAATGAGAGGGCAATCAAGTGCAAATCTTCCACCGTCACCCCCTGTCACCCCTCCACACTCACATTAGTTTTATCTTGAAAAGCTGCATTTGATAATAAAAGTTGTGCTTTAAAACACAGCTCCACTGAACTGGAAACAACTTACACTAAACTACATGGTTTTTAAAAGGAATGTTTACTAGGTTGCAAAGTTTAGGAACCAAGTTGCACTGTATGTTTAATTAGTGCCATTTGTATGCGTTAATAAAGAATTCTTAAAACAAACTACCATAAGCCAGGGCAAAGCAAAATAAATTAAAAACAAAATATATGAGTGAGCTTTTGATTGAAGGTGCGTTGATTGTGTTATAGTAATATCTAACACTCTGTAGTGCTTCTTAGAGACACATCTTCGTTTACGTTAGGAAACATCAATGACATATAAATATTGAACTATCTCAACAGCTGTGTTCACTATTTTTAAACTATATCAGAAATCTTGTAGGTGATACTTGCAAGGTAATGCTGCTAGATGTTTATTTACAATGTCCCAAGCTCTAGAAGAGCTATTTCTCTAAAATTCATAATTGTATTACATGATTCATGAAATTATCAATATTATAATGATTCCTACAACTAAACACATCAATTATCAAAGGCAAAGCAACAGTATAAAAATTTTTTAAAGAGTCAAATAAAATGAATAGAATAGGCTTTAATAGAAGTTCATGTTTCCAAAATCTGAGGCCACAGAACATCTGTAAGCCTAAAGTATAAAAATTATATAACTTCTGGAAAATACAATATTAACATAGATTTTGTTATGACAGCAATGTTTCTTAAGATGTTAAACTCTACCATTATTTAAAATAAAAAGAGTAAATTTCTATGGAGCCACTAATGTCTAAATGAAAGATTATTTGAATCCTTAAACTAAGGATAAAATACTAGGTAACATATTTCATTAGGTGGCATGTCAAATATAAACATTATTAACTTTAAGATTTAAAGGAATAACATGTTGTAATGGTAACTGTCCTGTTAAACTCACCAAATATTGTTGAAAATTCTACTATTATATTTTCTCTATGAATGACAATTCTTAATTTTGCTTTAAAATCATACACTTGTAAGTTAGTAAGACCGTTTACATCTAATATCAAAGAAAAAAGTATAGACAGAAACTTTCAGAAACCAAAAGCATATTATTCACATTGCATTATCAATATGGTAATACTCGTGCCTACATAATATAAACATAAGTATCGCATTTCAAACTTCATTACCACCCACAATTAATTTGTACATAATTCCATTTTAAAGGATAAATCAGCCACTGAATTACTCCCAGTAAAACTAGTGCATGGCATTTTTTTCAGTAAAATAATTTTCATTTATATTGTGCCTTTTCCTGATTTAAAAAAAATCAGGATTTTTTAAATCACAGTTTGTGATTTCAAGAAAAAGCAACATCCAAGTTGAATAGCAATAAAATCAAAATGTAATATATCCAAGAATAACGAATCTAAACTTTAACTCAAGGATCATAAAATGAAGTAATATATATTAAGTTCAATCCAATTTTGTAACCCACAAATACGAAAACAGTATGAACTACACACAGAAGCAGTTCAATATTTTAGGGAAGGAATCCTATTTGACTGATACAATGAATATCTCCAATGTCTCATACCAGAATAAAAATAGGTATACTACGAAGCGTTGTAAAACAGAAAGCACAGAACATACTGATTTTACACGTCCCTCCCTACTCCCAACCAACGAGCTATTCAGTATGTTTTTCTGATTTCCTAGTCGAAACCATCTATTAAAGATATTTATTAGGTAAAATCACTTACTTACAATGAAAACTAAAAGCATCTTCAGATACCAAACACCAAATACAAGAATTAAAAACAAAAACTAACACCTTCCAGAAAATTAGTATATCTCCCTAAAATCAAAAAACTCCTTTTTAATACAAGGGAACTTTATGTAATCTAATCATAAAAGGGCACACAAATAGATCAAATTAAGCAATCTAATCAAGTAAAGAAAAAAAGATATTCCTAAACTACCAGCAGTCAGTATTCTGTAAGATTAGATTTTAAAAACTAGATAAATTAATTATACAGCATAACTAAAAACAAATCTAATAATAGATCCTATTCTTTTGATTCATGTAATTGAAAAGTATATTTTAGAATTCCTTCTCACATGATTGTACTGTTATTTTGATTAATATTACACATGCTGAAGAACATACCATAGCTGTAAAAATTCAATATTCCTACCAATAAATGTGAAAATTTTTTTCATTTCATTTGAAATTTTTTAAATCACTCAGAAAGACAGGATTGTTTAAGTTAGTTTATAGATACAACCTGAGCAAAAAAAAAAAAAAAAGGGGGGGGGAGGGAGAACCATTATGAAGAGATCACATTGACTATAATTATTTTTTTAAAGATCTTTCATTAGAGGTGATATTTATTAAAATGTCCTCAAAATGTAACTGTATTCTATTATTCATTCAGTAGTATTTCAACTAAATCCTATGAACACAATTACATTCTTTTTTTCACTACTTAGGTGATTGAGTAAATCTATCATACAGCTAAAGTACTCTTTTCCCCAAATATACTCTCACGTATGACAGAGAAATGCTTCCTCAAATAGACACTAGACATATTTGTTCTAACAATACAGTCATATGCATGTATACGTACAGGACTTGTGAATTACTGCATAACCCTAAAGGAAAGTCTTTACAACTCAACAACATGAAGCACAGCTGTATAATTTCGCTTATCTAGGATGTGCAAGGTAAGAATCCCTTCTCTGTATCTGAGTAAGACAAGCTGAAGGAAACTGACAGGCTGTTGTCAAGGAATACCAGTACCTTAGACAATTCCACAGGCTTGTGGTCAAATGTGTAAACACTATTACAACTAAAAACTATGTGAGGAAGCGAGGTGTTTCTTTCCAAACAGGTAATAACCTAGTTAAAATCATAATTTAATAATCATTGTTCAGAATTCTTAAAGCTTCTCAAAAACTGCAATGTTTCATTTTATCCCTAAAATTGATTCCATAAGGTGTGATTGGTTTCCACCTGTTACAGGCAAGGGCTAAGCCTTCTTTTATCTGACATTTCCACTCACATTTGCTCAGGTTATGTCACTATCCACACAACACTTTTATTCAACACATTCCCGTTTCCCATTTTCCCCCTCAATGGATATCCTTGCCCTATACAAACAGCATACCTCAGAACTACAAATGAAATAAGCAATCTTGATGTGTGAAAAGAAAAAAAAATACACAATTCAGTGGACTGAAAACAAAAGAGCTAATCCTCAGTGCACCCTTTCCATCCGACTGAAAATAAACTATATTCAAATGAAAAGGCATTTAATTTACTATTTGGAATATCCTTGATAAACACCAATTTTCTGTAACATCCTCACACATCTGATACCACCTCATGTATAATGCAAAAAAGCCATTTCATTTTCATCTATTGACAGTGAATTTAATTTACCATTGCAACTCTCTTCCTAGAACTATCATGTTATTAATTCTGCAATCAAGCTCTTTTGAGTGCTTTTATTTGTACTAGAGGTTTTCATAATTCCAGATTGATTTTTTTCATCACAGTATACCTTTTAAATGTATGAATATGAATATGTTAGCAAACTTTCCTAATGCAGAAGAAAAGTTTCTGAGACAAGGAAAGCCATCTGTGAAACTACAGTCGCAGGAGCAAACTTTGCAGGGTAACCCATACCCAAAAGACTACATGTGGCTTAACTTAATAAAGGCATGCTAAATCAGAATACTACGTTCAGTTGACATAACTACACGATAGCTTCAACCATTGCAAAACCTTCCCATCCAAACAGTCCATTTCTACCACCGAGTGATTGGCCAAGAAAAAGTCCTCCAAATGTGGTGCTTATATTCACGCCAAACGTCTTTTCTGTATTAAAGAACACTTGGTGAATTAGATCACTGAAACCAAGTCAGCTTTCTTTTCCACGAGGGAAAAAAATGAGCAGTTATCAGTCCCTCAGCACTGAATTAATATATTGACAGCCATAACGATAAAATACCTCCAAAAATGGCGGCAAGCTAGATCTATTTAAAAGCAAAACAGCTAATGATATTTTAACTAGGAGATACACCATTATGGAAACTTCTCCGTTAAACTTAAGATACAAGAATTAAGTACCAAAATGATTGAAAATGAAAGAAAAGATGAACATGCAAAACTGTAGAACACCTGAAATAATAAAGCACACTGAAAAGTGAAAAAAAAAGATACCACCTAGGCTTGTCATATTCCAATAGTGTGTACCAATTTTAAACATGTTTTAATCAAAAGTAGCTCTTAAGTAATGCAAATTTTGAAGCATCCTTTCACTTCTTACACAATGCAGATTTTCTTACTCCAATTACGCTAAAATCACAAAATCTTAAAAATCAGAAGGGGCAGCACTTGTCCTCTTTCCTCCACTCCAAGGCCAACAAACAAAGCTGTGAAGCAGGAAGAGGGGCATAATGGATTCCAAAGTAAATGGCCCATTCTTGAAGAAAGCCTCCCGATCCCCTTCGTCTTCATTCACTCTAGACTAATTGTCATTACAATGATGTCCGAAAACTTCCCAGGACCCCTATTCCCTGATGCCAGCTGTCCAGGTGTCCAGCTTCAAATCACTGAGCATTTTTCCTCAGAAAAAGTATTCAGAAATACACAAAAGGATCATCTTGCGTTCAATTTCAATCACATGCACAGTACCTTATCAATTATAGGGAGAAGGTAGAACCAGCAATGGAAATAGGATAAAATGTGGTCCACAGAATACTCTAATGCAGCAACGTACGAAGTCTCTTGCTATTGTTTCATGATTTCTTTCAAGACAACATACAACACATGTGTAGTCCTCTCTTTTTATGTTTCCCCCTGGGGATTCATCAAACAATCTCTACCACAGCACCTACCTGGATAAAAATCTTTGGACTTAGACAGCTTGATGGTGGCTCCAGTTTCTTTTTGCAACTGAACAATTGTCTGTCCTCCCTTTCCGATTATAGATCCAGCAGCATAACTAGGTATCAGAACCTTTAGAAAATACTGGCCGTCTTCTGAAAAATGCAAAGAAACATAATTGGTTAACATGATTATTCTTAAACTTTCTGTCCCCACCACTCCACCCTCTAGACACAAAAACAGCAGCTAAAAGCATGGATGTATTCTTGCAGGAATAAGGCTTTATTTATTTATTTTGTTAGAATGCAAACAAGCCCATTACACTGAAAAAAAATAAGAATGCATAGCATGTTCCCATTTTTAGGGACCATTCTTTCAAACTTGGAATTAAAAAACCTAAACATGGTCTATTATTTTGCAGCAATGTAGGAACTTTTGACTAAATTCCAGTTGTTCTTCCAAACATGGAAGTCTTCCAATTCTATCGACGGTTACTATGGCAAAGAGATGAACTGACTCTAACAAAAGTTCAGAATCTCAAGACAAACCTGCACTCAACAAAGTGTATAAGGGAAAAAAAAGGATGGTATACAGCAATGAGCCAAATTTATTTAGCATTAGCAAAACAGAAGAAATACATTAGCAATAGCCTGGATCTCAGTTCAAGTATGCAAAGCAATCATTCCCCTACAAAACAAACCAACCAAACTGTAGGACACATTCCAAGCCTCAAACACAACCAGGAAACAACTCAATGTGGTGGACTGACAGATCTAACTAATCCTGGCGTCTTTCTTTAGCACTTCTTAGTCTACCAGGATCTCATTTAAGCTGCTTAATTAGAGGACCTTAAGAATCCTGCCCATACTAAAAAGCTTAGGAGTCATTTATATGACAATACGCTTAAAAGTGACCCAGAGGACTACTGTTCCTTCTCCAAAAATAACCACAATTTTTAAAACGGAGAGGGAGGTGGATGAACCAAGTTTAGAAGAAGACGAAGAAGACATGTCTCAGCAAATGAAGCCAACTCCATAAACTTTCAATCCCGTCAACCTCATCAAGTCTTAGATAGGAAACCTCCTGGTAAGTCCACTTCACGTGAATGAATGTTCCAAAATTTTGCGGTGTGCCGCTCACAAGACCCCCCATCCGTCTCTAATGAACACGCTGGAGATGAATTCACCTCTGCTTCGATGCATTGGGTGCATTGTTAAGATGACTCCAGTGCAAATGAAGAAGCGGTACCGGTCCCGTTATAACTCATCTTCCAAGGAAGCGCAGGATGTTAACTAACAAGTCACAGACCAGACACCCCACCCTCGTATGCACTCCCCTGAAGACAAATCAATGAGAGATTTGCACCGACAGTGTAAGTGCGGGAAGGGCATGCACTCATCAAGATTTCGCATACTACTTGTGGCCCAAAGCTGGAGGGTGGAGAGACGAACAACTCTCCGATGCCCCAATCCTGGGCAATCCGCTACCCAAGTGCCGTTTATTTATTTATTTATTTATTTTATCCGACTGTTAAACGCAGCGCGCATCTTCGGGCGGCCATCACCTCACTCCAGGGTCATCCTCCACCTCTTCCTCCTCCTCCTTCTCCTCAACGGACCCTCTTGCCCAGGTCTAGGATATTTAACTGGTCATCTTCTCGACCGATTAAATAGAAAGATAGGTCTATTCCGAAAAAAAAAAAAATCTGGTCGCCATTTTGATGAATGATAAACACAGAAATGGAAATATGTCAGGGACGATGGGGCGCCGGGCAGGTGCAGGGGAGGGGGCGCGGGGCAGGGGCGCGGGAGTCGCCGGGTCCGGGCAGGAGGTGTCCGGGCCGCGGGAGGGAGGGCGGGCGGCGGGAGAGAGGCAGGCAGGGGCGGGCGGCGGGGGATGGGGCCAGCGGGGAGGTGGAAGCGATACCCACCGCCCGTATTGGTCCTCTTGGTGCTGCCGGCTTCAGGGGGGGCTTCCAGCGGCCTTTTCCGCGAGTCCGGCGGGTCCAGGTCTATGGGAACCCCAGTGTGGGTCCCGTTCTGCTGGATAGGAGCTGCCGCCATCATGTTTGCTGTTCCTGCCGCCGCTTACGGGGAGAAGGTTCTCCCTTTTGTTTTGGCTTTCTCTTTTCTATTTTCTTTTTTTGTTTTGGGGGGTTTTTTTGGCGTTGGGGGGTTTCTTAAGGTGTTGTTTTTTTGTTTTTGTTTTTGTTTTAATCGGATCAATAGAAATCTCTTTAGAAAAAAAAAAGCAATGTTGCTGGTTTGTTCTCACTGGGGAGGGGGCAGGGCTGAGGAGCAGCTGCAGTGCAGTGTCAGAAAGGAGACAGGGGAATGGAGGGGGTGTGAGAGACAGAGGGTGAAAGAAGGAGAAGAAAGGAGAGAGGGGGAGAGAGTGAAGAAGAGAGCGAGGGGCGAGTGAATGAGCGGGAGGAGGGGAGCGCGGAGGACGGGCCGAGGGAGTGGGAGAGCGCGAGGGCTGGCGGGGCGCGGGGAGAAGCCGAGGAGGAGGGGAGACTGAGGAAGAAAAAGAGTGAATGAGCAGGAGGAGGGGAAAGAGGTGGCTGCGGAGAGAGGAGCGAGCGGCGGAGGGCAGGAGCCGCGAAGGAGCGCGGCGGTCCCCGCGCTTAGCGCTGCGCTCGCTCCCGCTGCTGGTGCTGCCGCCGCCGCCGCTGCCGGAGCGGTTCTGCCGTTGCCTGGGCTGCTCGGCGCTGCTGCTGCTGCTGCTGCCGCCCGGTCTCACTCATTATTTCTCCCGCTTGTCTGTGTGTGTGTGCGTGTGTGTGCGTGTGTGTGCGTGTGTGTGTGTGTGAGAGAGAGAGTTGGGGAGGAGGGGGGAGGCGTGGAGCGGGAGGATGGCGGGGAGGGAGGAGGACGGCGGCGAGGGGAGGGTAGAGAGGGGTTGAGTTCGTAGACTCCCACACACTTGGCGCTCGGGTCCCAGCCTCTCAGCAGCGCCACCGCCGCCGCCGGTACCTCAGCCTGCCGGGAGCGGCGCGGGGGGGAGAGGGCGTGCGTGTGTGCGCGCGCGGGCCGGGCCGGAGTCGGGGGGCTCCCCTCCCACCTTCACCCCCCCACCCCAGGCTGGCGAGGCTGGGACGGGGATGGAGGGAGTCGGGGAGTCCGGAGAAAGTAGGGGTGCGGGTCAGGGGGGCGGCGGCCTGGGCACTCCTGAAGGGTAGGGAGAGGTGAGGGAGGTCGCGGGTTCCCGGGCAGCCACACGGCTGAGGCAAACGCAGGCGGCTTGTCGCAGCAGCCCGAGGGGTCCGTGGAACGCGCTAGGCTGGGAGGCGGGAGGGAGGCGTTACTGACAGCCGCGCCTGCCAATCCAAAGGAAATGTGGGAAAGGTTCTCCAGGTCCCTTCCCAATCAGGAAACTTGGGTGCTGCGAGGAGTGGAGCGGAGCGGGGCGGGGTGGGAGCCTGGTCCAGCTGGGAGCCGAGCGCGGGCGATTTGGGGCCTGTCCGCGAAGGGCATGCGAGTGACCGCTGACCGCGGCTTGGACAGCGGCCGGAGAGGAGCAGGAACCAGCACTCCCAGCTCCCAGGACATGTGTAGTGCTGGGTGAATTAGTTTCTATGTGTCCGAGGGAGCATCCCACTCACAGGCCGTTTTCTCCAGGGCGATATCATCCCAGGAGGTTTTCTCGGTCGCGTTGTGTGACGCCGTGAGGGGACCCTAAGCGCCACTCCCCGCCTTTAATCCTGTCGGCAGCCAGCCAGGACGTAAGAAATAAAACGAGCTGTGGGTCTCTCTTCCACTAGGCGCTACTTGGGCAACAGCTAAGTGTGTATACACCTACCAGTCAGTAGTGAGCGGGAAACGGATATGGGGAGAAAATTCACTGTCCTGTGCCCAGTTTTTGTATTGTACAGATAGATGGTGGGTGCGTCACGAACCTGAACTTAAGCCTTAGCACACTAGGCTGGCTGGGTGGGTGGGGAATCCGATGCAGCTGACTAGACTCCGAAACGACCTTAGTGATGATCTAAATCCACTCCTTCATTTTACAGATGAGTAAACTGACTCCGTGAAGTATTTTGCTCAAGGTCATCCATCAAGTTAGTGGTTTAATTAACTGTGCTAGGAAGCAGGGGTGGAAAGGCAAGGACTCAGGAGTCTGAAGCCCTGTTTTCAGGGCTTTGCAGGCTGTTTTGGAAAGTGATTTTTGAGCAAATTTCTCAACATGTTATCGGTCATTGCTTGCCATGTGGCAAACAAACAACTTTGCATGCTATTTTCATGACGGTGCAGCACATTGTGTAGTTGTGACTCTCCGTTTTATGGAGCAGTTTGGATTTAAAGTGACGTAATTTTCCCCCCAAAGTCACACAGTTATAGTACAGGAATTAGTCAAACTCAGAGCTCCCAGACTCCGGTCTGTCGTCTTGAATATTACAATACACTGCAGCCCTACTATTTTTTCCTTGCCTGAAACAGAGACTGTAACGCCCAACTTGCACAATTCCTAAATGTCAAATGAGATCATATATGTGGCGATATATTGCAGCTGTCAAAAAGGATGTAAGCCTATGTACCAAGTTTCTAGAAGGAAGATCCTCTCTTCTGTATCTTCCACTAAAGCACTTGAACATGGACCTTAGCTTTCATACTAAACTACTGTAAGAATGGACCTCACTATAATTAAATGAAGACTGCACACATAATCTGAAACCATAAGCAAACACTAAGTGCTAATTCCTGATAGCTGGAAAAGCGTCCTAAGCCTGCTCCGTGTCCTTTATTGGAAGAAGCATACTGGAGGAGCTGGGCTTCCTGGTGGTTTTTAAAGTAACGAACTATAAATGAGAATCTACTGATCAAGGAAGAGAGTGGGTTTAGTTTGGGACTAGCAGTTCATCTGGAACATGAAAAATAACGCTTGCCTCCATCAGGGAAGAAAATACTTTTGAGATCTGAAAGGAAGGAAGACAAGGTAAGTTAGTACATATTGGCCAAGATCTATGAAGCAAAGTCTGGAAATTTTAATCTAATATATAGTGTCCTAGGAAACCATGAAACCGTATTGATGACTAGGGTAAGGAGAATTTATCCACAGTTAGTTGTTTTTTTGCTTTTTAATGGAGCTCTGATGAGGGGAAAAAACAGTGTTTGGAGTAAGTATGTGGTAGTCAAGATAATATAAGACAGATGCCAGACATTGTGCAATCAAAGTACTCCATGAAGTATACGAAAAATATGTGAGGAAATTTTTAAAGGAAAAATTACAAAAGGGCTGGCATTTGGCTTTAGATAATTTTAAAACAGCAGAAGCCTGGAGACAAAGGTAACTGAAAGACAAATATATTTTACATTACACTTGTCCAAAGTGTTCTAAAGAATGTGAACTTAAAGTGAGGAAAAGACTGAGCCAGAGATGAAAAACCTGAGTGTAACAAATTTCTAACACAGTACTTCTGATATAGAAAATATTTTTCATTTCCATGTTTAAGTAAAGCTGAAAATGAACTTCCTTACGTAGCCTAATATAAGCTTACTAAGGTAGACTAACACGGCTTCCTTATTTACTATTTCCTTCTTTCTTTCTCTGAATTTAAAAACACCTGCCCCTCCATGGGGCCCAGAACAGAAGATATGATTTTTAATGTGGATTGAATACTCAATAGCGGCCTCGCTGTGGTATGCCAGGAATAACAGATACAGTCAAGACCTAGTTAGTCAGCCTCACATGCTGACTTAGTCAGTGAAGGTTATCTGAGAGTACATTTGCATTAAGTTCCTATTTCTTAGCATATTTTGTTGTTGCTGCATTATACTTCTGTTTTATTCTTACTGCATAGAACTGTTTGATTAAGGAGCCTTAAAAATTTTTAGCTGTGGTTTTCTCTGTTTTCTGTCAACTAACAAAAAAATAAATAAAAAGTATACTATCCCTAGGTTCATTAATATTATGATACACATTTTCTATTCAAAATAAGTTGTTAGAATAAACTTTTCGAAAAATATGATAGTAGCATTTTCCTTTTCAAGTCTCTAAGAAGATATAAAAATTGTTGTTTAATTAACCAAGCAATTGCACATGCTGATTTAATATGTTCTTGCACCTTGAGACACAATGGGATGTGTGTGCTTTTCATTAGTAATTAGTTTCACAACTGTTTTTAAAAACTATGATAGGAGATGTTAACATGAAAAACAATTCCTGGTCTTTACTGTTTTTTCATGGTTATTTTCCTTTCTGTTTCAGGCTGAGTAATAAGTATATATGATACTCAATTTTCTGTGATAAAAACTGGCTTCCAAGAGAAAGCACAGATAGTTGGTATTCACAGATTTTCCTGAATTCATTTATTTCTATCCAAGCTCTAAACTTTCACTGTGACTAATCCCATTGCTAAGGGATGTAAATGCTCTGGAAAAGTATTTTCTGAATGTGTGCCCCACCAGAAGTAGAGTTTGAGTTGGGGATACAAGTTTAAGTAGTATACTTTAAAAGGGATATCAGGAAATATAGTAGGGATGCTGGGAAGTAAGGGAAGAAAAGAAAGGAAAAAGTTGAACTGCCAAGCAAATCATCACTGTCAATAAACAGAGCTTGATCTCACTGGGATTTCCTGGGAAACAATGTAAAACACCTTCGGACTAACCCATGAAGTATGAGAAAGCTGAACTCTATATACACCAACTTTCAATAGCCTCTGATTGCGATAGAGTCCTAGGAGCATTAACCCAATGCATACTGGCCAGACTTCCAGCCACTAGTGCTGTAATCTTTTTTTTTTTCTTGAGGAATTTCAAGCGACTAGAATCTGCTTTGCCCTTAACACAGGCTGGAAATACCAGGGAATTAATAATCGGTAGAACATCCCCTATCTTTATGGAAAACCAGGCCAGTAAGCACTAAAATGACAGGGCATTGCCAGTTTATTATAAGTATAAACATAAATTTTGGATAAAGGAATGAAAAGTTTATCTGTTAGTACAAGCTACTGTTGAGAATCAAAGAGTGACAGTAATGAAAGAATTTGGAAAGCTTAGAACAAGGTTTCGAATTCTCTACAATCTAAATATTGTAGCCAAGTATTGATTGTGAAAAGCCTGAATAATTTGGCTTTTGCTTCTAGATCCTTATGAAGCATTCTTAGTTTTCTAAAACACATGGCATAGTCAATGTATATATTCTGATTTTCTGCTTTATTCAGTGCAGCAAATTGAAAAACAGGAGCACCAGTATTTACCGGAAGAGTAGTTCATCACCCATTCTGGCTCTTTCCAAACAAGTTCTATAAATAAAAATACTGATTAGCAAAAATTTTCCAAGATTACACTATTAGAGAAATAATTTGTTGAACTTTTTTTCTAAAATGCCATCAGTATTTGTTTGTGTATTTTAATAATATGAATTCCTGTGGTTGAATAAGTATGTATTATGCAGAATCCTAAAGCTCACACTAACTTATATAGACACATAAATGTGTTTTCAGCATTATTTCAAATTCTCCAAATCTCAACCTTCCAGCTGAAAAGATATCATCCTAATAGAAAAAAAAGGTATGTTAGTATTACAATTAAATTTTTGGGCAATGACTGTATTTCCTTGGTTTGTAATGTCATTAATTTCATCCAAAATTTTTCCAGAGATTGTAGAATTCATTTTTCTGTACTTCAAAGGCAGTAAATCTGAATTAAGACTTTCATGGTACAATAAAAAAGTAACCTTTTGATAACTGTTCTATAGAAACGCAAACAGGGGAAGCTAAAAAAAGGACAGACCCTGTACTGTCTTCAGCATTCATTAACTCTAGAATGATTGTGGGAGAAAGAAGGTTGAACTGATGATCTGGTTCTGACTCCATCTGTTCTATGACCTTATAACTCACTTGGTATACATGTTCTCTCTAAAAGCAGTTTTGTATTATACTCATTACCACTTACAGACAGAAGAACAATATCTAACTGAAACACAACTAACCTTGACATTTGTTTCTAAATGAGATAATAGTACACATTTTGAAAATCTACCCTCAGGCACAAGAGGGAAAATAAAAGATGAAGCAATACAAGATTGAAATGCTGAACCCATTGCCCATGTTTTTTTTTTAATAACCATTGCCTACATTTTCCACTTTAAAAATAATCCTTTCCTAAAATCTATGTTGAAGATGTTTCATTGGAATCACAATGTAAAATGTGTCCGTTTCATCTTTTGAACCATTTGGATGTGAAAATTGCTGTGGTCAAAGGGAATGATATTGAGATGAAATTAAAGGAAGGAAGAATGAGGGGGAAAAAGAGAGGAAGGGAAAGGAGAGAAAGGAATAATGGATGCTAAAGGCAGGGGGAGAAGGAGGGAGAGAGGGAAAAAGGGACAGAAGGAAGGACACAAAGAGAAGGGGACAGGGAGAAAGGGATGGAGGGAGGGAGGTGTGGGCAGAAAGGAAGGAGCGACAGAAAGCGGACAGGGGAGAAGGAACAGTTGGAAGGAGGGAGGAAGCAAGAAAGGAAGGAATTACAGGACCAGGCATTGTAGAGTAGTGGTTATGGCCCTGGGACACACATTCCATGTCAGAGTCTGGGCTCAAATGTATTTGAGTCCATGCTACCTGTATGAAGTCCCTGAGTGGACTTCTAGCTCCTGGCTTCAACCTGGCCCAACTTCTGCTGTTATGGGCATCTGGGGAAGGCACCAGGAGATGGAACTCTCTGAATCCATAATCTCTCTGTGTTGCCCTTCCTTTCAAATAAATAAAACTTTAAAATGTTCTAAACATGTAGACTAAGAAGGCAATTACTAATTAAAATTACTAAGTAAAAAGTATCTTTACCACACAGTTTTTTCGGCATGTTCTAGAGCAATTATGTCTTTATTTGCTCTAGATGGTACTGACTTAATCATATATATCAGAATAATTGTTAATGTTCTCAAAATTCTCACAGTCTGCGTAAAAATCATATGATCACTCTAAATTATGCTCAAAAGCTATCATTTTTTTTTATAGACTTGCCAGTTAGAAACTAAGATGTTTTTGGTTCATTATTCTAAACAGCTTCTACACATTACATGATTATTGTGATGTGTTGTAATAAGTGAATATATTCCTGTGTCTTTAACTTTTCTTCCTCCGTGATGTTTTACCCATAGTTATGTTTTTCTTAGCAGGCTAATTCCAGAAAATAAGAACAAAGGTGGATAAAATCAGAAAATTTGGGGGGAAAAAGAACAAAAGGAACAAGGGAGAGAGTGGTAGAAGAAATTTTTAAAATGAATCTTTTCTGATTTTAACATGGAAATTTTCATTTTGATAGAATGATAGAATGGTGACACCTTCACTGAGAAGTACCCATATAAGCAATAATGAAGTGAATTGAAGAAATTATTGATAAAATGCTAGAAATACAGTGAAACACATCTAAAAAAGTCGTAAACAACAGACTCACAGCATCAAGCAATAGCCAACATAATGGATTATTCCGATTTTCTATCTGTTCACTTGCTGTTACTAAAATAAGCTGTAGTTCTCCTGGACTTCCAGGCCAGCTTTCAATGTCTTTAGCCAAGGCTTCCTTTTAATGTAATTTGCTGTTTCCACTCATTATTATAAGCTAAATAATAAAAAAGTTTTATTTATGTTATAGCAATGTTACTTGGGTTTGTAAATACAAGAAGAAATTGCATCCTTGTGTTTTTCATAAATTGCAGTATCATACTCTAGATTTTGTTTTGATGAAAATATTTTGGATTCTTCATGTAGACATTACTATGATAAGTGAGACGCGCCTACTTTACATCATGTAACTAGATGTTTTTATGTTTCAATTCATATTACTGACAATAAATAGAGCACAATAAATAGAGTTTAATTTATAAAACTGCACATTTTGCATGTGGATTACTGTGTGAATATGGATGTAGAAATATATGTGTACATGTATGCATGTGTAATGGTTAGAAAAGAGGCACGAACCAACTGAGTAAGTACAGCTGTTCTACAAAATGTGTGTGATGGGGCAGACATTAATCTTCTAGAACCTGAGTATTTGTGAGATTATTAAAACTTTGTTTTACCTTCTCAGGGAAAATGTGAAACATATACATAGAGGAGATAGCTTCACAGATCTCATCTCACACACAGAACCTGTGACCTATGCAGCTGACCAATCTCATTTCGTCTAATTCTTCCCACAGAATAATTATGACGGATAGTCTATCCTATATTTTTTCTGAAAGCATTATAGACTTATAAATTGTATATAAAATATTTTACATTAAAAATAACTTACAGACATTCCTTAATGTTACTCAATGTCTAATCAATGTTTATTTTTCTTCAGTAGTCCAATAAAGTTACAGTTTTAAAAACCTTTACCCAAATTACAACTGATTGACATATGTCTCAAATCTCTTATAGGATCTAGCAATTGTATTTCAGCTGGAGAAAAAGATCAATAGGACATTTATGTTTCTTTAACTTGAATGTGTGTATGTGCTTGTATGTCCATGTGCAGTTTTAACAATATTAATGACATTGGTCAGTATAATCATGGTAATTGGCTAAGGAGGTCAAAGTAAAGAGACTAGACAAGTGATAAGAGCAACTGTAGGTCAAAATATGCCCCAAATGCAGTCTCTCTTCACCTTTCAATGAGCACCCAGTTGTTTGATGACAACCTAATTCTAAAATAGCTCTCTATCATTCAAAAAAAAATCAAAATAGATAGATACATACACATACATAAATAAATAACATGCTGATGAGAATGTGGTGGGAAACGTGTGCCAATACACTGTTGGTAGGAATGTAAACTCAGAACCACCATTTTGGAAGACAAATTAGAGAAACTGAGAAATCTGAAAATGGATCTGCCATATGATCCAATCATTTCATTCTTGGGAATTTATCTAAAGTGAATGAGATCAACACTTTAAAGAGTTCTTTGTACTTACATGGCTACTCCAGCTGTATTTGCAATAACCAAGATGTGGAACCAACTAGATGCCCATTAATTGGTGGCTAGATAAAGAAATTATGCTATATATGCTTGGTGGAATACTACTCAGTAACAAAAAAAGTGAAACACTGGGTTATTTATTTATTTATTTATTTATTTATTTTTGCAACAAAACAACTGCAACTGGAGACCATTATGTTTACTGTAATAGGCCAGTCCCAAAAAGATTTGCGCCAATAAGTAGAGAAAAATGAGGTATTAAAGCAAAATTGATACTTAGTTTTTTTTTAAAGATTTATTTTGTTTTTAAATAAAACAAAAGGCCATTGCGCAGGGCCCAAACTTTATATTTTGATCTTTGATTTTTGTTTATAGCCTTTGTCTGTACTCGTGAGAAACAATGTATCTCCTACTTACCTCTCATTGAATTACGTATTTGGAGAGGATTAAGCTCATGATTATAAAGAAAATTGAGGGCCTGCTGCAGTGGCCTAGTGGCTAAAGTCCTCACCTTGAATGTGCCAGCATCCCATATGGGCACTGGTTCTAATCCTGGCAGCCTTGCTTCCCATCCAGCTCCCTACTTGTGGCCTGGGAGAGTAGTCGAGGATGGTCCAAAACCTTGGGACCCTGCACCCATGTGGCAGACCTGGAGGAAGTTCCTGGCTCCTGGCTTTGGATTGGCACATCACCAGCCATTGCAGTCACTTGGGGGAGTGAATTATTGGACAGAAGATCTTCCTCTCTCTCTCCTCCTCTCTCTATATATCTGACTTTGCAATAAAAATAAATATTTAAAAAAAATAGAAAGAAAACTGAAAGTATGTCAGGGCTTGCACCTTGGCCCAACTGACCTCCAACCTCAAGTTCCTGTTTCAGCTGCTCCATTTTTATTCCAGCTCCTTGCTTGTGGCTTGGGAAAGCAGCAGAAGATGGCCTAAGTCTTTGGGATCTTGAGTCCTACTGGTGGTCTCTTTTCTTCTTCTTTTTTTTAATATTTATTTTTATTGGAAAGGCAGACCTACAGATAGAAAGAGATACAGAAAGATCTTCCATCCACTGGCTCATGCTTCAAGTGGCTGTAACTGAAGAGCAAGGAGCTTCTTTTGGGTCCCCTACACAGGTGCAGGGTCCAAGGGTCTTGGGCCTCCCTAGACTGCTTTCCCAGACCTGGGATGCGTATGCAGAGATGGATGGAAAGTGAAGCGGCCAGGGCACTAACTGGTGTCCACGTGCGATCACGGTACATACAAGACAAGGATTTAGCCATTAGGCTACCGCGTCGGTCTTTTTGTTTTTCGTTTTGTTTTCATTTTTTAAAGATTTATTTATTTTTATTGGAAAGGCCAGATTTATAGAGAGAAGGGTTCAGTGGACCATCCCCTCAGGCCCCTGCCCTGCTGCCTGTCTGCATGGCCTAAAGCTTACTCCCCCATGGCCTGAGGCGCAGCTTTCAGTCTGATACCTGGAGTGTGACCTCCAACTTGGCTAGGAGGTCAAGGGGAGTACACGCGGAACATGACCTCTGACATGACTGGAAGATCTAGGGAAATAGACGTGTCATACAGCCAATTACAGCGTCTTTGGTGGGCGTGGTGTCTGCCGGAAGGCTCCCTCCTGCCCTCCCCTTCCTTCCCCTTCCCCCGGTGTTTCTTGTGGCAAGAGAGCACCGTGGCCTCACCCTCAGCGACCTCAGGTCCTACTGGCAGGCCTAAACCCCCAAAACTGGCGCCAAACAGAGACTTAAAAAAATGCAGGACTTCAGAACAGGGGCTTCAAGACCTCAGGTAAAATTGGCTGAGGCCCCAGTCTCTGCTTGTGGGCTGAGATTTGGCGCCCGAGCCAGGGGGCTCTGAGATTTCCTGTCCTGATTTGTGGTTTTGGATTTCGCCCAGTGGTGGGCACCCTCAGTTTGTGCTCTGAGATGTTCACCCTTTGGTTTGGTTTCTGTGTTAGAGGATATTCGTGTCTTTGCGGAGCTGCTAGCTCGGGTAGCGGGTAGCGTTTGCTGGTACCTGACCTTGAGGCATAGGAATTGCAGAATCAAGCCGCCCATTTTGAATTTGAATGGGAGGAAGGTGAGACCCCACTCACTGGATTGAATGGGTTAATGCATGAAAGTGTTTTTAACTGAGCTTGGCATATTTGAAGTGCTTAATAAATGTTAGCTATTCTCTTTTTATTATGACAGTGTATATAACATAAAATGTGCCATTTTGAATGTACGATCCAATGACATTATTACGTTCATAAAGTTATGCAACAGTCACCACTTGCTATTTCCAAAACATTCCATCACCTCAAATGGAAACTGAATTCATTAAGCAATAACTCCCATGTCCCCTGCTTGCAGCCTCTGGGTAAGCTGTAATTTACTTATCACTGAATTTACTTTTTAAAAAGCATTTCTTATAAGTGGAATTACAAAATTTTTGCAATTTTTTCCAGCTTCATTCACATGCAGGGTTTCATTTTTTGGGGCACAACACTAGTCCAACTTGTGTGATATCACATTTTTTTTTTTAATCGGTAAACATTGATAGACAGTGAGTTTTCAACATGTGTCCATTTGAATAATGTTACTTGGAACATTGATAAACAAATGTCTTTTTCAATGCCTGTGTTCACAGTATGTATATATTCATAGGATTAGAACTGCTGAGTTATATAGTTAGCCTGTATTTAACTATTTCAAGAACTGCAAAACATTCCACAGAGGCAGCTCCATTTTGCATTTCATCAGCAATGTCCAAGAGTTCTACTTTTTAATCCACATCCTTCCCAAGAATTGTTTTTGCTGGTCTTTTACAGTGAGTCTAACAGATCTGCTATGCTATCGCATTACAGTTTTGATATTCATTTATATTCTTTGGCATACACTTATTTCTTATTTTGATGAAATTAACTCATCTATCTTTTTTCTTTTATTGCTCAGCTTTTGGAGTGGTATCTATGAATCCACTGCCAACCTCAGTGTCATGAGAATTTCCCCTTGTTCTGTGAATTTTATGATTTTTTCTCTTATAGTTGGATTATTAATGTATTTTTTTTAAAGATTTTTTATTATTATTGGAAAGCTGGATATACAGAGAGGAGGAGAGACAGAGAGGAAGATCGTCCATCTGATGATTCACTCCCCAAGTGAGCCGCAACGGCGGTGCTGCGCCAATCCAATGCCAGGAACCTGGAACCTCTTCCGGGTCTCCCACGCGGGTGCAGTGTCCCAAAGCTTTGGGCCATCCTTGACTGCTTTCCCAGGCCACAAGCAGGAAGCTGGATGGGAAGTGGAGCTGCTGGGATTAGAACCGGCGCCCATATGGGATCCCGGGGCGTTGGAGGTGAGGACTTTAGCCGCTAGGCTACGCCGCCGGGCCCCTATTAATGTATTTTGAGTTAAGTTTTGTATAAGGTGTGATTCAGAGTTCCAAGTAATTTGTATGTGAAAATCCACTTAAATATGTTAGCTGCTATCACATGTCATGGAAGATATCATAAGCCAAGGTTCAGTGGTTGTTTTTTGTAATGGCATGAAATTAGACTATTATTTCTAAATCAGATTTTGGGAAGTTTATTGATTAGAACCATGGAAGAAAGACAGAGGAGTAAAAAAGTGGGCCAGATGGGTGGGTTTCATGGTGCAACAGACTGAGCTGTCACTTGGGGTACTTTTGTCCCACACTGAATTAACTTCAAGTAATAACTGCTTTTCTTACAATTAACTTTCCTGCTATTGCACCTAAATAGCAGTAGATCATGGCCCAAGTGCTTGGGTCCTTGTCACCCACATGGGAGTGCCAAGTGAAGTTCTTGGCTCTTGGCCTTGGCTTCTTGCATTCTTAAATGTTGCAGACATTTAAGGAGTAAACCAGTAGATGGAAGGTCTCTCTCTTGAAGGTTTGTTCCAGAACATCCAGTAACTCCTAGGCACTCACTCCCTAAGACTGTGATGTATTGTTTTAATATCCTCTACGTCTTGCATTCCCATGAAGCCCCATTATTTCACATAAGGGAAAAGTGCGTAATGCTTAGTGGTAAATATTTATGTCTTCCCAATTTCCCATTCTCCATCTTCAGCTTTCACCTGCATCCTCTCTTTGTAAATGATTAGCCAGAATGAATGATACTTCCATCATGCTAAGCCTCGAGAGCACTCAAATTTCCTTTATGGTTGATCTTTGTTGTAATACAAACATTGTGCCTCTTTAACTGAGGTTGGAATTTTCCAAACAAAACTTATCTGAACACTCACACACATACACACACACAACCACTTAGCAGAAAAATGAGTTTAACCCATACCCTGTGTGTTAACAGCTGAAATTTGTCCATTAACCGTTTTAGTTAGTCTGTATATGCAACACAAATGTTTATTTCCTTTTCTTAGTTGCATGCTTACAAGTGTTTTTAAGTAGAGATAGATTTGAGATATCCCTGCATCAAAAGGAATAAGTTTCTTTGTCTTTGTCTATTCAGCCTGAGCCCCAAGCTGGGAATTTTTGTTTTATACAAATTCTGTAAGTCTTTGAAATGGTACCATAACTAATTCCAAAGATCATGCATTTCTTTAAACAACTCTCCATCGCACCCTTCAGCCGATCAACTCTTGTTTTTTATCTCTTAACTATTTGCCTTGTCTGTCCCAATCTTGTTTCATCTCAATACATATCTAAGAATGAAAAATATATTCCTGTCAAAAGGTAGTCAAAGCCTAGTACTGTAAATCTGAAATGTCCGATTTAGGGAGCCAGGAACAGTTGTGAAGCTCACCCAAAGCAGCGTGAGGGATGTTGGTACTTGGAATTGAGAGCCACAAATGATATAGCAACAGAATATCTGCATGAAGCTTCCCAAATGGGCAATGGCTGAGTGACGCTACTGATAACTCACCAGGTACCATCACAGCTACAGGGCGATGAGTACTGCAATCAGTAGTACTCAGACATTAGCATCACCGTGGAGAAACTACTGATGTTGTCAGCATCTCAGTGGCAGAAGCATAGCTGACTAATTTCAATATACCATCACATAACTAAGGAACAAGAATAAAGGCATAATTATTGTAAAGATAAGACCATCCCTCATCCTCCACGTTCATCCTGTTTCCATACAGTTACCAACTCTGCCTTTTCCGGATCCTTAGGTAGTTCTTGTCAGGAAAATATTCCTCTTCCTTAAACACAACGTATATGCAACCCTGCAGACATAATTTATTTTGTCTTAGAACATAAAGCGTGCAACTTAGCATGTGAAGCAAATTCACACAAGCTGTATTAATATCTAGTCCTGGGTCTCGCAACCGAATTTGTGGTTCTGACGTAAAAAATACCATTATTCTCTGTTGCAACCTGCCTGAATCCCATCAGCCCTTCTGACACCCAGAAACAGAGTTCTCATCTTTTACAGCTTCTAGAACCTTTTTTCATTGAATTGCCCACTAAATTCCTGTTTCTCTGTGAATTCCAACCTGACTTGCAATGCAAAGACGAATGAAAGAGTCTGAGTTTAACTGTTGTTGAGGCTCAGGGAACCAGCACTGTTCGCTAGCATAAGATTCTGAAATTCTCCTAAATTCTCACAAACGGTCTCCAGTGAAAAATTTTTTTTTTCTTTTAGCTTAGTAACCTGAAAATGGTTCCACCAATGCTTTTAATGATATAAAAATATTATTTAAATGGTTGCATACTAAAATGAGAGTGAAGTTATTTACTAAACCCTTCAAGTAAAATTCACTCAGTGTATCTGTGTACTGGTTGTGCCTGTGATGTTTTATCTTACTATATCTACCCCATTTTCTCATATTCTCCCTCCATATTATCTTTTTATTACTGCATCTTAAAACATTAAGTGTTAACTTTTAACTTCATGCACTTTGAATCCTCAGTCCTCTTATTAACTAAGATTTTAGACAAATATTTCACCCTTCTGAACCTCATTTGTTGATATTAAGTATTTCATTAGAATAGTTTTTTAGAATGTGAATGAATCTGAGTTGCTATGATGACATGAATTGATTTATTAGTTCTATTCAATTTTTCTTTGATGCTATTTATGAAATTATGTTATTTGCAAACAACAGCTTCCTCTTTTCCAATTTAAATAATCTTTATTTCTTTCTCTGCTTAATTATTCTGGCTGGGACTTCTAGTGCAATGTTGAATACAAGTGTGAAAGTGAGCTTCCTTTTCTTGTACCAAAGTCTTTTCTTGACAGTCTTCGGTTCTTCCCCATTCAGTAAAGATAGCTATATGTTTGTGATATGTAGTCTTTACTATGCTGGAAGTATATTTCTTCTGTACCTGATTCTTCAGAATTTTTAATCATTAAGGGGTGTTGAATTTTAGAAAACACCTTTTTTACAGCTTTCGAGATGATCATGCAGCTTTGCTTTTTATTCTGTTGATGGGTTACATCATGTTTATTGATTTACATGTGTCAAACCATCTTTGTATCCTTGGAATGAATTCTGCTTGATCATGGCGAGTCCTATTTCCAGTTATATTCTACTGCATTCAGTTTGTTAGTGCGTCAATGAGGACTTTTGCATTTTTGCTTATTGAAGTTATTGGTCTGTAGCTTTTTCTTTTGTTATGTCTGTCTGATTTTAATATCAGGGTCATACTGACCCAATAAGATTTTCATTGTTTTTATAAATTTTGAAATCACTTACAAATTGATATCAATGACTATTTATATAGATTTTTAAAATGTTATCTGAAGGGCAGCGTTAGAGGGAGGTGCAAAAAAAAAAAAAAAAAAGAAAGAAAGAAAGAAAGAAATCTTCCATCTGCTTCTCAATCCCAGCACGGCTGCAACAACAGGGTTGAGCCAGGCCAAGCCAAGCGTTTGGAATTTCACCTGGGTTTCCTACATGGGTGCAGATCCAAAGTCAAATGAGTGCTCATGTGGGATACAAGCAGGGCAGGTGGCAGTTTAATGTCAATCCCATTTTTTTTTTTGACTTTTGATAGTAGCCAACAGCGAGACCATTTGATTTGGTGTTTGCCTTGCTGGGAGACTTTTATATTGATTGAGTCTTACTTCTCAGCTGGTTTGTTCGCGTATTCTTTGTCTTTTTGGTTCAGTTTTGGTAAAGTGTGTGTGTCCAAGAATATGTTCATTTCCTCTAAGTTATCAAATTAGTTAGTATATAGTTCCTTATAATAATATCTAACTATCCTTTGCATTTCTATAGTATCAAATGTAATGTCTTCTCAGTCACTTGTGATATTATTCATTTGATTCCTTTTTCTTTGCTTCAAAATACTTTTTTCCTGTTACACAACTCCTTTGTAATATGAAAATTATTTAGAAGTTGTAATTTCAAAATTTGTCATTTGAAATTCAAGAAAGCCTTTTTACTAAAGCAGCATCCTCCTGCCCCTAATTGTTGTTACAACCGCAGCAAACAGCTATTGCTAATCTTTAAAGTAAATGAGATATGGAATACCAAATTTTCTGAATAATTACTTTGACATGAGAGAATTATATTTAAAGCTCAGAAATTCTAATCAAATGCTTGCAGAATTCCAGAGGCTATTTTGCAAAATAGCAGGAGATCACAGTAGTTTGCAAAATATTGTTCAATAACCAATTAGCACACGATGAAAATACTTACAGCATTAGTAAACATCTTACTTAAAACTTAGAGATTATACTTGGACTCCTTTTTCCCCCTCCCTTCTTAAAATGCATTTAATTCTGAAACAGATAAATGGAACCAACTGAAGCAAGAAATTATCTTGATGGCTCAGCTACATTTGTGCTCTTTCCTCTAGAAAGTTTCAGATGAACAGTGGAGTGGGAAATAATGTGATTTGTCCGTCAAAGCATCTGTAGGAGAAGCAAATAATGATAGAGACCTTGAGGTAGAGATTCCAAGATAACAGCCTCCAGAATAGGCCACCTGGCACAGACATTATGTGTTTCTGGGTTTCATTATTTGTTCCATTTCATTGTGTGTTGAGAATTTGGTGAAGATGCTAGCAGTAATGAGAAAAACTGTATAAAACAGTTATAAAACGGTTTCTTACATATAGCTTAGTTTTGATAAAAATTACATTAAAAACTGACATTAAAAATGAATGCTATTATATCAAACCAAGATACCTTTGCACAGCAAAGTAAACAAAATTCTTTTTTTTTTAAGATTTATTTTATTTTTATTACAAAGTCAGCTATACAGAGAGGAGGAGAGACAGAGAGGAAGGTCTTCCGTCCAATGATTCACTCCCCAAGTGAGTGCAGCGGCCGGTGCTGCGCCAATTCGAAGCTGGGAACCAGGAACCTCTTCCAGGTCTCCCACACGGGTGCAGGATCCCAAATCTTTGGGCCATCCTCGACTGCTTTCCCAGGCCACAAGCAGGGAGCTGGATGGGAAGTGGAGCCTCCAGGATTAGAACGGGTGCCCATATGGGATGCTGGTGCCTTCAAGGCGAGGACTTTAGCTGCTAGGCCATGCGGCCAGGCCAAAGTAAACAAACTTCAGGAATTGATAGTCAACAAAATGAGAAGAAATGCTTGGAATCTACTTATCTGAGAGAGTGTTTTTCCAAAGTATACAAAAAAATTAAAAACAAACCTCAAAATAAATATTCAGTTCAGAAATGTACAAATTAGTAAGGGCATGTGGAGTGGCAACTTAAGCTGTTGCTTGGTAAGCCCACATCTGATAGTATAGCCTGGTGTAAGTATTGAGTATGCAACTTCATTTCCAGCTTCTGCATTAGGAAGGCAACAAAAGGTGGTTCAATTGCCTGGATTCCTCCCACCTGAGTTGGAGACTTGCGTGGAGTTTTGAACTAGTAGGTTTGGCCTAACTTAATCCTGGTTATTTTGAGTATTTGGAAAGTGCATTAGTAAATAGAGGCTATCTGTCTCTGTCTCTCTGTTACTCCATCTTACAAGTAAATGGAAGTAAATAAATAGTAAAATATCTGGGTTGACATATCTCAGAAGAAGAAACTTAATGACTAAACGGTATCATTAGCCATCAAAGAATTGCAAATGAAAATCACAGTGAGGGGCCCGGTGGCATGGCCTAGAGGTTAAAGTCCTCGCCTTGAAAGCCCCGGGATCCCATATGGGCACCGGTCTAGCGGTTAACGTCCTCGCCTTGAAAGCCCCGGGATCCCATATGGGCACCGGTTCTAATCCTGGCAGCTCCACTTCCCATCCAGCTTCCTGCTTGTGGCCTGGGAAAGCAGTCGAGGACGGCCCAAAGCTTTGCACCCTGTACCCGCATGGGAGACCCGGAAGAGGTTCCTGGTTCCCAGCATCGGATCGGCGCGCACCAGCCCGTTGCGGCTCACTTGGGGAGTGAAACATCGGATGGAAGATCTTCCTCTCTGTCTCTGCTCCTCTCTGTATATACGGCTTTCCAATAATAATAAAAATCTTTAAAAAAAAAAAAAGAAAAAAAGAAAATCACAGTGAGGTATCATATAGCTCCAATCAGAACAGGTATTTCCAAAAAGACAAAAAAAAAAAGTTGTAAGAATGTGGAGGAAAGGGAACTTATATTCACATTGATAGGAGTGAAAATTAGTACATTTGTATGGAAAACATAACTAAAAATCAAACTAGATCAACATATATGAGCCAGCCATCCTACTTCCAGGTGGTTATCTAAAAGAAATGAAATTAGCACATCCAAGAGGTAGTTACGGCCAGTTTCCATTGCTACACTATTCACAATGGTGAATATAGGGAATTAACTTAGATCTCTATCAGTGGCTGAATGAAAGAAGAAAATATGGTGTCAGAACTTAATGAAATATTATTCAGCCGTAAAAAATAATGAAATATTGATATCTTCAACAAGATGGAGGAATTGGAGATCATTATGTTAAATTAAATAAGTGACAGGGAAGATAAATACTGTATGTTCTCTCTCAGCTGTGGAACTTCAAATGAAATCAATCAATCACCTCAACTGACAACACTGATTACTAGAGATTGGGAAAAAAAGGAAAGGTATTAAGCAAGGATAGGGTGTACCAAAATGCAGTCAGTTAGCTCTAACCTGATCATGGCACAGTGGGATGACTACAGTTCACAACGAAATGTATCTACTCTGCAAAGGATCCAGCTACAAGGAAAAGAACAAAGGAAGTGAAATGGTGGTTGCTGGGTTTGATTCATTTATGTTGTATAAATATGTGGAAATATTACACTGTACCTCAGAAAAAAAAATTTGTGGAGATGCTCTTTTTAAGTGATTTAAAAACTGATCTTGCTTTGACTAGTAGATACACTTCAGACAGTGTTATTGTGCTTCCACAAACACATGTTGGATCTTTAGATTCATTTTTAATATTAAATTATTCAATCCAAGGTACTAGACTAGACCATCATTAAATTTCCACTCTTTATCATAGAACATGGATAAAATATATGCCTGAGGAATATTTGTCAAATGAATCACTACTAATATTTATTGACCTATTGATTTCCTCTCAAGGATGTGAGAATTGAGAATTCAGATTCGCAGTAACTGTGATGAAGATAGTGCAAGTATTTAGGGAGCATCAAATATGCTTGGAAATCTTTAACCCAGCTACATTGTGATGTACAGTGTTCATTTCACAAATTTATAGATCAATACTTATTAATATCTTAACACTAAATCTAGCTTAGGCTCCACATTTGCTGGACTAATATAGTACCACTAACTGCATTGCTCGTAGTCCATGCAGAATGAGCAACTTTACTCAGCTGCTCTTGTCAGAGTTAAAACAGAGTGAGAGTCTCAAAGGTTTTTGGAATTAGGCAATGTACAAAATTTATGTAAAGATGCTCCACATTTTTAGGAAAATTAAAATTCCAGCATAATAACTCATGTCTATCTTTTAAAATGGCAATATTTGATAACATGTCTGACAGTATATGAAGCAATAAAATTTATTCCTCCTTGGTAGATGTATAAATCTGAGATATAATTTTAGAAATAGTTTGTAATTATCATTGGTAGACATTCAGGTTGTTCAAAACAGCTCTTATTTTTCTTTTTTGGTCATGCACTAAAATTATAGCACCCATGACCTATGCCAAGTTCCAATTAAGAGACTTAAAGACTGGTGGATAATTAAAAAAAAAAAAACTAATGAATGAATAGTTTGTTTTTTCTTTCTTAGGGTGACAGATAGCAAACCTTGAGAAAAGATGATGTGGAGAGTCTCCTTACTCAACTCCTTACCTAAGATGAAAATGTATCACAGGCAACAGTTAGAACTTTGATGATTTAATCACTAAATAGTGAAAGTCTTGTTGGCCAATTACCATTGTTACAGCATTACTAAGCAAAGCTGAACATGCCTGTGTTTATTATCCAGAGATTTCACCATTTGTTATTTAATTTACTGGCTATATGAATAATAAATCATGTAGAAGAATGTATAGGATATTGTAATAGTAAAAAAAAAGAATATGTTGAATAAACATAAACCATAAAGAGGTAAATAAATTGCAGCCTAGTCTAAGGAAAGGAAAATAATGAGAGTCAAGTGTATAAGCAAACATGAATCACAAAGTGTATGCTGAGTAAAAGATGCAAGTCAGAGTAGATGCAATTCGTGTTCAGTGCAAAGTATGAAGATATGGAAATTGTATAAGAAACCGTACATAGGGCTTGGTGTAGTAAGCAGCCTTGTGGCTAAAATCCTCACGTTGCATGTGCTGGGATCCCGTATGGGTGTTCATGACCTGACTGCTCCACTTCCCATTAAGCTCCCTGCTTGTGGCCTGGGAAAGCTAGAGGAGGACGGCCCAGATCCTTGGGACCCTGCAGCTGCATAGGAGGGCCAGAAGAGGCTCTTGGTTTCCTGGCTTCAGATTGGCTCAGCCTGATTGTTGCGGCCACTGGGGGAGTGAACCAGCACAGGAAAGATCCTTCTCTCTCTGTCTCCTTTTCTCTGTAAATCTGACTGTCCAATTAAAAAATGATAAAATAAAAAACTGAAAGAAATACATAGGTTGTAAAAATATAAAGCCAATCTAGAAAATTAATTAAAACAGAATAATTTTTTTTGAAAATAAAGGTAAAAGTGAAATGAAATGTACTCAGTAGGTATAACTGAGGTCTTTTAATGGGTAATATTCTATTTCTTGGCCCAGGTGATATAAGAGTTTATATAATTATTATATTGTGGGCTGCCATTACACATTTTTTGTAATCTGTTTACATATTATGTATTTCATAACATAAATATTCCTAAGGCATAAATGATAATCCTGACACTCGGCACCGTATAAAATAAGTGGCCTGTAGAAGACCTTAAGAAAAGTCTCACTTTGTTGTCCAAGGACATTGATAGGGTTGTGGTCGTTGATAGAATAATTGTGCTTTAGATGATTTATTGGATAAGGTGGGAAATCATTTATTAGCTCCTTTTTCATGTTAGTTTTATGAAAAGCACTGATAATATGAGCTTATTTGAAGATGAGTGTTTTTTAAAATAACACTTGCATTTGAAATGGAACCATTGTCTATCAAAATGATATTACGATTGAAAATCATATATTAAACATAAGCTATATCTTCTAATTGAAGGCTCTTGAATGAGTAATGGGAATGTTGGAAATTCTGATCAGCACTGGCTTGGTTATGAGTGATGTTGTGAAACATTTAGCTTAATGGAAGAGGTAAAAATGATAGTAATTAGAAAGATTTTTGAAAGCTGAGTTCAAACACAAAACAAACTACAAAAACACTTCCATAGTGCCTTTTTTTTTTTAAAGATTTTTTTAGCTCGCAATGAAAGAATCTCAACTGAATTTGAACTGTGGTAATGCAACAAGGTGGAGGAATCCACCATGGGGGAGGGTTGAGGAGGGGTGGGGGGGAATCCCAGTGCCTATAAAACTGTGTCACATAATGCAATGTAATCAATAAAATAAATAAATAAATATTTAAAAAGATGTTTTAAATTTTGTTTTTATTGCAAAGTCAGACAGAGGGGAAGATCTTCCGTCCGATGATTCACTCTCAAGTGACTGCAGTGGCTTGTGCTGCACCGATCCAAAGCCAGGAGCCAGGAATCTCCTCCAGGTCTCCCACGCAGGTGCAGAGTCCCCTGGCGTTGGGCTGTCCTCGACTGCTTTCGCAGGCCACAAGCAGGGAGCTGGATGGGAAGTGGAGCTGCTGGGATTAGAACCGGTGCCCATATGGGATCCTGGCGTGTTCAAGGAGAGGATTTTAGCCACTAGGCCATGGCACCGGGTCCTATAGTGCTTTTTAATGATGAAAAAATACCTATGAGAGGTATACAGATCCATAGAAAGTGTGTTGTGAGCAGCATTTTAAAAGGCAATCTTTTTAAAATAGGCACTGAATGCCTGAATGTAATACTAGTGATTTTTTTGTGTGAACTTTCAAAGGTGTTGGATAATTCTCTAAATAAAATTCGTTTTTCGGGCTCGGCGGCGTGGCCTAGCAGCTAAAGTCCTCTCCTTGAACACGCCAGGATCCCATATGGGCACCGGTTCTAATCCCGGCAACCCTGCTTCCCATCCAGCTCCCTGCTTGTGGCCTGGGAGAGCAGTCGAGGACGGCCCAAAGCCTTGGGACACTGCACCCGCCTGGGAGACCCGGAGGAGGTTCCTGGTTCCCGGCTTTGGATCGGCGTGCACCGGCCCGTTGCGGCTCACTTGGGGAGTGAAACATCGGATGGAAGGTCTTCCTCTCTGTTTTCAAAGCATCAGGATAAAGAATCATCACTTCCAACAGTACCAATATTTGATTTTTAAAGAATTAGCCAAACTCAACACAATGCTTTCTTCAAAGACAGAACATTAGAGAAGAGATGTGATTAAGTCTGAGTAAAACAAAGTTGGGAAGACTGACTCCACAGAAAGTGAACTTGGGCTGCGTGGCGTTAACAGTAGCAAGCAGAACATGAGTTAGCAATGGTATTGATAACATGCCATCTCATGGATGCCAATACTCCAATGTTCATATCTAGAAAAGGGCTATACTTAATGTTAAAGAAGACTATCTCAGTTCACCCTGAACATTAGTAAAAGTCACACATACACATGTGGGTTTCTTTCTATGCAAAACAAAATCATAGGTTAGGAACAGACAGGATGGGAGACTGAGTAATATTTGCTTGCAGCAAGTGGATGTGTAAATCTGACCTGCAAGCTGACTGTTGATCATAGAGGAAAGTCTACAAATGTGATTCTCTGCTCCATTCTGTGTTAACATAAATTTCTAGGAGGGTCACACTAAGATATTTACAGCTAAAAAAGCCCTTTTGAGTCAGGAGAGGAAATTTGAATTGTTTGCCAGGTTTTGTGATTTCCAGCTTTTGTACCACACATAGTTAAATTCTCAGGGTGAGAACTTCTGTGCTTATAACTGAACAGACCAAAAAAGAAAGGCACTTGTCCTAAAAATCAACTTGTTCACTAAGTTACTTTTATAGATACTCAAAACTTTTGATTTGGCTCTCTGCAGCTTGGAATTCAGATGCTGTGCTGTGAGAAGCACAAGATACGTAGATGGAACTTCAAGATGAAAACCAAGGCACTCTGACTGCATCAAGCTCTGATTGTCAGCTACATGCATCTGTCTTTAACAAGGCACCCAAGGACGGTTGCTTTCTGATATTCGTATCTTTGTGTATTTGCTTCCCATCTTCCACAGACTTTGCACAACTAGACTTAAGATCTTTCAACTTTACAGTAATTTAGAAGTTATAGGCACTCAGTAGAAATTGTACTCTATTGAATTTGGAACTTTTTCTGGGATAACGATAGGTGAACTCTTCTCTCCCTTGAGGCTGGCTTGTGGCAGTAAA
The DNA here is from genome assembly GCF_030435755.1 of Ochotona princeps. NCBI lineage: Eukaryota > Metazoa > Chordata > Mammalia > Lagomorpha > Ochotonidae > Ochotona > Ochotona princeps. Next base: position 49,844,727 of record NC_080837.1, read on the forward strand.
TCAACAGCTCCCAATCATTCACACAGTCGTGAAGGCACACAAGCAGTCCTCTCCAGGGTACAGTTTTATTCTGCTTTAACTTCCTGTGGACCTATATTAATGCAGTTGATAATATTTTCAGTTTACAGTAAGTTCATGAAAATGTAATCCCATCAGGCATGTGTATCAGTGTTGATTTGTATCATCAATTGAATAGCACAGAAATAATGTGTCCATTTCAAGATTATGCTGTAGAAATATCCATGGTCCCCTCCCTCCCACCTCCACTTGACTTCTCTTATATCACTTACTCCTGGGAAACCCAGCTTCCATGCCACCAGAGCTCTCCACAAGCCTATGGAGGGGCCTCCCACCTGCAGAGCTGAGATCTGTCTATAAACACATGGAAGGGATCTATCTGCCTGACACCTGAGGGACTGCAAGTTCAGCTAATAGCTTGACTCAATCTCAAGAGTAACCCAGTTAACCTGATCTTGGAATTGTGCTTTCTGAAAATTGCGGCATAAAAAAGTTTTTTGTTATCTTAAGCTATCATATTTTGATGTTATTTATTACACAACGATTAATTACGAAAGCATCTCTGTTGGCCATTAAGTACAACTAGGGCCCTAGTGATTGTGTTCCCAGCTGGCACATATAGTAGGAGAAGCCTTATGAGCCAAGTTAACATTCAAACTCATTCATGATATTAGTTGTTACTTTAAGTAAAATTTGGGAGTGATCTGGTTTAAAGCAACACTTAACAAAAATAGATATTGGTATCTAGAAGTTGGGAGATGCTACAACTAAAACTTAAAATATGTGACTGACTTTAGGAGCATGCCGGGAGGCACAAGTCAGAGAAATTTCAAGGAGATCAGGCAATGGGAGCTGTAAGACATCCAGAAAGTTGTTGTTGGAGCTTGGAGAAAGGTGAGGTTGTATCTGACAATGTTATCACTGTGGCAACATGGAAAGTAGAACATATATTTAATGAATTTTACTGTTAAGTTTGAGGACTTCAGAGTTTGAAACAAGTAAAGAGGTCAGCTAAAACAGAAAAATTATTTTAGCAGGGACAGGATGGGGGGAGTGAGGGAGTTAAGGAGAGCGGGTGTTGAGCTGGCAAGAGGGGTTGTAGCTTCATTCTGTTTGAGCAGCAGGCGGAGTCCTTTTAAGAGACTTGTTGGGGGAGCAGCAGAACATCAGGTGGACCCTGATTGTGGGTGAGGGGTGTGCCGTAAGGCTTGCTGGCGTCCTTCACAGTGCACCTTAGCAGGCTGGAATCTCCAGGTGCAGGAGTTTTCCTCGGAGATACACGTTTCTCTTGTCATCAGATTCTCTATCTGTGCCTTATTTCTTCTGGCCTGAGGATCCAGTCCCAGTAATGTAATGGTTCTATCAGGCTTCAGCCGCCCAACAGGTTCTAACACTGACAGTTTGGCAAAGGAGCTTTCTAGACAGAATGATGAAAGTTCAGCTTATTGGTTCAAGTGTTAAAGTATATGATTATTCAAAGGTTAAAGATAGCTAAAGAAAGAGCTATTTAATTCTCAAGTAGTATCTGGAGTATGGATCACCTAACTCTTTCTGTAATAGACCAGATAGTATTTTAGATTTTTTTTTTATATATTTATTATTTAACTTCAGTAATTACATTGTATTATGTGACACAGTTACATAGATACTTGGGTTCTCCCCACCCCTCCCCAAACCCTCCCACCATGGTGGATTCCTCCACCTTGTTGCATAACCACAGCTCAAGTTCAGTTGAGATTCCCCCATTGCAAGCGTATACCAAACATAGAGTCCAGCATCTTATTGTCCAGTCAAGTCCAACGGCTTCTTAGGTATACCCTCTCTGGTCTGAAGACAGAGCCAGCAGAGCATCATCCCAGTCAATTGAAAGCTCCAACATACCATCAGCAAAAATTTACATCATTATGGAATTAATTGACATAGTAATGAGTAACCAACATGTTAAAAGTAAATGCGAGTTCCCAGTCACCTTCTGTGACCACCTCACCTATACTTCAATCTTAGTTTATACACAACATATAACATTCAAAACATAACATGTTATACATAACATCATATCATCTTAAATTAAGGCAAACATGTGGTATTTAACCTTTTGGGATTGGCTCATTTCCCTTAGCATTATGGTTTCCAGTTTGGCCCATTTGGCCACAAAGAACTGCATTTTGTTTTTTTTAATAGCTGAGTAGTATTCCATGGAGTAGATGAACCATAGCTTTCTTATCCAATCGTCTGTTGATGGGCATTTTGGTTGCTTCCATGTTTTTGCAATTACTGATTGTGCTGCTATGAGCATAGGAGTGCATGTTGGTTTCTCATAAAACAAGTGTTCTGGATATATTCCTAGGAGTGCTATTGCTGGATCATACGGTATGTTGAATTTGAGTTGTTTGAATATTCTCCATACTGATTTCCATAGAGGCTGTACCAGCCTGCAGCCCCACCAGCAGTGGAGTAGGGTTCCCTTTTCCCCGCAACCTCGCCAACAAGTGTTGTTGGTGCTTTTATTCATGTGGGCCAGTCTTACTGGTGTTAGGTGGTACCTCATTGATGTTTTAATTTGGATTTCCCTTATTGCCAGGGAACTTGAGCATTTTTTCATATGTTTATTTGCCATTTGGGTTTGTTCCTTTGTGAAGTGTTTGCCCATTTCCCGTGCCCATTTCTTGAGTGGCTTGTTTGTTTTGACATTTTGGTTGTTTTGTAGCTCTTTGTATATTCTGGAGATCAGCCCTCTATCACCTATGTCGTGTGCGAAGATCTTCTCCCATTCTGTGGGTTGCCTTTTTACTTTGTTGATTGTTTCTCTAGCTGTACAGAAGCTTCTTAGTTTGATGAGGTCCCAATTGTTTATTTTGGTCTCGATTTCTACTGCATTTGGAGTCTTTTTTAGGAAGTGAGGGCCTACCCCTAAGTGTTCCAGTGTGTTTCCAACATTTTCTTCCAACAGTTTGAAGGTTTCTGGATGTAGGTTTAGATCTGTTATCCATTTAGATCTGATCTTAGTGTATGGTGAGAGATGTGGATCTATTTTTTTGTTTCTGCAGGCTATCAACCAGTTGTCCCAACAGCATTTATTGAACAGACCTTCCCATTTGCCTGGATTGTCATTTGTCTTTTTGTCAAAGATTATTTGGCTGTATCTGTGTGGGTTTCCTTCTGGTGTTTCTATTCTGCTCCATTGATCTTCCTCTCTATCTTTGTGCCAGTACCACGCTGTTTTGATAACCACTGCCCTATAGTATGTCCAGAGGTCTGGAACTGTGATTCCCCCTGCTAACTTTCTGTTCTTCAGGATGGTTCTAGCTATCCGTGGTTTTTTGTGCTTCCAGATGAACCTTTGGATCATTGTTTCCAGTTCCATGAAGAATGTTTTGGGCAATTTGATTGGGATTGCGTTGAATGTATATATTGCTTTTGGCAGTATAGACATTTTAATGATATTGATTTTACCTATCCAGGAGCATGGGATGTTACTCCATCTTTTGAGGTCTTGTTCAATTTCTTTTTTAAGTAGTTTGTAGTTTTCTTCAAATAAGTCTCCTACATTTTTGGTTAGATTTATTCCCAGATATTTCATACTTTTCTCTGTTATTTTGAATGGTATCTTGCTGGTTAAGTCTTTTTCCATCTTGGGGCTGTTCGCATACACTATGGCTGTTGATTTTTGTTCATTAATTTTGTACCCTGCCACTCTACCAAACTCTCGTACAAGTTCTAGCAGTCTCTGTATTGAGTCTCTTGGCTCTTCTACATAAAGAATCATATCATCTGCGTATAGTGAGAGTTTGACTTCTTCGTTTCCCATTTGGATTCCTCTGATTTCTTTTTCTTGTCTTATGGCCTCAGCGAGTACCTCTAGGACTATGTTGAATAGTAGTGGAGAAAGTGGACATCCCTGTCTTGTTCCAGATCTCAGTGGGAAGGGTTCCAGCTTTTCTCCATTCAGTATGATGCTGGCGTTGGGTTTTTCATATATGGCTTTAATTATGTTGTGGATTTTTCCATCTATGCCTACCTTGGTTAGGGTTTTTAGTAGGAAGTGGTGTTGGATTTTGTCGAAAGCTTTTTCTGCATCTGTTGATACTATCATGTGATTCTTGTTTTTCAGTTTTTGGATGTAGTGTATCACATTTATGGATTTGCGAATGTTGAACCATCCCTGCATTCCAGGGATGAATCCTACTTGATCTGGATGAACGATCTGTCTGATGTGTTTTTGAATTCTGTTGGCTAGGAATTTGTTGAGAATCTTAGCATCAATGTTCATCAAAGAGATAGGTCTGTAGTTTTCCTTCTCTGTTAGTTCTCTGTCTGGTTTTGGGATTAAGGTAATGTTGGCTTCATAGAATGAGTTTGGAAGGGTTGCCTCTTCTTCTATTGTTTTGAAGAGTTTGTAGAGGATTGGGGTCAGTTCTGTTCGGAATGTTTTGTAGAATTCTGGAGTGAAGCCGTCTGGGCCTGGGCTTTTCTTTGTTGGGAGGTCTTTAATCACTGATTCAATCTCTACTTCAGTTATGGGTTTGTTCAGGTCGTTTGTTGCCTCTGGGCTAAGTTTTGGCAGGTGGTAGAAGTCTAAGAACTTTTCCATTTCTTGGTGATCTTCTGATTTGTTGGAGTACAGTGCTTTGTAGTAATTTCTAATTATGGCCTTAATGGATGCGGTGTCTGTTGTTATGTTGCCTTTTTCATCTTTGATGCTGGTAATTCTTGCCTTCTCTTGTTTTTTCCTTGTCAGTCGGGCCAGTGGGGTGTCTATCTTGTTTATCTTCTCAAAAAACCAGCTTTTTGATTCATTGATTTTGTGTATGGTTTTTTTTATTTCTATCTGGTTGATTTCCTCCCTTGTTTTGATGATTTCTTGTTTCCTATTGTGTGTGGGGCTCTTCTGCTGTTGTTTTTCCAATTCCTGGAGGTGTGTGTTTAGTTCCTGTATTTGGCGCCTCTCTTGGGCCTTGACATGAGCTCCAATTGCGATGAGTTTACCCCGTAGCACTGCTTTGGCAGTGTCCCACAAATTTTGGAATGTTGTGTCAGAGTTTTCATTGGTTTCCATAAATTTTTTGATCTCATCTTTAATTTCTTCTCTGATCCATTGTTCGTTTAATAGCATATTGTTCAGCCTCCAAGAGTTTCTGTATTTCCTGGGACATTTTGAATTGCTGATTTCCAGCTTCATTCCGTGGTGGTCTGAGAGGGTACATGGTATGATTCCTATCTTTTTGAAGTTATTTAGGTTTGCTTTGTGTCCTATCATGTGGTCGATCCTGGAGAAGGTGCCATGCACTGCTGAAAAAAATGTATAATCTGTGGCCTTAGGGTAAAAAATTCTATAGATGTCAACCAAGTCCAGTTGTTCTATTGTTTGTATGAGCTCTGTTGTTTCTTTGTTGAGTTTTTGTTTTGTTGATCTGTCTATAGTTGTTAGTGGGGTGTTAAGATCACCCACTATTATTGTGTGCATATCTATGTCTCCCCTTAAGTCCGTGAGTAATTGCTTCACGTAGCTAGGTGCGTTTGAATTTGGTGCATATATGTTCACAATGGTAATTACTTCCTGATGGATCAGTCCCTTCACCAATATATAATGTCCTTCCCTGTCCTTTTTGATGTGTGTCAGATTGAAGTCCACATCATCTGAAATTAAGACAGCTACCCCAGCCTTTTTTTCTCGTCCATTGGCATGAAATATTTGTTTCCAACCTTTCACTTTCAGCTTCTTCGAATCTCTTCTGGTTAGATGTGTCTCTTGTAGGCAACAGATAGTTGGGTGCTGTTTGATAATCCATTCTGTTAATCTATGCCTTTTGATTGGTGAGTTCAGGCCATTTGTGTTAAGAGTTAAAATTGAGAGGTTGTGATTTTGCCCTGCCATACTTGTTTTTGTGGGTGTTGATATCTGTGTAATTGCCCTTCCTTGTGTGGACTTTAGTGGGAAGATCTTCCTGTTTGCCATCTTTGCTTATGATTCACCTCCTTTTTTTCTGGATTTAGTGCATTTCTAAGGAGATTTTGTAGAGCTGGTTTTGTGCTGGCATATTCTTCTAATTTCTCTTTGCTGTGGAAGTATTTGATTTCGTTCTCAAATACGAATGAGATCTTTGCTGGGTACAATATTCTTGGTTGACAGTTGTTCTGATTCAGGATTTGGAAGATCTTTGTCCATTCTCTTCTTGCTTGTAAAGTCTCTTCAGAGAAGTCAGCAGTGATCCTGATTGGTTTTCCCCGGTATGTGATCTTTTCTCTGCTTCGTACTTGTCTTAGGATTCTTTCTTTGTCTTCGTTGGAGTGGAACTTGAGCACCATATGTCTGGGTGAAGATCGCTTTGGGTCATATCTGCTGGGAGTCCTCTGACCGTCCTGGATTTGGGCTGGGTTCATGTTCCAAGTGTTTTGAAAGTTTTCCTGTATAATTTCGTCGAGCACCATTTGCATTCCTGACTCTTTTTCCGCTCCTTCAGGAAGGCCAATAATCCTAATATTTGATTTTCTGAGGTTGTCTTTCATTTCTTGTATGGTCTTATTGGCTTTGTTCAGACTTGTCTCCAGCTGTTTCATGAACTGGGTATGTTCGTTTTGTGTGTCTTCTGTTTCAGAGATCCTCTCTTCTGCTGTATTTGTTCTGTTGGTTAGGCTCTCAATTTTGTGCTCTAAGTCAAGGATTTTACTTTTCATTTGTTGTATTTCTGAGGCTATGTGGTTCTTGAATTCCTTGAAGTCCTCCCAATTCTTCTCATTGTCTCTGACATATTTTAACATTATTTTTTTGAATTCCTTGTCTGGTAGATCTTCTATGTCTTCGTCTCGCATCTCCGAAATAGACATTGGCTTTCGATCCTGTATTGGTAGGGTGTTGGCACTCTCATCTGGATCATTACCTTTTCTGGTATTTCTTCCCATTGTGTTAGTGTTTCTTTTTTGAGAGACCTAGGCACCAGTGTGCTGAGGGGTCTCCAAGCACTATCCTCTAGAGATCGGAGTCTGCAGGCGTGGAGTAGCAGGGTGTGGGAATTTTCAAGGCACTTTTGGTGCGTCTCCAGAACACTGGACCTCAGGGCGCCACTTCCAGGGCCCAGTGGATTCAAAGCGCACACTCAGCTCGTCCCCTACAGGTATGCTACCACAGGGCGTGGGAGAGTGAAGGCACTCTCTGTGCGCACCCCCTGTGCGCGGGATCACAGGGCTTGGAGCACTGGACTATAGGGCGTGGGGTGTTCCAGGTGTTCTCTGGAAGCGCCTCCTGTGCAGGCCCGCCCACCCCAGCGCTTGCAGGTGACCGACCGCCCCAGCGCTAGCACGGGACTGCCCAGCCCAGATGTTGTGCTTGGGTTCCTGTGGTATAGCACCGCCCAGCTGAGTGCCAGACCGCAAAGGCACGGGGGAATATCCAATGTGCCTTTTGCCTTTCTCCTAGACACAGTTTTGGCAATTTCAAGGCACTCGCCCTGTGTCTAGACGCAGGAGTCTGGGGGTGGGGGAGGGGCGGGGAGAGGAGCACCAATTGTGTTCAGGCTTTGTGCATGCCCCTGGGGGGCCAACTCCCGAAGCCTCCAACCCACCACTGTCCCCACCCAACTCTCTCAAACCTCAGGTTCTTGCAGTCTGCCTCTTCCTCTGGTCGGAATTCTCGCCGCAGGTGTGTCTCCCAGCGACTGCTGTGTCCGTTGCTGTTCTCGGCGGGTGCAGGCGGCTGGAACCTGGAGGCTGTGGCTGGGGCAGGTCCCGGCGGGGCTTGGCGACCAGGGTGGGCGGATGCCGGCGGGTCCCGGTGATTCAGGGTCCTGGTGACCAGGGTGAGCAGATGCCAGCGGGTCCCAATCACCGCTGGTCCTCACGGCCACTGCGTCTGCGGGTCGGTCTCCGGATCGGTCGGCAGCTTTCAGTGTCTGCACTCAGAGGTGACTCAGCAGGTCAGGAGCGGAAAGTCGTCTCCCCTGCTCTTTCTTTTGTTTTTTCCCTGGTTGCTCTTCCGAGTTGTGTGGATTTTTTTGGTTCCACACTGTCCAGGGAACTTCACGTTCTTCTCCCTGCAGTTCTATGCTGCTCCACTTACTCTTTTGTCGCGTTCTAGCCTTCTCTGTCTGTGAGCTCTCTCACAGTCTTCCTCCTATGTCGGCCATCTTGCGAGTCTCCCGTATTTTAGATTTTATAAGGTATGTGGTGTGCTGCAGCAAATACGCAACTCCCTGCTTACAGCATGGAAGTACAGACATCGACATGGTCAGTGAATAGACTAGGTTGAGTTTTAACTTCACCATTACAAGGAATTGGCAGTCTATAGCTTGCTCGTGAACCATTTCTTTTTAATCTAGAGAAAAGATACTTCAACCGAGTTTTATTGCAACACAAATTAATACTACATGCACTCTTCCACCCCACTAAAGACTTTCACAGTAAATTAAAACCTGGAGGGAAAGATCAAGTCCAGAAAGAAAGATTGTCAATAAAGACTTAAAGGATCAATTCAAGGTGCAGTGGAGTCAGGAAAGGCCAGGTATTCATTCTTTAGATCTTTTCAGCGGGAAACGTAAGACTTTTATAGGAATTCTAAGGATGGCCTTGAGCGTCATCTCAGCCATATAACAAGGTTTCTAAGTACCTTACATGGATGCCTTTTAAGAATTTTGGCCAGTGATGTTGGCTCAGTAGTTGAGTTCCTACCACCTCCTGCAGATCTGGACTGAGGCTCTTAGTTCTAGCTTGTAGCAGTCTTGGCCGTATTGTGTATTTTGATGCTGAAGCAAAAGATGTCTCTGTCTGTCCTTCTAAAATAATGGTTTAATTAAACTCATAGATTTATGTTTAATTGAAAGTATTTTAGTAGACAAATATTTTTTACATTTATAGGGGACTATGTGATGTTTCAGTACATGTATGCATATTGTGTAATGTCCATACAGGATCAATGTATTTATCTCTTCAAACATCAACATTATTTATAGTGAAAACCTCCATAAAGCTCTATCAGCTGGGATTTTTAAAAGAGAAATACCTACTATATTACCATTACCTCTACTCTTCTTTCTTTCTGCATTGGAATCCCAGACCTCACTTACTTAGTAATGAATGATAACTTAGTACCCGTCAATCAAAGCTTTCATCACCCTTCCAATTCCACTTAGATACTATTCTTTCTCTCCAGATACACACCAGTTTCGGAGGAAGTGAAACTTTGGCATAACCATTCTTGCGAACAACAAGCAAGGGTTATGATTGATTCATCTCATCTATTTTCCATAAATGAAAAAATATCGCATGTCTTATCAGATCACTCAGGAATCAAATTAGAGATTTTCCTGAGATTCTGCCAGAACCGGTAATATTTGACAGTCTGATGTTCCTTAAACAGACTCTGAATATCTTGTAATGATAACTTCTTTGAGAATTGTTAGATAGCAATTTAGCCTTTAAATATTTCTATGTATACCATTTTTTTTCCAAGAGAAAAGAAAAATATGGTGCCTTACTTTTGGTTTTCCACTGTTTTTTTTAATAAGTTAAAGTGAAGTAGTTTTTCTAATTGCTATTTTAAGCTGAGTAAATATCAGTCTTATAAATAAGTATCTAATAAAAATGATAGTGTGCTAATTATACTAGTGTTAATTAATAAGCAGTATTTTGTAAATCTTTGAGTATTTTGGCAACACATGACTCATTCTTTTGATTTTTTTTAAAATTTATAATTCTATTTTTAATATTTTTCACATAGTTGGAAGGGCTGTATGTCCAGGTGGGCCTTTTACCTGAGTGGGGAGGGTCGAGGCAAGGAGGACGGTGGGTGTGATAAATGTTTCCATTCTTTTCCTTTCACTTTCCTGATCTGCTGGGGAGGGTGGGGACAGGAGAGGATGGCTTCTTGCTCTCTCTCTACATCAGGACACGGGTGTGGGGCACAGTCACCTAATGATGCCTTAGAGACCCTGGTGTCGGGAAAAATATTCCGAGAGTGTTACTTGAGTGGTTTGAGTTCTGAGATGTCACCAGCTTTGTTGTACCAGGTTTGAGAAAATCTTTCACCAAGGTCTGTTGGCTGACCCAAGTCCAGTTTAGTGTGCATTCATAGACCCAGACATTTAACTGCAAAGCTTGGCCAGAGAGTTGACCAAATTGTTTTCCACATCCTTTGACGAGTTTCTTGACATCCTCTGCAGGCCTAGATGAGTTGGCCATTTGTCTTCCCTGGGTATCTGGGCATGCTGTGCACTGCACTGGCATCAGCAACTGAGGAGGCCAAGCCCTGACACACGCTTTCCAGGATCAGAACACATAGCCCTGGCTCTTGCACTCACTCTTGCAATCTAGCAGGGTAGTCTCCAGAGCTCCCCTTCCAGGCCCTTTCCTAGCCCCGGACCGTGGGCTTGCTAGCAGAGTTCTTCAGTTCAACCTGGCATGGCCTGTCCAAAATCTCATCTATCAATGGTGAGTGTTGCAGCCTATCCCATCTGAGAATGGGTCAACCCTGGCCTGGTTTCTGTGTGTACTAGCAGATGTTGTGGCCTGGCACAGCCCATCCTGTCCCCAGACCCAGATCACACAAATGCTGCAGCATTGCCTGGCATTACCTATCCCCAGTTAGGCTCTTGTGCTCCCCTAGTTAGGAGCTGAGTCCCAATAAGGAAGTTTTCCAAGTTTTCCTACCAGGCTCACTCTTAGTCCCAGATCTTGCACATAACAGTGGGTATGATAGCCCTGCTTGGTATGGTCTGCTCTCAGTCATGGCGTTTGCATTTGCTGGTAGGTGCTACAGCCTGGCGCAGTCCCAGCTCTTGTGTCAGGCAGATTCTGTGGACAGGTCCAGCTTGGCTCAGGACCAGTTACCACCCCAGATTTCCACATAAACCAATAGGGGCTGAAGTCCCACACAGGCTAACGCGTAAGTCCTCTGCAGAATCTGCCCGCAGAGCCAGTTTTCTCATGTTCTGGTGGCTCCTGCAGCACAGACTGATGTGGGCCACTCCCTGTATCAACACTTGTGGGTGAGTAATGTACCCTAACTCAGACAGGCATGCCCCCCTGGCCCAGCTTTGTATGTGCCAGTGAGTGGTAGGTTATGCTACTTAGCCCAGCCCAGGGCTCGCATGTGGCCTGACCCAGATATACCCTGTGGCTTCCTCCTCTAAACCACCAGTCTCAGCTCCCTTGCCTACCTGTGAGTGCAGTGACCCAGTCCATGTAAGCCCCCAAAAGTCATTTCTCCCCTGCCAAACATGCTTTCAGTTGCTTCCACTCCAACACGTTCCCAGATCCCCTTCATTGGGCAATCTGCAGACCCTCCCCCAACCTGGGGGCTGGGGCAGCACTCCCAGCCTTCCCCACATATCTTGAAAAAATATAGAATAAACAACTATGCTGGCACACTGGTATAGTTAACACATATCTGGCATTAACCAGGCCAGCTATTGGCTGCTTTTCTCCCAGCAGTGTAACACTTTCCTACATACAGGGCAACCTGGGCAATTGCCTATAGCTGTGGCTGGCTCATTTTTTTTTTTTTAACAATTTATTCTATTTATTTTAAAAGCAAAGTTACAAAAATACAGAAAGAGACATGATCGAGGGAGAGAGATATTAATAGCATGACTTTATAAGAAAAAGTGGGGAAGACTGTGATTGAAATTTTAAGTTCATTGACTGCTGATGAAGAGACAAGGGTCAAACTCCACAGGCAATGGTCTGAGACTGGCCCGCAGTCCAGGACCAAGGTCCAGACCTGTGGACTAGGGTCTGCAGTTGAGCGTGGATCCAAGACACAGAACTATATGCTTTAAGGATATCCTCAAGACTGACTGTCATGTTATTTGGGTCATGCCGTAGCTTCCTGATCATCAAGCATTGGCTGGCTTGCATCAATATCAAAGCTTGTATCACATCAATTCTAGTAATCTGACTGCCCAGGCAGTCCAATAAAAGGTCTTCTGGGATGACATCTTGCCTTATAAGAGGACTTGTGTCTGGTCATCCCTCCTCTATAGTCTTTCTTGTGTCTGTCTCATTTCTTATTTTCTCAATTGCACATCACCTCCCTCTCCAACCCTGTTCATTCCACTGTAGACAGCGGTATCAGGAGGTAACTTTACCTGCTATGCCATGGTGCCACTGGTCCCAGGACTCGCTTTTTTTTTTCTAATTAAACTGTATAACCCTTTATGGAAGTGTACTCATGACAGACTCAGATTTGCCCACCATCTTCCTCTTATTAGTATTAGTATCATTAATGATTTTTATTTATAGCCCTGTGTTTATTATATATGATAAATTATATGGAATTAAATCATATCTAAGGCATAAACCTATGCATACTGATGAAGGAATATTAAAATTATTCCAATAACTTGAAAGCTGGCTGCATACTGGCATCAGAATTTCTTTAAATATCTTTGAAAACTTAAATATGTTAAAAAACGGTTTTCAAAAGGAATCTGTAAGTTTTATCTAATTTGTTGAAAATGCATGTTTTCAAATCTAAGCAGATAATATTCCATAAATTGACTTTTATAGCCTTTTCTTGAAGAAGACAAATGAGGTTTGAAACCACAAATAAGTTGAAGGTTTTCTTGATCACTAGTTACATAAATTAGAAGAAATACCAGTTCCATATTAATATTTAATAGTAAGTTGATTAAACTTTGATTGAAAGCCTGTTTGTTTACTTATTATGTAAATTGATTTTGAAATAGGTTTATATATTTTTATTATGTTTTCATTATGCCAGTTTCAAAGTTTACATATGTGCAATAGTTTTGGTGTCTGTAAAATAGCCCTTGAATAAGTTTTCATTTGGACAAAATTAGCCAAATAGTGGTTAGTAAAGATTTCAAAACTAAAATTTAACCCTTTTCATCTCAATAGCTTCATTTTTTTTTTAAAGATTTATTCATTTTATTACAGCCAGATATATACAGAGGAGGAGAGACAGAGAGGAAGATCTTCCGTCCGATGATTCACTCCCCAAGTGAGCCGCAACAGGCCGATGCTGCGCCGATCTGATGCCGGAAACCAGGAACCTCTTCCGGGTCTCCCACGCGGGTGCAGTGTCCCAATGCACTGGGCTGTCCTCAACTGCTTTCCCAGGCCACAAGCAGGGAGCTGGATGGGAAGTGGAGCTGCCGGGATTAGAACCAGCGCCCATATGGGATCCTGAGGCATTGAAGGTGAGGACTTTAGCTGCTAGGCTATGCCGCCGGGCCCACTTCATTATTTTTAATTTAGAAGTAAAAGAAAGTTTTTTTTTAAAAAAGATTTATTTTATATTTATTTGAAAGACAGATTTTCAGAGAAGAGGAGGAACAGAGAGAGAAAGAGGTCTTCCATTTGCTTGGTTGACTCCCTAAATGGCCACAGTGGCTAGAGCTGAGCAGATCAGAAGTCAAAAGTTTCTTTTTGGTCTCCTACAAGGATGAAGAAGCCCAAGGGCTTGATTTATTGCCTGCAGCTTTCTCAGGAACATTAGCAGGGAGCAGGATTGCAAGTGGAGCAGGCAGAACTTGAACCAATGCCCACATGGATGCTAGTGCCATAGCAAAGGCTTAGGCTACAACACCATAGTGTCGGCCCCAAGGGTCCCCACCCTCCCCATGAAGATACTTATTTGATGGTTGTTTTCTTTTTGAAAGCCTGTTTCCTAGCCTTGTCATCACTCATATCTATCCTGTGATGTCTTCTGCATCTGGTGAGTCTTTTTCCTGTGAACTTTAGTACTCTGTCTCATTTGTATGTTAGGTCAAAAATTTGTAGTCAAAATGCTCAAAGATCTCTTGGATCTCAATTGTAAGGAAACAATTCAGGGCCAGAGTTGGGACATAGCAAGCCAACACACTGCCTCTGATGATAGCATCCCAATCAGTACTCCACTCCAGTAAAAAAAGGCCCTGAGTCCTGGGGCGCTGGGGTACCTTTTCCCCATGTAGGACACCTGGATGGAGTTCCAGACTCCTGGTTTTGGATTTGCCCAATCCAGGCCATGTGGCCATTTGAGCGTTTGGAAACTCTCATTGTCTCTTTCTCTGTGTTACTCTGCATATAAAATAAATAAATGCTTCAATGAAGGAAAGAAGGAAGGGAGGAAGGAAGGAAGGAAGGGGAAGAAAGAAAGAGGAAGAAAGAAAAGAACTCATTGTGAAACAGACAAAAGAAAAACAGGCATACAGAACATGCTCATGGGTGGCAGAGCAGTTAAAATGTATCTGGGATACCTACATCCCATATTAGAGTACCCTCATTCAGGATTCACCATCACTTCTGATTCAGCTGCCTGCTGAGGCCCGCCCTGGGAGGTAGCAGGTGATAGATGACTCGAGTACTTGGATATCTTCCATTCTCAAGGGAAGACTAGATGTAGTATTCATTATTTTACAGCAAATTTCTTCTTGAGAGTACAAAATGGAAAAGTCCTACTCAATGTCATGTTACAATCAAATAATCGAAAATGAAAGGGATGTAAGGCAGAAATTAAATGAAGCCAGATATTTTCAGACAGTGATCTCAATGGAATAAAGTAAATAAAGTAAATAGTGTTGGAAAACTGCTTACTATACACTTTGCTGCATTCTGTTCAGACATTGGAAAATTGCTATTCGTTTGAGGTGCTATTGGGCTCTTGAGAAGACGTAGATAAAAAGAAAAAAAAGCAAAACCTTTTCCCCAATAAAGGCCTGCATTAAAGAATTGTTACCCTTTATACATCTAAAGTTTGAAATTCTTAACACTAGTAATCTTTCTATCAGTAAAATCACTATTGAACTAAACCCTAACTGCTTACAGATTAAAATATCTAAGGTTTTGAGGTGTTTAGTGTTTTAGATCTTACTAGATATTATGTCTGGTTTTTTTTTTTTTTTTTTTTTTTTTGCTTTTTATTTTCTTTAGAAAGGAGAGAGAGAGGGAGGGAGGGAGAGAGAGAGAGAGAGAGATCTTAAGTCGTTGGTTACCTCCTTGATCAGGATGGCATGAGAAGCCCTATCTATGTCAGGGACCAAAATGCTTGAGCCATGACTTCCTTGTTGCCTTCCAGGGAGCACATCATGAGGAAGCTGGAATCCGAAGTGGAGCAGGGCCTTGAGCCCACGCAGCAGTCCCAAAAGTGGTGCAATCAATGTAGCAAACGTATGCCCTGTATCTATGCAGTTTTGGTCATTCAAAAAAAGCTCTAACTCCCAAATTTTCTGCTACACTATTTTACATCTTTTTCATCGAGGTTAGAAAAGTTCAAATATTAACACAATGCTATTCTAAGTAGATGTTACTGCTCAAAGTAGAAAAGGAATAAATATTGCAGATATTCAGCATGCTTGCCTAATACATTGACTCCCTTCTGCAGCATGAATAAATGTGATGCATAGCTCTTCAATACCTTGTAGACACTGAGTACAGTCAAAGAAGACGTAACTGGTAGGGAGAGTTAATTCAAAGCATCCCATTCTTTTCCTGACACCTGACATCCGCCTACACAGAAGAGGACAGTTACTAAACACTGCATTGAAATTCAAATGTACGCTATAGCAGCGGCAGAAATTATTTGGAAGTTTAGAAATGCTTTAAAAAGAAAGATCAACAATTCAAAACATTGGTCATTGGAGCCAAGCCTCAATAATTTAAGAAATAGGTGATAAAAAGTCTAAATACCTGAAGAAGCAAACACATGCCGCTTCAGTCTCATTATCATGTTTCGGTGTTGTTCTGACATGTCGGATTTACTCACTCTCCCGTTTTGGCCATTCATTTGCCCTCTGAATGCACTTATAATATAGATCATATGTCTGCTTTATTTTTTCATATAGTATAACTATGGCATAATTTACACAGTGTATAGAGGCAATATTTTTTTTTAAAAAGTGAAAACAAGCAGATTGCTGAGCCATATTTAGAGTTTATCAATGGTCCTCTGCCGCATAGACTGTCATTCTGATGAGCAAAAACAAAGCAATGTTTTATAGGTGCAAAATAGCTCAGTATGTCAAAACTCGGATTGCTTTCCATATGATCATCAAGGTTGCTCTTGTCTTCTGTTTTTTATTCTGTTAAATCATTCCATTGTATTTCAATACTCTCTGCCATGAAATGTGTTTAACAATCCATTTAAATTCTCCTTGACAAATTATTCTGTATAACTCAACTAATAAAAGTGCTCCAAATGAATTAATTGATGTTTAAAGAACACCTCTAGACATATTGATCCACTCTTTTGACATCCTGCAATGTGAAGATAAGCAGTTTTCTGCTACAACTGCTTGCGTCTTACCTTCATCAACGGGGCTTTGGAGAATGATCCATGGGAGAATAGGGCCCATGCTTTTCACATCTATTTGGCAAGGGTCAAGGAAATTTCACTTTCCCGACACTCTAATTTTCTCTTGTTTGTTAGACCACAGCTAAATCACTACATCAGAGAAACCATAGTTTCGTTGCTTAGTTACAACTGAATTTCATTTTCGGTAATTCTTCAGGAAGTAGAAAGGAAACTTCTGTTCTTTTTCTGTGATCTTTCTTGCTCAAAGGTACTGTCGGTGATTCCTCTCTTTTTTTCTTTCTATCCGCTTTTATTTTTGCCTGTTTTTTTCCTAGTTAACTGCTGCTTTCTTCATTCTAAATTTAGCTTTTCTAAACTTGAATATCGTCTGCCAAAATAAATTCTGGCAATCTGCCAATGTTTTCTGCACTAATATGTGTCAGCTTTCAGGATTTTTCAGGCTGTTGGCTTATTTCTCTTTGAATGCATCTTTGCTCTTCCTCCAGAAGTCTGTGTATTATAACTTTCAGCTTGATTTCTTTTTCCGTGGAGGGAGCCATATTCCCTACTTAGCAGAAATAAATTGCTGAATTCCTTCACTCCCAGACAGATCAAGGTACAGACTGAGAAGTATGATCATCGCTTAAACTTGAGGGCAAACAAATGGAGCAGAAAGAAGCTTGCTGCTTCCATTACATTTTATTCTTGCACACTTGGTGAACCTGGAAGATAATTTTGTATTTTAACCTACAAGGCTTTTTATTATTCACAAAGCTCCAATTTAAAGCCTTTATTGAAGATTCTTCAGCTCACTCGTAACCTACAAAATGGGATTTTTGCAGCAGCAGCAGCAACAACAGCAAAAACTTACACAATTTTGTTATTTTTGATGATACAGCTCAAGAACTTGGCATGTGATCCACCCTAGATTTTTAGAGCGGTACCAAATTTGTTCAGTATTTTTATACATTTCAAAGTCCTGCATATGGTTATGGTAGGACATAGTACCCATGCTTAAGAAGGATTATATCCAATGTATTCTTTGCCATTGTTTCATGGGATCTCAACCAGTTGCTGTAATTCCTTCCTTTCTTTCTTTTCTAGTGTTGGAGAACATATTTTCATCAAACACTCAGGGAGTTATATTATAAATCAAGCAGCTAACACATGAACCAGTACCCCATATGGGATGCTGGCATTACTAGATAGAAGATTAGCCTGCTGAGCCACAGTGCAGGCCTCCTTGAAAAGCATATTTTATGGAGGAAGTTTTCCATAAGCTGGTTTACTGTCCAAATGGCTGCAAGAGCCAGAGCCGAGCTGACTGAAGCTAGGAGCCTGGAGCTTCTTTCTAGGTCTTACTCCCACGTAGGTGGAGAAGCTCAAGGACCTGAACCACCCTCAGTTATTTTACCAGGTCCTCAGCAGTGCAGGCAGTGGGGGGCCAGAGCTGCAGGCAGAGAATTGGACTGTTATGCCACTGCCGTAGGCCCCATAGAAGCCCATTCTATCTCACAGACAGAGAAGATAATTTCTTGGAGCAAATAAGATAATAAAAATGGCTTACTCAAAAAGAAAACTGACAAGTAAAAAAGAAAATCAGTCAAGCTTCCAGATTTCTGGAAGAAAAAGCAGATGTCAGGCACTTCTAGTGAGGGAAAACTCGTCCAGTATTTTCCAGTTTCTTCTCTGTCATCATCTCAATCTCTCTGTTTCCTCCTAACAGGCCCAGATTCCAGAAAGGGCACATCATCATAGTCTAAACGGAAAAGCATAAAAGAATGATCCAGATGCACTTTGTAACTAGACAGAATGTAATGGGAAATGATTCTTTCTTCAAAGCAAAATTTAGGTGTTGTTATTGCAAGAAGAGGAAAAATATGGTGACAAAATAACGAATGTAAACGTCTGTTGCCCAGATAACAGACTAATGTTTGTACTTCCAATGATATCATTCGTATTGTCATAACGAGTTTCACAGGAAATACTAGAGAAGAAGCCATAGTAATCCAACCTAACTACTTATTTGGGTGGAAGCTTTGTTTCAACCCTTTTGTGACTGCTTTTAGTCTGTTTGTTCTTCTGTCTTTAGAGGGCATCTAGTGTTTGCTGTCTGGCAGCAATGGACTTGGTGCACAGGATCAATAATCATACCCACGGGGCCCATGTCAATGCCTGGTGGCTAAAGTCTTTGCCTTGCATGCATCAGGATCCCTTATGGGTGCCAATATATATCCTGGCTGCTCTACTTCCCTTCCAGCTCCCTACCTGTAGCCTCGGAAAATAGTCGAGGATGGCCCAAAGCCTGGGACCCTACACCCCCGTGGGAGATGTGGAAGAAGCTCCTGGATCCTGGCTTTGGATTGGTTCAGCTCCAGACAGTGGAGCCACTGGGAAGTGAACCAGAAGATGGGAGAACTTTCTGTCTCTCCTTCTATCTGTAAATCTGACTTTCCAATTAAAAATAAATAAATCCTTAAAAAAAAGTCATATACCTGGGCTACTGATTGATGGTTAATAGCAGAAGTTTATTAACAGTGTCAGCCTTTTATAGACTCAGAGTCACATAGGATAAGGGAGGAGGGTTTGAGGAATTTAAATATCAACAACAAGGGAGTGACTTGAGATGATAGGAGTTCCTATAAGCTGAATACAGATCCTATTAATTGTTCCCACACCCCTGCCAGGAAGAACATCTCTGTTTTGCAAATGAGACCTATAGATCCAACCAATTGTCCTCCTACAATCTAGTTTTAATTTTCTCCTAACTTCTCTGTAACTATTAAGATTATCTTGATGAAACATTTGTGCTCTTGTAAACTTTCAGTAGCCTATTTAATATCTGTTCTTATAACTATCCTTGGCAGAATGCAATACCCATTCTACTGACCTATCATAGTACATTGTACCTAGTTTTGCTGTTCTTGATTCATGGAATAATTATTGTAGTAGGGTGAAAGCAGCTATTTTCAACAAACATGGGCCAGTGTTATACCACAGCACATTACACTACCACCTGCAATGGTGGCATCTTACCTAAGCATCCGTTTGATTCCCAGTCAATCCACTTCAAATTCAGCTCCTTGGTATCACACCTGGGAAGGTAGCAGACAATGGCTCAAGTGCTTGGGGTCCTGGCATCCACATGGGAAACTCAATGAGGTTCCAGGCTCCAGGCTTCAACTTGGCCTGGTTTCAGCCATTGCAGCATTTTCAGAAGTGAATCTGCACATGAAGGAGTCTCTCTCTTTTTCTCTCTCTGCCTTTCAGATGATTAAGTCTTTTATTTTAATAAAATTTTTAGGTAAGCACACATAATTTTGAATGCATCGATTTTCCAAAGACAACTCATGTCTATGTAAAAGAAAATCTGCTTGGTTCCCTTTGATTCCTGGAGTTTGTCAGGGTCAGAATAGAAATGGATGTATGTTTAAGAGGAAAAGGAAAGCTTAAAAAACTCTTCAAGTTCATTAGTTCTGCTAAAGGGTTCCCTACTAGAAAACAGTCATTCACTTGCCACATGTCATGCGAATGGGTTTGAAGCTAGTTTCTTGGCGCAATGAAGTACAGAGTTCTGAACTTTGAATTTTCTGATTCCAATATTAGGGTGATGGATTTAGTGATTCTCTGAAGTAGGATGGAGAAGCAATTTGAGAAAGATTTTTGGGGGAGGACAACATCTACAGCTTCCTTAACCCCTTTAAGTTCCACTTTTTATGTACCTTCTCCCAGCGATCCTTTCTGAACATCCTTTTTGAACAAAATGAAGCCTAGCTTTTGCCATTCTCTTCACTGCCCATGTCATGGCACTTCCAAAGTTTGGAAAATGTGTATTGTGGAAAACTTTATGTTTTTTTTTTTTTTTTGCACCAAAACAAGCTTATCTTTTAATTCTACATTCCACAATCTTTCCCATGTGCCTTTTATGTGTCTGTTCATTTGTTGAAGTTACGTCCATGACAGTAGGAATTTCTGGCTGTTTTTTAAAATTTCTTTTATTGTTAATTCCCCTGTGCCCAGATCAATGATTATTGATTGAATCTTCTACGATCGTTTGAAAAAATTTTTTTTCCTATTGCTTATGATTTAAAAATTCTAAGGGCTATAGCTCAAATTTAATGTACATTCATTACAATAATTTTTTTAGGGGAAACTCAGTTAAACACTAAGTCCTTATATTTATGGATTCTTTGGGTGACTTGACAAAAAAAGATGAACCATGAGTATTAAAATACATCAAAAGCAGGAGAGTAGAACAAAAGCTCAGTAGGAGAAACAGCAATCTCCAGTGAAGTCAGCAGGTGAAAATGAAGGTTGTGACTTCCAACATACACATCGTAGGAAGAACTTCCACAGGTCTCTTAAATAGTAAGAGCTGTATAGCAGCCAAAGGCTGAAGCAGTTGATATTTGGGTTACATTGTTTGCACATAAGAATTTCCCTTTGAATCAAGAATTTTGCATAACTGAGCCCTTCCATTTATCATTGCTCCAGTACACAAAGAAGGTATTTAATAGATTTTTGTTGTTGAAATAGAGGTGAAAAGAAGATCTAGAGTTACAAATGTCACTAACCAGAAGTTAAATATGTTCCTAAATCTGCTCTTTTTAGGTCTTGGCACCTGTATCTGTGAATGAAAGTGTTGGACTTAATAGCTGAGTCCTTTCCAAATATAAAATATTCTGTAATTTTAACTGCTCATGTATGAATGGAAACATGTTCACAGCTTCATCTAATGGAAATAAAGATACACTTCTTAAAAATTTCCTTCTCAAATATATTTGGGTTAATATAGCTGCCATCAATTTGGCTTATAAAATACTGTTTTCAATGATCTTTTAGCATGATAGATTAACTTTTATGTTCCAAAAGCCATTTCCTCTGAATGCTGCTGAATTCACACTTCACTAATGGCAAGGATCCGATTAGAACTAATTTCATAGTGATTCTTTGACATTTTCAAACATAGAAATGCATGCACTTTTCTGAATAAAAGTCAGGGAGTATCATAAATTGCAAAAGTAACTATTAAAGTTCAGTATAATATTGGATGGTAGCTATGAAATTAAAAATGAGTGGCTCACAGGCTAAATTCTTGCAAAATGAAATTTCCTTAAGTTTCTCTACTTTTTTCTTCTCTTTTGCTTTCATCTCCCATAACCCTTTATATTTGAATTTAGAGGACCTCATCCAGATTTGATGCGTCTTATCAGCCATTTTTTCAGTTGCTCAGCTTCATTACTTGCTATAACCTAATTGTAAAATGTTGATAGTATTCAATAGCATAGATCAACAAGTCAGCTTACTGAATGGAAAAGGCTGCAATCCCTTACTGTGGACAGAAGGAAACTGAGACTTTCAAGTTATATAAGCACTGTTTGTCCCTAAATACTGAATTAAGTGCGAACAGCTTGGGACAGCAAAAACACTATTTAGAGATTTTTTTTTTTAATGCAGAATTACATAGAGGGAATGAAGGTGTGAGAGAGAGAGAATGAATATCTTCCATTTGCTTTCCATCTGCTGTTTCACTCCCCAAATCTCTCAATGACTGGGACTAGGCCAGGCTTAAAAGCCAGGAGCTCAGAACTCCATCCAGTTTCCTATGCAGGTGGCGTGGGCCTCACTGGATACTGACATATTTTTTTCTCCCAAAAATTCACCGTAAGATATCCATTTCCTTCCCTAAATTAAAATTACTCTTTCCTTCCTTCCTCCCTCCCTCCCTCCCTCCCTCCCTTCTTTCTTTCCTTCCTCACTTCCATCTTTCACTTGAGTAATATGGGATACAGTTCCTTGTCATGTAAAAGCATATTGAAGCACGTTTTTCTCAAATCCAGTGAGCAATTTTACTGTGAGAGGCCTGTTGAACTGACAGTGGGTTCAGGTCTTCTATCTTCTGACAATTTTGGAAGAGAAGTTCAATAACTAGAATTGCACATAAATAGTCTGCTTATAATTTTTTTTTGTTCTCCCTTTATCTTAGCCAAGGTACCTAACTCAAAGTACAGAAGTACAATGTAATTGGATGTGACTGCTATATTCTTTTGAGGAGAAGTTAGGAGTAATAGAGATGGGAAAGACCACTGAAGTGCCTGCTTTTGGAATTGCAAGTGACCTTTGAGTGAATTGCATTGAGAAACACAAGCCAAACTTCAGAGCCAGCTATAAGGAAAATTCTGGATCGGCTGGAGAAGGAGAGATTAGTGAAGTAGATTGTCAAGAGCAGTGTTGTTCAGACTTTCAGGGCCCTAAGCAATAACTGGGGCACTTACGTAAACATATAAATGCTGGCCTCACCCCAGAAAGTCTGATTTGGTTATATCCATGCAAAGGCCAAAAGAAGGAACCTTAAATAAGCAAAAATACGCTCTGGATGCTGGTGTTTCTCAGATCAGGTGTTGATGTGCCTCATCTTGGCAGGAAAGAAGAAAAGGAAAGGCAAAATCCATACATTCGGGTTAACTTTGGCAAGGAAAGGGATGAGTTTTCTCCTACTGGGCAAAGGGAACATTATAAAGAGTTTTAAGGAAGTATCAAGTTGATGCGGACTTTTAGGCTCAGTGAGATAAGCCACATTTGGTATGTCTATATCCCATATTAGAGTATCGGATCAAATCATGGCTATTTGTCTTCTTACCCAGCTGTCTGCCAATGTGCCTAGAAGACAGCAGATCATTGCTGAAGTGTTTGGATGCCTGATACCCACATGGCGGATGCAGATGGAGATACTGGGTCCTGGCTTCCTCTCTTGCTTGTTCTCCCTCTTTCTCTGTCACCCTGACTTTCAAATAAGTTAGCGAATATGTTCAGAAAGAGCTAAACTGAGGTCAGTGAGAAATTGTAACATTAACCTGAAGGATGGGATAAACCAAATGATTATCTTTCAAAAATCCAGGAAATAAGAGAGAGAACCAGGATGCTTATAAAACACAGACAAGTACGAAATGTCTGTTGTTGTTTTTAAATCTTTTTGCGTTTATATGAAGGAAACAATTTCATACATTTAATACATATACAATTTTTTTTTTTAAAGATTTATTCATTTTATTACAGCCAGATATACACAGAGGAGGAGAGACAGAGAGGAAGATCCTCCGTCCGATGATTCACTCCCCAAGTGAGCCGCAACGGGCCGATGCTGCGCCGATCCAAAGCCGGGAACCTGGAACCTCTTCCGGGTCTGCCACGCGGGTGCAGTGTCCCAATGCATTGGGCCGTCCTCAACTGCTTTCCCAGGCCACAAGCAGGGAGCTGGATGGGAAGTGGAGCTGCTGGGATTGGAACCAGCGCCCATATGGGATCCCGGGGCTTTCAAGGCGAGGACTTTAGCTGCTAGGCCATGCCGCCGGGCCCGACATATACAATTTAAAGAACATGATGATACTTTTACTCTACTCCCTTTTCCTCCTCTGCTCATGCCCACCCTTCTTCTTTTTGTTATTTTTCTTTATATTTTTTACAATAACACATTTTCAATTTACTTTCTAATCACAATCTCAACCCTCCACTAATTAAACAATTCAGCAAATACAAGGAAAAGCTACTGTTCCTTAAGAGTGTAGTCAAGTGCTCTAAGCAATGAGTAGGTATTAAAAAGATGATAAACCGGGTGGCCATTCCCCATCTTCGGGTACTTGGATGGTTGGCAGGCCTAATCTCCCCTCTCCCTGCAGAAATGGGAAGCAGCAACAGAAAAATTGGAAACAGTGGTCACACCCTCTTCTCCCTAGCCCTAGATCCTTCCCACCCTGATCAACTATGTAAACATCACCTAAAATAATAATAATAATAATAAAGGATGTTATACAAATTGCCAACACACACAGGAAAAATGCTAAGGCTTACGCAAATAAAAGCCACCATGTTTTGCCTCACCTCAGTTAAAATGGCCACCATCCCCAAATGAAAAAATAATAAATGCTAGTAAGTATATAAGGAGGAAAGGACTGATACCCTGTTGGTAGGACTATAAACTGGTATAATCATTATGGAGGACGGTATGAAGATTCTTCAGAAATTTGAAAATAGAGCTACCAGATATGATCCAGCCATCCCACTCCTGGGCATATACCCAAAGGAAGTGAAATTAGCATATGAAATGTGTCCTATAACCGAGTGAGTATAGCAAGACTGTGTCGGCTTGGGTCTTCATACTTCCTACCATTTAAATAATAAGATTAAGTATCTTGAATGTTGAGGACCTTTCCAAACATAATTCTATGATTTGGCTTAAGAAAAATTGCATCAGCTCATTGTCACTGAGGAATAAATGTGCATGCAGTGTGTAGAAGTTATACAAGATATTTTCCTTTGGGGACTGGAACAGGTCCTGTGAAGACATTATATTTTAATCTTCTGGAAAAATAGTTTTAATTACAATTTTTACCTTCCTTAATCTCCATCCTGGCTGTAACAATTATTTTCAGATAGACAAAAAATCCAGCAAATTATAGAGAGAATTGTGAAACAGCAGTGATTAGCCAGTTTAAATTTAGGACACATACATTTTTGGAAAACTGGGTCTGTAAGATTCTACGACTTAGTCCTATTTCAGGAAGAAAATCAATTTGGGTAACTTGTGGAGATAAGATTTACCTCAAAATTGCCTCTTTGTTTTCTCTCTCTTTTTAATTTTCATTATGGTTTTTCTTGTACCTTTACTTTTTGAGCAGTAACTCTTATTGCTATTACCTATGAAAATTGAGAAACTGACTTGGCAGCCTATATCTTACCTTTCTTGAATATAAATAACGAGATCCAGATAAGCTGCCAGAAAAGAGTTAGCACAGAGAGATTGCAATCCGTTCTACTTTTGGCCTAGACACGATAGGTGATAAGCCCTTAGATCTAAAGCTGAATAATATGATGACAAATAAAGAGCTAATATGTACAGAAAGTATATTGTAAATTTTGTAAGTCCATTCACTCTAGTATTAAATGTGAGGCCAGTACTATGGCATAGCTACAGCCTCCAGTTCCGGCATTGTATATGGGCCCAGGTTTCAGATCCTGGCTGCTCCACTTCCAATCCAGCTCCCTGTCAATGTGCCTGAGAGAGCAGTGGAGGATGGCCTTGGTCTCTGTACCGTTGTGGGAGATCCAGAAGAAGCTTCTGGTTCCTGGCATTGGCCGAGCTCCATAGTTGCTTCCCTTTTGAGAGTAAATCAACAGATGGGAACATCTTTCTGTGTCTCCTACTCTCTCTGAAACTTTGTTTTTTAAATAAATAAATAAATATAATAATAATATATATGTGTATGTGTGTGTATTTATATATATATATTTTAAAGTGGTACCCTATGTATAAAAGGGTGATAGTCAATTTTATAAGCTAGGGGCTAGTGCATAGTAGGTTAAGCTACGGCTTCCCACTCGATGTCATGATCTGGGACCCATAAATATAAGAAAAATGTAACTGCTGGGAATTATTTCAAAGAGAATTTAGATTATACAAAACAGTCAAAAGTTAGTAAAAATAGCTTCAACCAATAAAATAAAGCCGAACAAAATATGACTGGTGTTATGTGTTTAATCTAAATAGGGACCATCAGTAACTTGCTTTGTTAGGTTAGATCATTTTTTTCATCTATCAAAAAACCCATCCAATCATTTCAATTCATATATGTAAAACTTATTAAACCATCATAATATAATTTTATGCTGCACTGATTCAAAGATATTCAGTTTTCTTTATGCCAAGGATGGCAAACTGTGAAAGCAAGAACAGTGTTATAACATGCATATGTTTTTGCATTCAGCAACGTGGTAGCTAAGACTTCTGCCTAACTACTAGAGTAGGCTCAAAGTGTAGGAACAACTCAATATTGAGTCAAATAATGGGCAAAAAACTCTGTCTGAGTTTTACATATAATAGGTTCTGATGTTTAAATTTGTGTGTCAGCTTCCTTAGGGCCTAGAGTCCCCAGATATTTGGCCAAAAATTACTTTGTGTGTTTCTGTGAAGTTGATTTTGGATGGACTCAAGCAGACTGCCCTCGCTTGAGAGTAGGTTTCATATAACCAGTTGCATGCTTCTCATGTCTCCCTGGTTTCACACCTGCCTGACTTCAGAATGACAGTCTGTCATCAGCTCTCAAGGAACTCCAACCTGCTGATTTCCCATACAGATCTGGGCACCTTTCTTCATCTGTAATTGTGCCAACTCCTTATAATAAAGCTCATTTCACGTATATATTTCATAGAGATTAGTTTCTTTGGTGAATTCTAAGATACATGGTATTATACATTTTTTTACAATTATTCCATTTTTTATCTGTATATTTCTAAAGATTCATTTTGGGTATTTTAAAGGTAGAGTTACAAAGAAAGAATGAGAGGCAAAGGAAGGTCTTCCATCCTTGCTTTACTCTCCAAATGGCTGCAATGGCCAGGGCTGGGTAAGAAAGTCAGGATGTAGGAGCATCTTCTGGAACTTCCACAGGGTGCAAGGGCCCAAGGAATTGGGCCATCCTCCACTGTTTCCCCAGGAACATTAGCAGAGAGTTGGGATGGAAGTAGAGTAGCTGAAACTCAAACCAGTGCCCATGTGGAATCTGTCATTGCAAGGAGCAGCTTAAACCACTATACTATGATGCCATCTGTGGCTTTTTAAAAAGAGTTTATTTATTTGCTTTAAACAAACAAGCAAAAAAAAAATTTATTTGAAAGGCAGAGTTACAGAGACAGAGAGATCTTCATTGAGATCGTGATCTGCTGATTCACTATCCAAATGACCACAAAGCCAGGAGTGGGCTAGGCCAAAATCAGAAGGCATGAGCTTCATCCAAGTTTCCCACATGAATGTAGAGATCTGAGAACCTGGCTGTCTTCTGCTGCTTTACAAGTTGCATTAATACCGAGCTGAATTGGAAGTGGAGCACCCAGGATTCAAACCGATGCCAAATGGGATGGCAACATTGCAGGTGGCTTGACCTGTGTGCCACAGCAGTGGTCTGCAAGGATTTATTTGAAAGGTCAAGTAAAAGGGACAGGAAAAGACAAGTGTAAAAAAGTCAAGTAGAAAGTATAAGGAAAAGTATAAAGGAAAAGACAAGTATAAAAAAAGTCAGAGTGAGAGAGATCATCCGTTAACTTTATTTTCTAAACGTCCCCAAATTGGGCCTGAGCCAGGCTGACACCAGCAACCTGAGCTCCATTTGGGTTCCCCCGATGGGTGGCAGGAACCTGAGTGTTTTTATCACTGTGTCATTGTAAGCCTTTTCTTGTTCATCTCACATATGTATTACCGTCACTTTTCAAATGTATTCAAACATTTTCGCTTTTTGAGAGTTTCATTTATTTTATTTGACACCCATAGTGACACAAAGAGACAGGAGAGAGAATTTCAGTCTGCTGGTTCACTCCCCAAATACCCACACAGCTGGGGCTGGAAGGGATGAAGCCAGAAGCCCAAGATCCATCAGAAGTGCTGGAACCTAACATATCACAGTACTTGAACCATCATAGATTGCCTTCCAGGCTGTGCACCAGCAGGAAGCAGAACAGCGGGAAGCAGAGCAGCTGGGACTAAAACTAGGCAGTTTGCATGCTGTGAACATCACAGGAGACATCATAACTACTGTGCCTCAATAACTACTCCCCAAATATTCTTAAATCCAAAATTACTGGTAAAAAATGAAAAAGCCATAAAGAACAAGGTGATTAAATTGATCCTGCTTAAAAAAGAAATGTCATCTTGTATATTCATAAGGTTATTTAATTGATTTAATGTAAACAAACAGGAAGGGGGATGAAGCATTTTGCCAGAAGTTGTTGTGCAAAGTCAGTAGATATTTAAACCCAGACATATGAAAATCAAGCTGAAGAAAATGTGTATTTATTGGTTTTCTTCTTAAACTCAGAGTGGAAGGCTGGGAGAGACTCAGACTGAGAGTTCCCCTCCGGAGGTTCATTCCAGAAATGTTCCCAGTAGTTGGGGCTGACCGAGGACAGCTGGAACTGGAGCCAAGAGCTGGAAACCCAAGCCAGGTCTACCCAGTGGGTGAGTGGAATCTTGTTACTGAGATCACCATCTTTTGCTTCCCGGAGTCTGTATTGACTGGAAGCTGAAGTCAGGCGCTGAGCTGGGATTGAACACAGGCCCTCTGATGAAGGCTGTGGACCTCTTAACCTCTAGGTAACTTCCCAACATCTTGGATCATTTTATGGCCATAAAAATAATTAAAGTCTTTAGTGTGTTCATGCAGTAGAATTTTAAGAAGAGTTCTATAGTCTCCACCACGTTACAATATCATGAAACAAAAGTGCGCATAAAAACAAGACTTTCAAATTCTTTCAGAACAGAAGAAACAGCTTAATGTTATTGAAAATTTATGCAAACACAATTTGATCCTGAAATTATTAAATTATGAAATTATTAAATGACATTTGATTATATAGAGGTGATTAGATTTGCAAGTAGTTATGAAAATATAATTAGTACATTTTCTAAAAATAGAGGTAAAAAGAAGAATGCAAAAATAGGCATGCAAGTCCCTTGAGAATTAGTGACATATGTGAAATCTTTCCAGTTCAGCTGGACACAAGAAAAAATATCTTACGGTTATCTATTTGCTGGTTTAGATACTATATATAAATATAATGGCGTTTGTTGCTTTACAAATCATTGACAGACTTAGAAAGAAGACATTGATTTTGAAGTTTTGAGAAGAAATCTGCATAGTTCATCAAAATATAAACTACTGAAATGTAACAAATGACTATTCCATTATAAAGATTCAAATTTAAGGACCCATTTAGTTGTGCTATTTCAAAACAAATGTGACTGTAATTGTATGCCATAGTTTAGGCTAATCCGTTTGCAAACATCTCACTTAATATCCTAGGAGGCAGACAGGGTTCCTATTTCTGACTTGCTTCTGAAGAGATAGGTTTGTAGAGGTCAAGGTCAAACAGTAATTCAATGAAGGAGACAGAACTATAGTCTTAAGTCTTGCTTACTTCAAATCTTAGACTCTCATCTAGTATTATGTTATGACTTGTAAGAATTCAGCTTTGAAATAATATTTTACTATGAATATTCTTTTTTGCTTGTGAATCAGTTAATTAAACTGTATCATAAGATTGCTAAACACACCATTCAGAAAAATGGTACTTGGAATCTGTTATTTTATGTGAAATTTCATTTTCCTATAAATACCAACCAAACTACAGCAGAAATTTATTGAGTAATAAGGTTTATTCTGCTATGACTCATTGATAATGGCAATTTAAAAAAAATAGAAGAATGGTATCATTGCTCTCATTTCATTACTATCAAGTGTTTTAAATTTGAATTCATGATTTATACTAAAGTTAATAAGTTAATAATTTTATCTCCTCCCTGAATTCAGCTTGATTTGAAAAATTATGAGTTAAACAAACATTTAATTGAACAAATTCTACATTGTTGTCATGAAAAAATTGATTTGAAAATCATGGGTTAAAGAAACATTTAATTGGACCCGGCGCAGTGGCCTAGCAGTTAAAGTCCTCGCCTTGAAGGTGCCAGCATCCCATATGAGTGCCGGTTCTAATCCTGGCAGCTCCACTTCTCATTCAGTTTCCTGCTTGTGGCCTGGGAAAGCAGTTGAGGATGGCCCAGTGTTAGGACCCTGCACCCCCTTGGGAGACCTGGAGGAAGTTCCAGGCTCCTGGCTTCGGATCGACGCATCACCAGCCGTTGCGGTCACTTGGTGAGTGAATCATCAGATGGAAGATCTTCCTCTCTCTCTCCTCCTTTCTGTATATCTGACTTTGCAATAAAAATAAATAAATCTTAAAAAAAAGAAACATTTAATTGTTCGAATTCTACATTGTTGTCATGAAAAAATTAGGAAATTACCACAACTCATCTCAGGTTTGACTTAGTTTCAGGATGCTGATCAACAAAGTCCAGTGTTCACAGATAATTTTGTCTCATTACATTAAAAATACCTAAACAAGTATAATTTTAAAATTAATAAAAGAAATCAAAGTAAAAGCTGTCATTTTTTTTACAAGAAAAAGTGAATCATTAACAATATATTATCAACAAGAGTATATTAATTTTTCATTAGTTGCTGATTTATGAAGTTATCCAACGTATAACTGTGACTTTTTGCGTTTTGTTCAATTTTCTATGTAATTCAATATGTTGTTTTACAGTTTTCCTGGAATTATAGAAAAATAAAACTCTAAAACATTTTGTTGGGCCTAGCACTATGGTTCAGTGACTAAATTCTCACTTGGCATGACACTGCGATCCCACATTGGTGCCAGTACATGTCCTGGGAGCCCCAATTCCTATCCAGCTTCCTACTTGTGCCCTGGAAAAGTAGCAGAGGATGACCGAAACCTTGGGACCCTGTGCCCACATGGCAGACCTGGAAGAAGTTCCTGGCTCCTGGCTTTGGATTGGCACAACTCCAGTCATTGTGACTATTTGGGGAGTGAACCTGGAGATGGAAGATATTTCACTCTGTTTCTCCTTCTCTCTGTAAATCTGCTTTTCCAGCTTTGAATTTTGCAGCAGTGCCGAGCCAGGGGATGGTGCTGGCATGGACACATGTGGAGTATGGGTCATGCCAGGTTAGCTATCAACCCTACTGGTTTGTATGAACCGGGAGTGGGAGCAGAATGCGTAGGGCTAGGCGACAGAACCTGTCAGCAAGTGTTGGGACTCAGACAGGCTAGAGCATCTGATGGCAAAGGTCAAGACAGAGGATGGGCGATGCCAAGCTGGGTCAGAGCAACTACTGGCACATACAAGATCTGTGGCTAAAACAGGCCTGATTGGGGAACTAAGGAGACACCCAGGCTGGGTTGTGGTTTCCATTGGTGAGCGTGAGAGATGAAATTGGGGCCGCAATCTGGGGTGGACATGACTGCAGTGTCCCTTGGCATGAGTGTGGACTGGTTCTGGGATGTGCCACATTGGGCTAGACTCCAGCACTGGTGCTCGTGAGATCCAGGGAGGCTGTAGGACAGGCTGGGATAGGTCTCGGTACCCGCTAAAGCATGTGGGAGCTGTGTCAGGGCATGGACCAGGTGTGATTGGGCTGTAGTACCTAACAGCAGGAACCAGAATGGGTGTGGGCTGGCTCAGCAAGGCCACTCTTCCCAGCATAGCCCAGAGAATGAGTCGAGCCCAAAAACCCACAAGGACTACATAAGCAGCTGGTTAAGAGTCTGTTTCTGGAAGAGACAGATTTCCTTTTAAACTTATATGCTTTTCAGGATGACTGCATTCCCCACTGCCAACCATGTGCTTGTATTAGCTTAAAAAAAAAGTCAGCTAACTAAAAAGGAAATTCCCACTTTGCAGATTTTTATGGCAGGTAACATGGTCCCTACAAACATCCTCAAAATCCAAATAGTCTGAATATTGAAGGCTTTCCCAGCTCCTTGCCACTATTTTCCTCATGCTTGCCAAGCCTTTGCCCCAGTTCTGAAAGGAAGCACTTGCTGCTGCATCATTGGGCAAGTGCTGGAAGTGGGATTAAGTCCTGTTGAGCTAGACTGTAGACAGAGTGCAGGATCCTGGGCTGGAAGTGGACTCTAGGGAAAGGTGGGCATCTCTCGAATGGGCTGTAACTCCAACTGGTCAGCATGAGAACCAGGGTTGAGGGTGGACTTGGTTGGGCAGAGAGTGGCACTCACCAGATGGATTACTGGGGTTGGTTGGGTTGAATTAGGTTTCAGCATCCACTGACACGTAGGAAAGCTGAATGGGATGTGGGACATACTGGACCAGTTTTGTGCATATATTGGCATGCACAGGAACCAGGTTTGGGGGTAGACCTCATGAGGGTTGTCGGGGTCGTTCTGACTAGGCTGCAGTTCCACTGGTATATGTGAGATCTAGGTGTGTGGGTGGAAGTGTTAGGCTGGGCTGCAGCATCCATTGGTTTACATACCCGATGGGGCTGAAGACAAAACTGACCCAGCAATTCCAAATACCAATGTGTGCATTGGCTAATGTGGGTGACAGACTGAACCGGACCCCGTACTGGCAAGCACATACAAGAATCAGGTCTGGGATTACCTCAGACGAGGTTTCTTTAACTGCTGTACTGAGAACTGCAACCACGGGGAGATTCGTAGAATCTGTGATCTGACTGCCGAGTGCATGTGTCAAAACTAGGCCACCTCACTGGCTAAGATGGAGCAGTGGACAAATGCCCAGGTGCACATGGAGGATATAACAGTCCATTGGGGCCTGCAGAGGACATCTGGTAGGAGAAAGGAGAGCAGAACAAACTGGTCAACTACACCAGCCTAGCGTTGAAAGCCAATAGCTGAGTGAACAGAGACTCTAAGGTTGACTAAGTCAGCCAATGGACCTTGGAAGGATTTCTTGATCCTTGGAGTAGTGAGATCAATAGCATTTCAGAACTATTGAAACCACTTGAGTAGAACCCTTGGAGCGTGTGCCACAGTGGAACCCTGGGATGAAGTTGGGTGGCTGTTCCCCATCCCCAGGTACTGAGGCGGTTGGGAGGCCGAGTATAGCTTCTCCTCTTATTTCCCCCTTAGCCCCAGATAGAGGAAGAAGAAAAAGGAAATTTGGAAACAATGTTCTCACTCAGTTTCTCCTAGCCCTTGACCCTTTGCACCTTTATCAATTATGTAAACATCATCAAAGATAAAATTTTGTTAAAAAGGGCTGCTTTTCCAATAAAAATAAATAAAAGAAAAAAAGAACAATTTATCTACTTAATAATATTGTTGAAATTGTCTCCTTCTGTTGTTGTTTTACTATAAGATTAAGTCGGTCTTTACTTCAAAAATAGCCTTTTGCTGGAATCGATCCTTCCATAAAAATATTTGAGAGTTTCAATTTGCTTCTATTTCTGAGATAAATTATTTTATAGTCTTTCAGTCAGAAAGTACAAAAGCATAAACTTAACCTGTCAGTTTTTCTAGGTAGTAGGTTATCAACATTAATCAGTTCTATGGTTAATAGTATGTACCAACTTCAAAACAAAATGAGTGTGATAATTTCTTTTTTTGTCTTGCTACTGTTAAATATTGCATGGGCAATTTCCCTTTTGACTATGTCAGTATTAACTGTGACCAAAATATGCAGAGCATCAATTTGCAATGGCTTGTAAACACAGGTCTAAATGTTGTGCGATTAATATTTTGATGTCTAGCAAATTGGAACAGACATATTTTTTTCAGTCTCATCAAACCCTGATACTGTCATATTCACATCCCTTTCAGAACTGAGACCAAGAAATTCCAGTTGCAAAAAACAATAATTTGATAAGTAACAGAAACCAAAAAGCAACATTTCCAGATTTTATTTTTAAAAATTTCTTTGTTTTTATTGGAAACAGATTTTGCTGAGAAAGAAGTAGAGATAGAGAGAGAAGATCTTCTATCCACTGGCTCATTCCCCAAATAGCTGCAATAGCCAGAGCTGAGCTGACTTGAAGCTGGGTGCATCTTCCAAGTCTCCCAAGGTCTTGGGCCATCCTCCACAGCCTTCCTACATCGCCAGCAAAGAGCTGGATTGGAAGTAGGCTGGGACACCAACTAGTGTTCATATGTAACACTACCCCTCTACAGGGTAGAGTATTAACCTGATGTGCCACTGGACCAGCCCCAGCTTCAGGTTTATTGTTAAAGATACATTTATTTATTTGAAAGAACAAGTTGTGAAGGAGCGAAGTTTGTTGGGGACAGATCTTCCATCCACTTGTTTGCTCCTCAAATGTCTGCAAGTACTGTGGCTGGGTCAGGCCAAAGTCAGGAGTTTATGACTCCATAACCAAGCACTTGGGCCATCTGAGGCTGCTTTCTCAGGCACATTAGCGGGGACAGGGATAGGAAATGAAGCAGGTGGGATGCCAATCAACATTCACACTGCTCACAGAGGCTGGTATCTGGGTAATCTGTGGCTTAATTCCACAACACTAGCTTCCAAATTTTCATTTTAGAGATTCCAAATATTTATTTTGTGTAAAAATATCTTGAAATTTATAAAGCAGTGGGTCCAAAATTGTAACTTTAGAAATGTAACAGTGGTGTGTGCATTTCCTTGAACATAACAAAGAAAATTAGCACATTTACTCCTTCTCTGCTTTAATAGTTAATAACTCAGAGAACCAGTAGCATTATTATGGCATAAGCATTTATTATAATAAAAAATTTAGTAAGGGCAACTGCTCTGAGAAAGGATATACTAGGCCACATTTAGGTTTTTAAAACTCAGAGTTGCATTTCTGTTGTTACTGTTGTCGTGATATGAAGAAATTAGGAGCTACTGCAGATTTTTTTTTATGAAGATCAGATTTTAAATCACTGCAAAATGTTAACTCATTGTGGCAGGAGGTGGATACTTAGTAATTGTTGCTCTCCTGCTTTTTATTTTATCAGTTTTTTTTTGTCTGAAAAGTACCAGGAGCAGATGGCATGGCTTACTGGGTTAAGCACTTCCTAGGGATGACTGTGTTTTGTATGAGAGTGATAGTTCATGTCCTGGCAGATCTGTGCTTCCAGTCCAGATTCCTGCCAATGTGCTTGGGAGGCAGCAGATAATGCTCATAGATGAGGGTTCCTGCCACCTAGGAAGGAGATCTCATTGATTCTGGCTCCAGGCTCTGCTGAAAGACCTCTCTCCCTTACCTTCCCATTTTCTGCCTTCAAACTAAGTAAATACATCTTAAAAAAAAATGTGCTATTCAATACTGCATTCACCGAAACACTGAATTGTGGCTATTCTGAATTGAATATACGTTGGACTGTGAACTCTTATTATAAAAAGAATGCAAAGTAATTGTTGATAATTCTATTTTAAGATTAACCATTGTATTCTTTTAGTTTTTATTAATGTGCTGTAATGAAACTGCACATTGCAAACATATTTGTGTCTTACAGCCTATCTCTATTGAATAGCACTGACCTAGAAAGAACATTCAAGCAATTTGCTATTTCAGTAGAATTCCTAATTTATACGAGGATACAAAAAGGTTTTGTTATTATGCCCACTAACCAGGCTTCATGGAGTTACACGGTAAAGGAAGATTTTTGTTGTTGTTGTTAATTATTTGTCTTCCATAATTCTAAGAACTAGAACAGAATAGAAAAAAAATTTGTATTGTCATTCCTCTCTTTCTTAACCTTGCACATAACGCCTGTATGGGGCAACACTCAAACACACTTTCCTTACAACAAATAGAGTCAAGCGTCTCCCTGAACTATCAAAGATTTATTGAGGTCTTGACCAGTCAGATTCCTTAACCTAGCAAAGGCCTCAGCCAATTTCTCAGAAGGTAGAGAGAGTGACAAGAGGAACTGCCAGTAGTAGCTGGTTTGTCTGCTTCTCCACCTGCAGTCAGACCTGGGCTGTGGGAAGCATGTTCTGATCGTGCCTGTCCTCAGCTGCAGGCACTGCACAGGCTCTGAGAGAAAGCCACCAGACTACATTCCTGGCTAGAAACCTTCGTTGTTGTAGAGCTGTTTCCTCTCCTTGTGCCTACATGGTGTAAAACAGTAAGCAGGCACAAACCCTCTCTTCCACATGCTTGCTGTGGCCATGTGGCACAACTGACCTTGCTACACTTAGTCCCAGATAGTAAGCAAGTTAGGTAAATGTTTCTTTGCTATTCCTCTGCTTTATTTATTTTGAAAGTCAGAGTTACAGAAAGAGAGGGAGTCATGGACAGTAGACTTTGAAGGTAACCAGAAATCTCATTTGCTGAATGAAAAAAAAAATTGCGTTTGTCAAGTAGTTCTTTTTTCATTCTTATATCACTCATGTCTGAATTTCTAAAGACAGGTGTGTTGTGTATGATTGAGGTTTACCATAATGGCCACCAGTAAAAGCCTAGCAAGAAAACCAGGAAAAAAGAACAGAATCCCAAGAGTAGAAATGCTGGAAGCGACTGTGTGGGGAAGCCATAGTGTGGGAGCCTGCCGTGTGAGAAGGTTAACTGCGGCTGCTGTAGACCTAGGCAAGGGTCAGGGTCTGAGCTAGACACGTAGCTGCACAAACCTCAGACTCAATCATGGTCCTTTGTCCTCACTACATTCCCTCCCTCATTAACATGTTCTGACTATTCCATTATCAATTTTAAAGATGATATTTTAAAAATTATTTTTTGGATAATTAGAGGCATTTTAAAATTAATTTTATTTCTATTTGAAAGGCAGAATTAGAGAGGGAGAGAGAGAGAGAGAGAGAGAGAGAGCGAGAGCGAGAGAGCGCTTCAACCACAGGTTCACTTTTTAAATGGCTACAACAGCCACAGCTGAGTTTTTTCTGGGTGCCTCACATGGATGCAGGGTTCCAAGTACCTGGTCAGTCATCCACTACTTTCCCAGGTCCTAAGCAAGGAGCAGGATGGGAAATGGAGCAGATAGGGTAAGAACCAGAGTCCATACGGGATGCCAGTGCCTGCAGGAGGGGAATTAGGCAGCTGCACTAGCACACCTGCCCTCTTGAAGATTTTTAAAACTCTGTATTCCTAAGTATAGTTTCTCCACAGTCCAAATGTAGCATCTTTTTTTTTTTAAGATTTATTTTATTTTTATTACAAAGCCAGATATACAGAGAGGAGGAGAGACAGAGAGGAAAATCGTCCGTCCAATGATTCACTCCCCAAGTGAGCCGCAACGGCCGGTGCTACGCCGATCCAAAGCCGGGAACCTGGAACCTCTTCCAGGTCTCCCACGTGGGTGCAGGGTCCCAATGCATTGGGCTGTCCTCGACTGCTTTCCCAGGCCACACGCAGGGAGCTGGATGGGAAGTGGAGCTGCTGGGATTAGAACCGGCGCCCATATGGGATCCCGGGGCGTTGAAGGTGAGGACTTTAGCTGCCAGGCCACGCCGCCGGGCCCCAGAATACATTTTTAATGCAACTACTCAAGGGAACTTATGGTAAAATTCATTTTTTTTTCTGGATCATAAACGTGTTGTCCAAGAGTGGATTCAATGATTTGCATTTTAACATCTGTGACTTGAGCTAAGTATGTCAATGAAGAAATGCAATAATATACACATTATTTGTGTTTAGTAAGTCTTTTTTAAATTTCCACTCATAATTTCTAATTATTCATAAACTATATTTTAACTGTTCTAAAATTAATTTAAAATACTATTTTAAAAATTAGTTTCAAACTCCTTAATATATCATAAAATACTTTATTAAGAGGAAATAATGACAATACTTCCATATTTTTAGTATTTTAATATTTTACTTGTTTTCCTGTTTACGGTTCCTCAAGAATCAGTTCAATGATACTGCCATTTTGAAAATTCCTTTTGTAACCAGGGCTATAATTCATCTGCGACAAAAATAATACAAAGTAATTTAGAGGAAGTATTGCTTTCATATGATCTCACATTTCTTGGACTTCAATTTCCTCTTACCAACATTATTTTTGCTATCCTTGACAGAGAAAGTGAAAATAAAATAATGGTAGAAAAGTATGAATTTTTCCTTTGGCATGTGTTATGAAAGTGTTACTCAGAAGCAAGTATGTTTATTTCCTCTGACCATAATTCTCGAACTATTTTCCTTGTTTTTAGCATTTTGGAAATCTTATCTGGATTTAATTATTCGCCTGTAAAAGCATTAATCTAAATATTAGCCACTCTAAATATTTTCCCTTGTTGATTTGTTTATGTTCTCTTAGAGCAATTCAGTCACCGATTGTACCTCACATGGTCCAGTGATGACTGTGGCCATGAAGTATCAGCTATGGTCATCTCAATTCTGTGCTCTTAGGCTTTTGCGGCGAAATAGGGGTGGGAGGGCACTGAGAAATCGGGGAAACTTTGTCATCCAAATGCGTGATTGCAGTCTGAAAAGCCTTTTTGAATGCCTCTCTTCATTCTGGTTTTTCTTCATTTAGAAATAAGAAAAATAATAGTCTCTATAGAAATCATTGATTTCTTTTGCTATATTAAAATTAAAATATGATGTCTGGTGTTTCATACTTTATGTAAGTTTCAGTAATGCAGATTTTGATTATAGTTATAAAACAGAACTGGCTTTGGTTCATTGCACAGTGCAGTGGAATTAGGAAGTTGAAAATGGCGTGGAGACATTATTTATATGATAGTAACAAAAGTGATAAACTACACAGATTTTGTATTGCTCCTGGGTTTTAGAGAAACTAAGAAAAAATTCAGCCACACTGAAGAGGATATAAATACATTAATTATTTTTTCCACAATACAGATATTCCAAAATATAGAGACTGTTTTTTTTCCCATGGGAGATTAATTTTCAAGTTACTACAGGAAGTTGTTCCTGTAGGTAAGTAGTCAGATTTTCAATTCTAAATCATTGCATATTTTTCTTTTTTGTTTTCACAGTCGTTAATAATACAGTCTTTTTTTTTTTTTTTTCTAAATATCACTGCATTCATTTCCACAAGGATTTTCCTTCTCTGGTAGATTCAGAACTGTGGCTAAATGACTGACACTAATTTAAGTTACAAACTTTTCAAATGTTTCTCTGGACTTGGATAATCAAATTATCTCATGCATTGGTAAGAACATTATACGTATAAAGTAGTTTATACACATAAATTAATTTTATTGGATTATGAGGAAGGTATAATCTCCATCTTTACCAAGTTATGAGTATATAAAACTACTGCAAACGATGTGTAACCTATAAATAAGTGGAAAACCAAAAGGTTCAGAATAGCTGAAACTTGAATTAGCTCATGTAGCCAAGAAGTAACTTATGAGAATGAAGAAATGATTACATATCTATTTACTAATGACAGCAATTGATAGATATGGAAAATGATTGTGCTTTATAAAAATTATAGGTAACTTGCCTTTTTATTTTTATTTTATGTTACCTTTATTTTTGAAATAATCATGGTAAGTTGCTTAACACAGAGAAAGATACTAGCATATATCCATGGGGAAATATAAAAGAGTATGTTGTGTATTTTACTTACATTTGATCTAAATTACAAAATATAGAAAGCTCCAGAGGTGAACATTCTACGGATAAAATGATTTCATCTATGAAATATTAACCCTCTTCATTTGATTTTTAACAGAATATTAGTGGTTCAGTTGCATCCCATTGTCAAAAAACACAGCATATCATTTTTAATATGGAATGTAAACCAAAGTAGTACATGTAAATTGTAGAACCAAATTAACACTATTATTCGATATCTATTAAATAACAGCATTATATGTACCAGCGCTCATAGAATCATACAAGCCACTTTTTATCTATAGTTCAGCAGAATTTTATGGAAGAGCATACACTCTTGTGCATCACAGGAAAAATCCTCAAACACATTAAACCTAATCAGATTTTAAAACATCTCATTAATACAGTCTTAAAGTATTGTGTGAGAGTTAACATTGAACAGTAAAGAAAGGGCTCTAAGTTTTATCCTTGTAAAGTTCGTTAAATCTCCTTAAAGCATCTGTTATAAATCCTCTACATTGAGCAGAAATTAGTATAAAGGGTTTTAAATCATGTTCCGCCTCTCAAAATGGTCTAAAATATGCTTATGTACAGTTACTAAGCTCCATGAAATAGTTTTATTGTAAAAAGTAAATTTTTAAAATATGCAGTATCAATCACTTAAAATCACTCTTGCTGAAAAGAGAACACACCATGAGCTTGAAAATGTATTTGCGCTTTTCATATTTTTAGCCCTCTATCTTGATGCAGATTTTTAATCAGATGTATTTGAATAGATCAAACTTCACCCTAGCCCTGCCCAAGGTTATGCAATTTAACGGAGGATAGCATTTTGTACTCAACAAGTTTTACAGGGTAGAACGAAAACATGTTGGTAGATTAATGATGTAGTATTCTTTATGATTAAATTTTCAAATGAAGGGTTGCAGCATCAAGTGAAGGAACTAACACAGGGACTTGGGCTAGAACTGAATCCAAGCTCATTTTTGAGTTGAATGACCTTGGGATGTCGCCTGTTCTCTGTGAGGCTGTCTTTTCTCCTCTATAGAAAGGCATCGTCAAGTCAAAACTCATAATGTTATTGAGAGACAGTTTTGCAAAAGCCCATAGTTCAGCGTGTTTCCTACTACCTGGTCAATAACTATTTATTGTTTTTATAGGAATTCAGAAAGGGTTTTCTGGCTTTCTAACATCTATTCAAAGCTTTAATTATATAATTTTTAGATGTATCTTTTTAGATATATCAAGAAGTCTAATTTGCTTATTAAATGATAATATGTGTTTAGATTTGTATTTATTATTTGACAGCATGATCCTTATTATGTTACTTGGTGAGAAAAAGGGTGCATGGCTAGTTATAAGCGCATAGGCAGGTTGGTACATAAAGAAAAATCTACAGGTATATAGGACCTATAACATTTATATGCTTTCTGTTTCAGCAAAGAAAAAGAAAACATTAAACTTTTTCTTCTTTTTAGTAAATCTAATGTAGTTTATCAACACTGTGACTGTTAAGTTTCTACCTTTAGGGTTTCTTGGGGAAACTGGCAGAAATCACATGAAGTACCTTGCTTGGAAATGACTTCTAGGTTTTCTTCCCTCTGCAGTTGAGGAGAAATGCATTTGGGGAACAGTGTTTAAGCTCCAGGAGATCATGGTGCGGGTAGGAGCCAAGACATTGTTGGTTGCTGCTTGATAAGGTGACTTCTTTGCGGAGTGGGGCCGACAACTGTGTTGGAAGCCCTGTGATCCTGGCCTCAGGCTCTGTGCTATGGTAGACACATGCAGGAAGATTAATGGGAATCCCAGTTTAACAGAGTGTTGAAGTGTTAAAGAGGGAACTCAAAGACCCCGTCCATCCAGATGGACCTTCAGGTTGAAACTAAAGCCTGTTCCGTGCTTGTTTACCTTGGAGTGCTCCTGAGTCACAAGGAATCTTTTTTTTTTTTTTTTCCCTTAATTTAAATCAAACCTTAAACATGAAATGTTAACATCTAGCCTAAGGTTTAAAAATGTATTCAGTCCATAAAGTTTTGAAAATATTAAATGCCTCAAATAATTTTCTCTAGCCTCTGAGATAACTTATTGTACTAAAAATGTCTTTTTGCTGTAGCATTTTCTAAAATATTAGTTTCCACTTTTAGTTTTTGCTCTCAGGACAACTATTTCCCTGAACTAGAAAAAAAAATCTCCTTTATTTTTTTCCTTTTTTTCTTTTTCCTGGTTCTGAAATAACCCCTCCTGAAGACATTGACAGCTTAAGATGATAACTAGCCAAGACTCTATCCTAAGGCAGATCTTCTACTCCTTCACTGGTTACCCCAAGGAGCAGTAAACATGAATCCTGACCCACCAACGCAGCTTCAGAAGTCAGAGTTACTGCAGCGAAACAGTAGGTAGAAATAAAAACACTGCTTCCATTTGATAATATTGAACGTGCTGGGAAGACAGTCTCCAAGAGGAAGGATAAATAATCTACATAATGAAGAATTAGTTAGCAGTGTTATGTAAATATTGTAGCAGCATCAATGAGGAGGAAAGCAGAAGTATTTTAAGACACTATATTATACAATACACTGTGCACTGTTTCCTGGTGATAAGGTTTTTAAAGCATCTTTATAAGCTCTTCTTCTCTGTTGTGACAGGATTATTTTTGCACCTTTGGAAAGCAACTGAAAAAGAAGCCTGAAAAAATAAAATCCAGCCTAACAAAGCAGCCATACTCAAATAGTTTAAACTGTAAGAAGGATCTGATTCAAGGTGCAAAAATAGATTCCAGATATAAGATTAAACATAAGTATAAATGATATCCTCATTTTTGTTGTATTGTTATGTACTCCCATCAGTGCAAAATGACAAAGGGAGAATAATTTCTGATTATTATTCTACTGAATTTTAAATAGTCACTGAAGCAGGTA
Source organism: Ochotona princeps (assembly GCF_030435755.1). Taxonomy (NCBI): domain Eukaryota; kingdom Metazoa; phylum Chordata; class Mammalia; order Lagomorpha; family Ochotonidae; genus Ochotona; species Ochotona princeps. The sequence goes on from NC_080837.1 coordinate 49,886,786, forward strand.
TTTCACATAATAGCATGTAGAAACAGTTTACATATAATGAATAAATCTGAGTGCAAATTATCTGATGGAAATCAAACTAGTTGAAAGAAGTACTTTAGCTGTTGGCATTGATTAATGGCATTGATTAATTGAACTCTATACTACATTTTAAAAAAAAACTTGACAGTAAATTTTCTGACTATTCCTTTGGAAAGCTCAGTTTCAGGATGACGTTATTAGGGTGGGCTTTGTGGCACAGCATGTTAAGCTGCTGCTTGGGATACTCATATCCTATATTGAAGTGCTTGGGGTCAAGTACCGCTTCTGCTTCTGATGGAGCTACTTGCTTTATGTGCCTGGGAGGCAGTAGATGATGGTTCTAGTGCTCTGTTCCCGCCATCGGCATGGGAATCCCGGAGGGAGCTTCTAGCTCTTGGTTTAGCCAAGCGGTGATCTGGCCACTGTGAGCATTTGCCAGATGAACCAGGGATGCTGCCCTTGCATGCCACTCCCTGTCAATCTCCCATTTAAATAAACAAGCAAACAAATCTAGAAAAAGACTGATAAAATGCTTAAGCATGAACATGTTTTATTTCTTAAAGATTTATTTATATATTAGAATCACAAAAATGGAGGGAGGGAGGGAAGAAAGGGGGGAAAGAGAGAGAAAGAGAGAAAGTCTTGCATGATTTGGTTTACTCTTCAAATAAACTGCCAAGGTTGTGTCAGGAGGTGGCCAGAAGCCTGGAACTCCAACCAGGTCTTATGGGTAGCAAGGACCCAGATACTTGGACCATCTTCTGCTGCGTTCTTAGGCCAGTAGTGGGGAAATGGATAGAAAGTGAACAGTTGGGACTTGAACTGGTACCCATATGGGATGCCAGCATCGGCACTGCAGGAGACAGCCTAATCCACTATGCCACAATACCAGTTCTTGAAACACCTAAGCTTGAAACGTTTTTTAGGAAGTGTTGGATTTTGATTGACAGTAGTATAAAAATAACTGCAATGCTAAATCTTACATTGCATGTATTAACTTTTCATTTGGTGAAGTAGCCAAAATATAGTTTCTAGAGGAAAATTAAAAAGAAGAGGAATTGTCTTGATAATTAACAAACTGAATAATTAGGTATAATTAATCAACTCATATACAAACATCTTTTTAATTTTAGAAATATTGTAAAAATTTACTTGAGAGAGAGGGAAACACACACACAATACATACATACAGAGAGAAAGACAGTGAGGCGAGAGAATGAGGGAGACTGAGCACCAGTTCACTGATTCTCTGCTTAAATGCCTACGGTGACCAGGCTGTCACACACAAGTATTTGGAACTCAATGCAGATCTCCCTTGTGGGTGTCAGGGCCATTGCTTTCTGCCTCTGACAGTATTTGGTAACGGGAAGATGGAATAGGAATGGGGTCAGGATTTAAACCTCAGCACTAGTTTTCAACTGCAAAGCCAAATAGGGTTCCACAGTCAACTGCTGTTTTTCAGCTTTTCAAGTCCATTGCAGACTTTCCAAAGAATATTTACTTGAAGGATGTCCTTCTGCTTTTTCTGATTGCCATTAATTGCTGTGTACTCAATAGAGGCAATCATGTATTAATATTGCTTTTTTTTTGTTTTGTCAGAATGCCGCGTGAGCAGGAAATGTTTAGGATTAGAGGGCTGAAGCCCAACTTTGCTTAAAACAAAATTATACAATGAAATTCATCCTTAGGTTGAGAACAAGTCAAAATGCAGACATGTAGGCATAAGCTGGAGTGCAGACATTGCATGAAGGTAATGAAAGAAATCGATAGGAGTTAAGAAATGAATCAAACCTCTGGAGGCCTGAGAGAGCAAGGTCAAGGTCAGGGACTTAGAGAGAAAATTCCTTCATGTTGGAGACATTCTGTGTCAGATACTAGTTATAAACCCAAAAAGAGCTATTCAATTCAATTCCACATCTGAATGATCAACAGACGTTGAGTCACTTGCTCTGTATATACCTTCTAGTTGCTTACAGTTGGTATAATTTCTTACACTATTGTGACTGCAAACAGCAGAAGACTGTATAAAATGAAGAGCATCAGCTTTCTAAAGTGCTCCTACCTGTAGCTATTTACATAACAGAAATACATGGTAAATAAGCCAGTAGTGAACACTCTACAGGGACATCAGGATGAAGGCAGGAGGATTGATGGTACCTATGAGCTAGAATGTAGGCTGTGCAGCTGGAACCAGTGATACCCCAGTGTCAGCCCAGGACAAAATCTTCAGGTTCACTGTACTCCCCACAAATTAGGATTTGGACGCCATTTGTAAAGAGCATTGCTCTACAAGTCTTTGGAAAATCATTGAATTTCAAATTAATCCTACCTGGCAACTTCTCTTGTTATGTTGCGTGGAGTATAATTCAACAAATCAGACACAATCAGAAGCCTGATGCAAGCAACATTTCTGTGAAAAAGAAAATTTCAGTGAATACAATTAGAAAATGGCAACTTGAAATAAGCTAGTTTTGTTAAAAAAATCTAAACTTTACCACAATGTTGACTTTTGAATTGTCAACAGAGTGCAAGAAATGTGATTAAATTTGGGAAAAATTTCACACCTTCACCACATCTAGTTCCATATCCTGGAAGGTGACTTTTTAAAACTTCATTTTTAGGGCTTCATCATGGAAAAAAAGGTCTTTTGTTTCATTTACGTGTAAATCATTTTAAAGTAAGTTACAATCCATGCTGTGAAATCTAAATCATAGTCACCTGTAGTGTAGACTACTCAGTGAAAACTTTTGAGAAAGTTAGAGTTTGAAAAGAACGTGCTAGAACAAGATGTGTAGAATCAGTCCAGTACAGAACAAGTGTTGCCTTGATGGAGGAGAAGGGCTTCTAAAGGATCATGCCAGTCACTCTTGGTTCCCAGAAGATGCTTGTTGAAAAGTTACCTCATGAGCTAACCTACTCTGCTCTTTCATTATTAGATACATCCTAGATTATCGCGAAGAATAATTTCTCTAATTTCCTAATAAAAGCATTAGTTCATCTAAAAGACATTTTGTATTAATCATATTATTCAAAGTTAACTGAATTTAATACATTAAACTGTCTGAAATGTCCCTTCCTCTCCTTGACCACTTTTTTTTAAAGATATATTTATTTTATTACACAGTCAGATATACAGAGAGGAGGAGAGACAGAGAGGAAGATCTTCCGTCCGATGATTCACTCCCCAAGTGAGCCGCAACGGGCCGGTGCTGCGCCAATCCGATGCCGGGACCAGGAACCTCTTCCGGATCTCCCACACGGGTGCAGGGTCCCAATGCATTGGGTCGTCTTCAACTGCTTTCCCAGGCCACAAGCAGGGAGCTGAATGGGAAGTGGAGCTGCCGGGATTAGAACCGGCGCCCATATGGGATCCTGGGGTGTTCAAGGCGAGGACTTTAGCTGCTAGGCCATGCTGCCGGGCCCATGACCACTTTTTTTTTTTTTCTTGTATCTGCTTTCCTCATTTGGAAGGCTCTGCCTTCCTGTGCTAAATGATGTGAGGAGAGGGGGCTGACTGATTTTGGCTTAGGGATGGGTCCATGATGTGAGCTGGATTACTAAATCTTCAGTGGGATTTCATGTAGAGGCTGTGAAATAAATGCATTCCGCCTTTTCTTGGTTAATCTAACTCAGGATTTGTGAATCTGTGATCAGCCACAGGACATGCTTGTTTCTAATGACTTGTAAAACATCAAAACCTCAGCAGGAAAAAAATGAAAAAGACGCAGTTATACAAAGATGGGAAAACAAAACAAAAAGAGGCAGAGACATGGGGGGAGAAAGCTGTGAGGGGGAGAGAGCACAGCCTCTAGACTTGTCCACATTCCTTTCTTTAAAATGTATACATCCTCCTTTTATTTTCCCTTGGCTAGTTTGAGTTGTGATTCTGTTATTTAAAATTAAGAGTACCATAGCTAATATACTGTTCATATATATTTCTCCATGGTGTGAGTGTGCCTTTATTCCTCCATATTTTCCACTTTTGGGCATTTAATTGAAAAACACTTACATAATCTGGTCATCTTCACTTTAATGTCTACACTTTTTAGGAATTGATTTAAATAAATAATGATGTTCTCAATATACTAACTTTAATTTCCATAAGAATGACTATTGCACATTTTTTGGAATTGAAGTAATCCAAAGAACACATTAAAATAATTATCTCCACTCAAATAAAGCTGTGGCCTCCAATATTCATTTAAGAATTAATTTGCTCAAATACTGAGCAGTACAGGAAATAAATTAACAACCAAGTATGTTTAGGATTTTAAATAGAGTATTATTTAAAAAAAAAAGCGAACCCTGGGCTGGTACCAAGACACAGTGAGTTAAGCCTCTGCCCGCAGTGTTGGTATTCCCACGTGGGCAACTGCTTAAATCCCACGTCCATGTGGGAACACAGAAGAAGCAGCTCCAGGATCCTGGCTTCAGATTGGCCTAACTCCAGCTATTGTAGCTATTTAGGGAGTGAACCAGAGGATGGACGACTGTCTTTATAAAAAATAAATAAATGTTAAAAAATATATATATCCTAAAAAGCAAAAAACAAACAGAAAACGACCTTGTGTAGCAGCTCAATTTTAATTTTAAGATCTCAGTATATTTTTGGGGTTTCTTTTGTGTCTTCTCACAGAAGATGGCATGGCATGGCGCTTCTTCTTAGTGCTGAGATGGTTTGTTATTTGGATGAACTGCTGTTTCCTGTCCATTAGCATCCTAAAGTACATCTTGGTTGCTTGCAAGTTTTGATAATGATGGATAAAACTGCAAACATTCATGTGTATATTTTCATATGGAAATGAGGTATCATGTTGTCTTTTAAATTCCATGGAGCACAACTGCTAGATCAAGTGTAAGAGTATGTTTACTTTTGTAAGCAATGGCAACCTTCCAAAGTTGTTGCAGATTTTCTGGCAAGGAATGAGAGTTTGTTGCTCCTTAGCCTCACCAGCATTTGGTGCTGTTGGTGTTCTGATGTAGCCATTCCCATAGGTGTGTTTTGATATTTTATTTTCATTTGCAATTTCCTAATGATACATTGATCATCTTTTCATGTTCTCATATACCATCAATAAATCATTTTTGCGCAAGTGTCTTTTGTAGAGTAGTTCCTTTGCTTAATATAAAGTCAAATATTTATATCAAGAAAATACAATAATCCACACTTGGGGAGCAGGGGTTGGGCAGCACTATGTCATAGCACACAAAGCTGCTGCCCATGATACTGGCATCTTGGAGGGTGCTGGTGCATGTCTGTCTGCTCTACTTTCTGCCAGGTGCCCTGACATCAATGTGGGAAAAGCAATGGTAGCAGGCTCAGGTTCTTGGGAACCTGCTACTCAGGAAGAGGACCTAGAAGAAGTTCATGGTCTCCATCTGGCCCAGCCCTGGCCATTTTAAAGAATCTACTCCGGATGGTGGGGCATGGATGTGTGGCCTGGGGTAAGGGAAGCACACAGCACGATGACAACTGGCTAATCCTTTGTCTGCAAGACTTGGAAGAGGCTTCTGGATTCAGACTGACTCAGTTCTGACTGTTGTGCCCATTTCGAGAGTAAACCAGTACAGGAAGATCTTTCTTTCTGTTTCTCCTGCTCTCTGCAACTTTGCCTTTTAATCTGAAAATAATAATAACAGTAATAGCAAAAGAAAAGAAAAACAATCACTTTTGGAGCATGTTGTTTATAAAATGAAGCTTAATGCAATTAGGATCCAGTGCTGTGACGACGCAAGCTGAGCTTCCACCTACTGCACTGGCTTCAAGTCCTGGCTTGTTCAAGTCCTGGCTGCTCCATTTCTGATCCAGCTCCCTGCTAATGACCTGGGGAAGCACCAGTGGAGGGCTACCCACATGGGAGACTCAGAAGACACTTCTGGCTCCTGGCTTCAGATCTGCTTAGCTCTGGCTGTTTTGGCCATTTGGGGAGTGAACTAGTGAGTGGAAGATGCTGCTTCTCCTTTTCTCTGTGGCTTTGTCTTTATAATAACAATGCAAAAAAAATGCAGTGTATTCTGAATTGAGACCATTAGCATGAGGAGGACTATATTTTCCAAATACTAGAAATGTTTTTCTCCAAAGGACTTTATGTACATTTTTTATAAGCAATGATTACTCTACTAAGAATTACTCATTTTTCAATGCTTAGTTGTGTTTAAATCGTATTTATATAAAGTTGGCATCAAGTTCCATGAAATAAATTAGTTTTTAAGATAAGTTATTCTTCCATTTATTTTTCCCTCATTTTTGTTTTTTTCTTTTGTATTTTTTGTTAATTTTTCCAGAGTAGCTTAGCTTTGTGTAAAACGTATAAATCTTAAAATTTTCCTCTGTAATTGTATTACTTTCTTTCTGTTTAAAAGATTTACTTATTTTTATTGGAAAGGCAGATTTACAGAGAAAAGGAAAGACAGAAAAATCATGCATCTGTTGGACCACTCCCCACATGGCTGCAATGGCCAGAGCTGAGCCAATTCGAAGCCAGATGTCAGGAGCCTCCTCTGGGTTTCCCAGATCTTTGCAGGGTCCCAAGGTTTTGGACCATCCGCCATTGCTTTCCCAGGCCGCAAGCAGATAATTTAATGGGAAGAGGAACATTTGGGATACTGGTCTTGCTGAGCATTAGCCAACTGAACCATTGTATCGTGCCAAATCGTGTTAATTTCTAATAGCTGGTTCTTATGTGTATTCTCCAACATTTTTTGTTTTTCATGTATTGGTTCATCGAGTCAGTATTTTTTATCTCTCTGATTCCCTTTGATTGCCTAATTAATGGTATGTTTAACTTGAGAGATAGGGAAAATGGGAAAAAACGAAGAACAGACAGAGCCAGAAAGAGCGAGTGTTAAATGTTTGCAGTGGAAGCTGAGTGAGGCTCAAGCCAAGAGCCAGAGACTCCATCCAGGTTTCCTGTGTGGATGGTAGGACTCAAAGTCACGGGGTCAACACCTGCTGCCTGCCAGGGTGCACATTAGTGTATCAGAGCAGAACTGCAACTCTATCCTAGACACGCCAATATGGGATGTGTGCGTCTGAATCACCAGGCCAAATCCCCTTGCCACTTGCATTTCTTATTTTTTCTTTAAAGATTTATTCATTTTATTACAGCCAGATATACACAGAGGAGGAGAGACAGAGAGGAAGATCTTCCGTCCGATGATTCACTCCCCAAGTGAGCCTCAATGGGCCGATGCACGCCAATCCGAAGCTGGGAACCTGGAACCTCTTCCGGGTCTCCCATGCAGGTGCAGGGTCCCAAAGCTTTGGGCAGTCCTCAACTGCTTTCCCAGGCCACAAGCAGGGAGCTGGATGGGAAGTGGAGCTGCCGGGATTAGAAATGGTGCCCATATGGGATCCCGGGGCTTTCAAGGCGAGGACGTTAACCGCTAGGCCATGCCGCCGGGCCCAACCACTTGCATTTCTTTAAGTTGTTTTCCTGTTGAAAGTTACTTTTGGTTTTAATTTGTCTTTTGTGGCATTAGCTTTCCTTGAATATCCAGTGCTCTTGCACCGGCAATTTTAGTTTAAGAGTGAAGCACTAAAAAATGATTGGGAATTATGTGTGTGGCTTAGGTTTGCCATTTGTTAGGTGTTGCAAAGGAGATTGGATGGTTGGCAGACTTCTAGCCTTTGTGGCTCGTCTTGAGTGGATTGTTCTTTCAGCATCAAAGTTTTCATTCTCTCTGGCGGTTTGTCTTGCTGTCAGTAGACTGGGACTCCTAAATAGCATCTGTTTGTTCAGGATGCAGGGTTTTCTACGTTTCCTTCCTAGGAGTATGCCACACGTCGGCTTGAAATTTTGCCTGATGTTCATCAATCCACACCTCTCTTCTTCAAACTCTCCAAGAGATTATTTTGAGTCTTCTGAGGTAGGGAGAAAGCCGTTTCAGAGAGGAAAAGGGATCTGGTTTCAAATTCCCAAAGCAAAATATTCACTGAAGTTCAGCCCCATCCTTTAGTCGGAAGCACAGATATCTAGTGTTCCAAAATACTGAGCTTTAGAGGGATTTTAGTATGAATGTAAAATAGCTTTTAATATGTGGTTAATAAACCGAGGATTTTGTACTCATCACAGAGTTTCTTAAAACCAAATTAAAAACAAAGCGGGACAGACTATCATGTTAACTACACATCCAAATTTCCATCTACGTTGAATGTACTTTAGGACTTAAGTAAGTACCACTTATATGGTTTTAAAGCCTTAATATGAAAAAAGAGCAAGAATAATGTTCAATAGTGAATTCCAATTGTCTTTGTTTCTTTATTGCTATTAAGATTTGTTTTTCATTTATCTTACAAGCAGAGCTACAACAGCAGGAGAGTGAGAGCCAGAGAATCTTGCATCTTAGATCACTCCCCAGATGGTCTAGTCAGAAGCCACTAGGCCACAGCTTCTGCTTCTCCTTTCTTTTTAAAAAGGTGTATTTATATTTATTTGAAAAACAGATTTTACAGAGAGAGAAGGAAAGACAGGGAGAGAGATCTTTCATATGCTTGCCCACTTCCCAAATGGCCACAAACAGGTCTGAAGCCATGAGCCCTGCACCCAGGTGCTTCCTCCAGGCTTCCTCTGTAACCATGAGGGTGTAGGGGCCCAAGGCTTTAGGCCATTCTCCATTGCTTTTCCAGGCCACAAGAAAGGCAGCTGGATTGAAGCTACAGCACCCAGGACATGAACTGGTGCCAATGTGAAAGGCCAGCATTATAGGCAGAAAGTTAGCCTACTGCACCACGGTGCTAGCCCCTAAAAGAGGATTTTACATTGGTTGTGTGAAATAAATGGGCTTCTTGTCATGGTCCTTTTGTGCTGTGTAGTAAGGTGGTACTCAGATCTATAGGTGCTGATTTCCTGGGGTGTGAAAGGCTAGTGGACACACATCTCACCGAAGTTTACAGCAGCTGCCCCGTCACTTTCTGACACACATTTCCTCTCACTTCCAGAAGAAAACGTAATCACCCATTTTACTGACATGTGATAAAACCGATCTTAAAAAAAAAAAAGCACAACTAATCATACAAACACATGAAGCATACAAATATTATAACTAATTCCCATAAGTGCAATTTTAGTTTGGCACACTGGAGCATTTAATGGGCCTTAAGGATGATATTTTAGAGTAGGCTGAACACTAACAATAATCCAGTTGTGCTGAGTTCAACTGTGAGAACTTATTTCTAGAAATGGCAGTGTTAAATGAATTGGTGCTGACATGGTTAACGTGCAAGATAGCTTATTGCATTTCATTTGTATCATCATTTATGTCAATTAATCAATGTATAATTTGGTTTTACTGATTGGTGACATCATAGTTCATTTTTAGAATAGTTCTAATGGTGGATTTTGTCAGGAATAGCATGTGACTTATTGAGAACTCACTTGTTAGTTTCATAGGAAGGCTGGAGTTTTAATGCAACCTATGTTGTACTTTGCAAAATAATCAAAGTGCTTTGGATAATAGGATGTAATAGCACTAAAAGGTATTTCTGTGAAGTCAACAAATTAAATATTAGGCAGTCCTATGAAAATAGAGGAATACAGTGAGGCCACCAAGCACTTATTTGTGTGGGAACAAATTCTGCCTTATTGGCTTATGAGTATTGTGGAGAGTTAGAACCCTGAAGGTATGATGAAGAACACGATGCTTGCACCATCGAAAATCATCTAATATTTTAAAATGTGCTTTGCATCCATTTTATTTCTAAAAATTTCAGACCTGTGCACTTTTTATGTTCAATGTATCTGATTGTGTTTTTCCCTGCTAATATTACCTTCAAATACATTTGTGATTCATTTCTAGCCAAGAATGCAGTAATTGGTGGATAATTATTACTTTTCTTATAAACAACACACCTTGGAAGCATGCTGGCTTGTGATATCAACATCCTATGTGGGCACCAGTTCAAGTCCCACTCTTCAGATCCCATCCAACTCCCTGCTAATGTACCTGGGAAAACAGTGGAGGACTGACCAAGGCCTTGTGCCTTGGTACTTATGTGGGAAATCTGGACGGAGTTCCTGGCTCCAGCTTTGGTCTGGCTCAGTCCTGGATTTTGGGACCACTAGGGGAGTGCAGCATCAGATGGATCTCTTTATCATTGTCTTTTCCTCTCTCTGTATTTTTGCCTTTCAAAAAAAAAATCTTTAAGAAAAAGAAACTTCATCTTAAAAATGAGAAACGGAAAACAAGGAGGATACAACCAAGTTTGGTGTGTGTTTCTTCCTGGGAGAGTTTCACCATCACAGAGAAGGGATCGGGAGCCCAATAAGAACCGTAATATCATAAGGCAAAACAGGTAAATGTCAGAGCTGAGCTTGCAAAATACATGGCTTTTATTAGGACATGAGGAGATACGTAGGGTGAAGCCATGGACACCGAAGTTGACTTGCTGTTCTCTATGGGCCTCACTGAGTACACACTGCACCTTTAGAGGGAAGACTATGAGGTATAACAGAGAGCACCCATTGCAAGACTGAGAGTTAAAAGGATGTACCAAGGTTATATAATAAAAGAGATGTTTGTTTCCAGGATGAGGAAAGTTGATGAAGCCTTAATGAACACCTGAGGCATTTGGCTTATTTTTCTGAAAGGTAATATTCAGAAATCAATGTTAGGAAACAGGGCCCAGCATGACAACTTTGTGATGGTTCACTTTGTGAGCACTGGGATCCCATGTTGGCATCGGTTCATGTTCCAGATGCTCCACTCCCCATCCAGTTCCCTATGGTGTGGGAAAGCAGTGGAGGACAGCCCAAAGCTTTGCGATCCAGCACCCAACTGGGAGACCCACAGGAGGTTCCTGAATCATGATGTTGAATTGGCTCAGCTCTAGCTTTTGTAGCCATTGGGGAATGAATCAACAGATGAAAGATCTTTCTCTCTGCCTCTCCTTTTCTCTGTAAATCTGCCTTTCCAATAAAAGTAAATAAATCTTAAAAAAGAAAAACAAAAAATATGGGCAACAGTTTAGAACTAAGGACAAGATTGAAATGGACTCTGACTCACAAAACATAAAAAATAAACCACATAGGATCAAGGTTCATCCTTGATCAGGACACAACATCTTGCAAAAGAAGAAAATAATGTAATCCAGATCTCTGAGGTAGATCTGAATGAAGAAAATATCCAGGGATGAAGCTTAAGGCATGAACAAGGAAGCTGACCCCGTGTGAAGTTTGATGCACCGGAAGAAGGCTTTCTAAGGGCAGTGGCAGGACGGATTGAAATGCTCATGAAGAAGGCAACTTGTTAAAGAAATGATTCACTTTAGTACTGCCATATAGAAGGTTAGTAAAGAGACGTGATATCTGGGTGCAATATGTAATCCTGCATTGAATAATTGTACATGGGATGTTATTGGGACAGCTAGTGAAATCCAGATAAAATAGTTATAGCAATTCTTAGAACCTTCCTAAAATATGAATTTTTTTCAAAATAAAATGAGTAAAATAAATAGCAATGTATGTGTTAAAAAATGCACAAAATTCTATCTGTTTGATATTAGTGGCCATGCAAAGCTCTGCAATATTATATTGCTTCTCAAGTTCTCTTCTGTGCTATGTTAATGTGTCATAAAATGATTAAAATGTGCTGTGTGCTTTTATTTTCAATGGGAATGAACTTCAAGCCTGGATTTTAGGAATAGATGAATGGGGGCCGGAACCATGCCACAGTAGGTCGAGCCTCTGCCTGCGATGCTGACATCCCTGATGGGTGCTGGTTCATGTCCCAGCTGCTCCACTTTTGCTCCAGCTCCTTGTTTATGGCCTGAGAGGAGGATGGTGCAAGTGCTTGGACCCTGCATCCAATGGGAGATCTGGAAGAAGCTCCTGCACTGATTAGTGCAGCTCTGCTCTTTGGGCCCTTTGGGGAGTGAACCAGCAGATGTCTCTGTGTCTCCTTCGGTAACTCTTCATTTCAAATAAAAAGGAAAATAAGAAGTGTGTGTGTGTTAATTCTGTACATATATATATGTATATCTATTTATAATAACATAGATTTATTGGGCTAACAAAGCCAAATTGAGATTGGTGTTCAGTCATTGTTGGCAAAGCCAACTCCTGCTTGGTTGGCATCTCATATGAGTGCCAGTTTGTGTCAAGCTGCTTCACTTCTGGTCCAGCTCCCCGTTAATAGTTTGGGGAAGCTGTGGAAGATGACTCAGGTGTTTGGGATGCTGCCACCCATGTGGGAGACAAGGATGAAGCTTCTTGCACTTGGCTTCTGTTTGGCCCAGTGGTGACCACTGAAGCCACCTGGGGAGTGAAACAACAGATGGAAGAACTTTTTTTTAATCTGTTCCTTCTTCTCTCTATATAACCCTAGCCATGAAGTAAGTATATCTTTTAAAAATTGAATAATTTGGGCCCGGCGGCGTGGCCTAGCAGCTAAAGTCCTTGCCTTGAACGCCCCGGGATCCCATATGGGCGCCGGTTCTAATCCCGGCAGCTCCACTTTCCATCCAGCTCCCTGCTTGTGGCCTGGGAAAGCAGTCAAGGACGGCCCAATGCATTGGGACCCTGCACCTGCGTGGGAGACCTGGAAGAGGTTCCAGGTTCCTGGCATTGGATTGGCGCGCACTGGCCCGTTGCGGCTCACTTGGGGAGTGAAACATCGGACGGAAGATCTTCCTCTCTGTCTCTCCTCCTCTCTGTATATCTGACTTTGTAATAAAAATTTTAAAAAATCTTTAAAAATTGAATAATTTATTCAGGGATAGCACATGGAAATCGATGCATTTATATTCAAAATGAGGGAAGAATTAACGACTAGTCAGGGAGAAAAATATGTACAGGTATCCTCCCATAACAGTGAGTTGACACCCGGGTGCTTCTGGATGCACAGTAAGCAAAGCTGGCAAATGCCAGGGAGTCTTTTCTTAGAGGTTTCTAAGCCCTTGGAAGGTGTTGCCAAAACTTGACACAAGTCACTGGCAGAAAGTACAAGCTCTGAAAAACTACTTGTTGCCACTGCAAGAGCAATATTAAGCCACTGGCACTTACCCAGAAGGTTCTCCTGAAGTGACCTATGAGATACATGGAGCTCTGTCATCCGCCTCTAGAGTATTTGTGCACCTTGCTCCAGCACATGTGACCTTGCTGTGACACTCTGAAATGTGGAGGCAGAGGTGATACCTTGTTGTGGTGTGAGTAGTATGACCTGCCTCAGTGTATGGTTTTGGGGTAGGAAGAAACAGTGTAACATGATGATAACACTAAGAAGCAGAATAGTCTGCTTTTGCTGGTAGTTACCAGATAGATCTGTCTCCTGGAACCTCAGATATTTCCATGTAGATTTATTTTTAGTGTGCTGAAAACTGCCACAGTGTTAAAAGAAATCATATGCAACCTGCCAATAATATCGGAACGGTATAACCCTGCAGAGTTCTTGGAGAAATAGATGGCATTTTTATTAACATACTTAGAAGAAAAAGAGAGTCAAACAGTAAATATTTCTTTAAAAATCTAACTTCAATACATCTAAATGTGAGCTTCATTTTGATTTTCACCTTCAATGTTTACAGGATGAAATTTCAAAGAATAAGTATTATTTTGTATAGCCCTGTAATTTTTACATATTATGAAGACAATGCTTAGCTTCATGAAGAATAAGCCTGCAATACACAAGTAAACATTGGAACCCCAATTATGTTAATGGACTTCAAGAAATTTTTGATTATTTTCCTTATTTTGATTTCAGGTGCAATGCATTATAATATTAATGATCTCTGTTTCACACAATCAGTCTTGCCTATTTATAAAAGAGCATTATATATAAATTTTTATATTGAATAATCTGACCACAATATTTTCTTCATCTTCTAACTCATTCCAATTATGTTTATGCCTAGCATTCTGTGATTCCTCCAAGGTAAATCAATAGTATATATCTTCCCAGATAATTATCCAAATATTCTGGTGCTTACAACTTGCTCTGCTAAGGAAGGCAGAAGTTTCTTTTTATACTCAAAGTGTAGTGGGGTGCAACCCTCTTGGTTGACTTCCTAAAGATAGCACCCTTCAAGTATCTCCCAATTATTTTTGAGTTTGCCTGGGAGGAAATCTCTCATGGGTGCCAACCCAGCTATCAGATGAATTCGTTCAGCAGTGTCCTCCTTGTGCTCTGCCTTGTGTACTTCAATTTTCACATGCTTACTTTGCTTTCTGCAGAGCTCTTGGAGAGGCTTCACTGCTATTTATATCCATCATGAGAGCTTTGGCGTACAGATCAAAGTGGCCATTTTGATTGTTTTCAAACTTGAATTCTCAGGACACCTGACCAATTCCTGGTTCCTTGTGAAGGATGGAAGCTGATTTATGTCTATCTTAAAAAAAATGCTTGCTTATTTATTAATCTGTTTTTTATAGATATGTGATAGAACCACCTACACAGAAACCAGGAAGGCTGAAGTTCGGGTACTAGAGCTCCACCCAGGACTCCCACATGGATGGCAGAAACCCAAGTACCCAATTGCCTTCTGAGGAACATTGGAAGGAACTTGGATCAGAAGTGGAGCAGTCAGGACTCAAACCGACGCTCCAATATTGGATGAAACATCCCAATCAGGTTAACCTGAGGCACTACTTTTTATAGTTTCTTTACTTGCTATTTCCAGAAAATAACCCAAAAAGCAGGATAAAAGCATGACATGGCATCTTGATTGAATTGGCCTGTGTTCCCCCTCCCCATAGGCAAGCACACCAGGAGATTACATAATAGATCATAAAATGTACAGACCGAGGAGTATATGTCTCGTAACTTAATGCGAGGTTGTTCTCTAACCTCCAGTTTCAGGAGTGAGCTCCAGCAGCTCATGTCACACTGAGAGTATTTCCACTAAACACTTTCCAGGTTATTTTTAAAAATTTGTTTACTTATATGAGAGGCAGAGTCTCCAAAAGGGTTGGGGTGTGACAGATGAGATAATAAGAAGTTAGGGTCACCTCCATGTTGGAATGAAGAAAGCAGTAATCTCTTTGAAAGTATGCAGATATTTTCTTCCCAGAAACCGCTTTTAGAAAAGCAGCAGACCAAATTCTCGTCTGAGTTTCTAGTTTTCTCGTAAGAGTAGCAACTGTTGGGCAGTCCTGAATTTCAGGCTTTGGTGTGAGAATGCAAGGAGGCAGTGAGGCCACCCTTCTGAGAGTAGTTTGTGAGAACAGAAAGATGTTACTAATCATACCCTTCTTATGACTTTTTAATTTGAGTAAGCTAGACAGGATTAGAATGCTGGTCCTTTGAGTTTTGTGTCTCAACCCTCTGAGTGATTCTTAGAGGAAATAGAAGAGAAAGAACAAGGTATATCTGATGGTTCTCTCTCCGGCTGGCCACAAGGACCAGGGCTGACAGACTGAAGCCTGGATTCAGGAGATTGTTCTAGGTCTCCCATGTGAATTCCATAGGCCCAAGTGGTTGGGGTGTCTTCTGTTGTTTTCCATGGCTATTGTCAGTGAGCTGGACTAGAACTGGAGCACCAGGAATTCAAGATGGCACCCTTAAGGCATGTCAACATAGCGAGCAGCAGCTTAACACACAGTGCCACATGCCAGTGTCAACTTGAGGGTATTGACAACACAGATGTAATTCAGAACCAATGAGAATCACCTCAAGCAGAGAACACAGCTCTGTCTGGCTCCATTGTATATCTGCCAACCACGCCAAAAGATTGTGCAGTCAGGTGGAAAGTGGCTCCAGGATCTTTGGTTACAACCGATATCAATATCCTTGAGAATAAAGGGAGACACCTTGTGAGGCGCAGGAAGCTATCAACCGGTGTGAATTATGGTAAACTAACTTGGATAGGCTCGAGTAGCAGCACCATACTGTTTCCAATAATCATGGTAACTATTTTGTGACAATAAGGGATGGTTGGTCAACGCTGCATGATACTTGAGAAAAATTGTTAATAATCGCTGGTGACATACTTTTATGATAATTCGTTGGTAGGGTTTTCTATAATGTTATTATTTTTTTAAGTTTTATGCTTACTTAGCATTACTAACATGAAGCCATGTAAAGTTGCGAGAACTGGGCACAATCTTATTTGCTTGAAATTACTGGGTGAGTTTGTGATTTTGGATAAAGAAGAAAACTTAATGGCTAACGAAGGACAGTAGGTATATCAAACTTATTGATATTTCTCTTAATAATTTAGAGTAGGGCTTGGTGGCGTGGCCTAGTGGCTAAGGTCCTCCCCTTGATCCCATATGGCCGCTGGTTCTAATCCCGGCAGCTCCACTTCCTCTCTATCTCTCCTCCTCTCAGTATATCTGACTTTGTAATGAAAATAAAATAAATCTTTAAAAAAAAAAAAAAAATAATAATAATAATTTAGAGTAAAACTATGTCATTTTCTTTCCTGTGTACAACTACTGGATAATACTAGTGCTATTTTTCTGCAATGTTAAGCAAAATCATTATTTTCTTAAATGATTTTAATGTATTTACAGATGTATGTATATATATTTATTTGCTGTTTTTGGTGTAAGAGGAAAGAGTTTATTTCAAGTAGCATCTTGGGGAAAGGGTAATCTGTTGTTCCAAAACGTGTTCTTTCTACCTAACAAGCCATCAAGATGACTTTTTTTTAAAAGGGACATGATTAGTTGCAGGGTGAAGTTAGAAACAAAACATGAGTCTTTTCAGTAGACAATGATGTAGATTTTCAGTCTTTGTTTGAATGAAGCAAGTCCAGGGCAGGCGAACAAGTGGAGGCCTCTGACAATGGGGCTCAATGTCACTTAGCTGTATCAAAAGCTGCCTATTCTGAATCCTCTCCCCTTGAGAGGATCCTGAAATTTTTATGCGTGTTTCGCTGCTCAGCAGACTAGGCGAACGGATAATTCACATTATCAGTAGCTGTTTTCTTTAATATATAAAATATGAAAAGAGGGACACAGAGGGGAAGATGCCTTTCTTACAGTTACAGATTCCTCACTGCCAGTTTTTCTGTTCCATAGCTTTGGAATATAGGCATTCACTCCATTCCGGCTTCTACCTACTGCCTTTGGGCAACAATGGCATGGAATGGAAAATTTGGAGATGCTGAAGGCCTCTTTCTTTATCCCTCTCTAGGGGAGAACAAAGTCAGATTTGCAAAGGTTCCATATGGATAACACAGTAACATTAACCCTAAGCAAATCCTCAGACTATTATTCAAAGTATTAGTCCTGGTTTTAAGATGCCTTCAAAAGTGGATCTGATTGAACATAACATCCAGGAGGATATATTCTGATCCAGTTTCCATTCCTGTATCTAACCTACAGAAAGATTGACAGTTGTCACTAAGAAGTATTATTGATCAAGGCTTAGTGTGTAGGTTGCACATGGCATTAAAACTGGATGGGCACATGTTGGAGAGTTAGGAAAAGGCTCCCTGAACTGTTAAATTTGGGTACACAATATCGTGCTTTGATAAAGGCAAAGGCCTTTCCGTTGCATGGCTGTGAGAATGTTTTAAGGCATTTGGCTTGGGAGGATTGTGTTCCTCAGTAGGAAAACTAAAGAACACTGATCTTTCCCTTTACATAACTCAATAGGCACGTAACACAAGAAGTATAGATTCATAAATGTTTACTTTCTTACCTCTTCAAAGACATAAGGCATGGGATAAGTGCCATGAGTTTAGCGTTTTGGTCAGAGGTACCTGGTGTTAATGCTTTTGCTTCCAAAGTGTCCCAAAAGGCTGGTACTGCATACTTGATCATTCACTTTCCTAATCCAGTCATGAGTTTCTCTGGGGACATCAATCAGATACAGCTGACTGGAATATGCTATTCGAAGCATTCCGGCGTAGGTTACACTTAGCCGTATCCAAAGGCGATGCAGTTTTCAGAGTAATATTTAGAATATCAGACACTATTTCCTATCAGTTCCCAAACAGTAATGAGTGATCTGGTAATCTTTCCATAGTTGACAATACACCATTAAACAGTCTGCCCAACCATGACACACCTCGCCTATTGCAGTGCATCCCCAGTGGCTGCTATTCAGCCAGCAGTGGTTGGTGATGTCCAGCTTGTAAAGCATGTGCCATTTCATCTCTCCTTAGATTTTTCAGTCAGTGCTCTCAGTCCTAATTCTTTCTTCCTGATTACCGAAAAGAGAGCTGTCTCCAGCCCTGAGTGCCCTAGTACAGTGGTGCGTACGGATTCTGGTATCAAGCACGAGGCATCCTATCTAGTGCCTTATCTCTGAAATGGCAGCCCTCTGCAGAACTACTGCTTTGGAAGTTTATTTATTTCTTTTTAAAAAATTTTATGTATTTTTATTTGAAAAGGAAATCAGATGTATGGAGAGAAGGAAAGACAGAAAGAAAGATCTTCCACCTATTGGTTCACTCCACAAATGGTTGCAACAGCTGGAGCTGAGCTGATCCAAAGCCACAAGCCAGAACTTACTTCTGGGTCTCCCATCCAAGGGCAGGTTCCCAAGGCCTTGGGCTGTCCTGTACTGCTCTCCCAGGCCACAAGCAGGGAGCTGGATGGGAAATGGAGCATCTGGGGCATGAACTATAATTGGTGAGTCACTTTTTGAAATATCAGTGGCCATAGACACTTCTAAAATGGTAAGAATTTGCTTCACGGAGAAACTCTTTGGCTGGGGAAAACAAAGCCAAAACAACCAGCCAACAACAAAGCACTTATTTTGTTATGTCCCAGTGAAGCCTGAACAGACTGCTCTATCCTTCTGGATTTTCTGTCTTCGAGGCCTCACTTTGTTAGGACTATTCAGTGCTTCCGACATCAAGATTCATTGTTGTCATTGAACCAGCGAGCGGTGTTAAAAAATCTTGTTTACAGTTACAAAACACATCAATTTCCTCAGGGCCAGCTTTTTAAGTCATTGTCTTTTCAAGAAGTTTTGTCACAAACTCAACCATCACATAAAACATTTCTTTTTTAGTCCCAAGAAATCTGCAACTTCTTAAAGTGTTGGACTGAACTCTAAGAGGAAGTTTTTACTTCTGTTGAAAGGATAACAAAGCTCATTCATGGAAGAATGTGACAAGGAAAAACACATTCATGGGTTGCCTTACTTGGCAGATACCTGAGTCCAGTGAATAAAGGCAACTCTTCTGAGTTCAGACTCTGCTTCTGAATGCTTTGGGAAACAAGGAGCTGTTAGCCGTTCGTTTTTTACAACAGGAGGACCAACACTGGAGAATACACAAACTTTCCAGTTAGAGAACAACTGCACCTAGAGCTTGGAGTTGAGAGTCAAGATCTAGTTGTTTCATCAGTTGACAACTCTCCTGGATATATGAGCATACTGGAAAACTGCTCCCAAGTTCTCACTGCACTCTTCACCTTAACATTGTAATATAGATCTACTTTATTTTCTTGCTGAAGTAGATTGGACCAGTGATCTGGTGCTTGCCCAAGAGCACCTTAGTGACTGGTGAAGAGATGTGACTAGAATTTTTCCAAAGGGTCTTGGCAAATGTTTTGTTGCTTTCCCCCCAATGCCAAAGAGAGTAATGGCCATCCAAACGATGTGAGAATGTCATCGTAAAGACTGAACTAGGGTTTTGGCTACTTGTTGCTGTCCAGTAATAACAAAATTACAAATCCATTCTGCGTGCAAAATGCATTCTCTTGTCATATAAAATAAAGTGAAAGCCAGCATTTTTGAAATTTAGGAGAACTAATTTTCTTCTTACTTCTACAATGCAATCCATTTTCATTTTATTTCAGAAAATGGCTTTTAGCTAGTCCCTGAGAAATCAGAGTAAAAGAGCATTGTCTGTTCACAAAGTTAAAAAAAAAAAAACACATTTTCCCTAAGTGAAAAAAGATTTTTGCAGAATGAAACAAAATCTATGCAAAATACCATGTTGGTGGAGAAGTTCTAGCTTTTGTAAATTTGTGCAAAGAATCTAGTGACTCACAAAAATGAAGAAAATTCTATTAAATGATCTTTAACAAGTGTACAGGTTTAGTATTCTGATTTTTATTTCATAATAAATCAGAGATTTATTATGGGACTGGCAACTTAATCTTTATTTGTCTAACTCCGAAAGAAATATTTAAATATGGAGTCAATTTACTAGGCTATCCTATCAAAGATTATAGCAGAAAGTTATTTACTCACACCTTTGGAGATCAAAGTTTCTGCAGGTTCCTTTTGACGCAGGCTTTCCCCACTTCTGGGGTGGCATGGGGCCACTGTCTTCACATGCCCTCACCTAGCATTTTCTCTGTGCCTCCTCAAAACTGGGAACTCTGTGTTTCTGAATTTCATCTTCAAAGAAGGTACAGATTGGATTAAGGTTCTCGTGCAAGAATTTATTCTAACTTACATCTTCAAAGATCCTATCTCCAAGTAGAGCTGCATTTGGAGATTGGCAATGAGGATTTAAAAATGCATACTTTAAGTAGGCATAATTCACCCCACGTGTACTATCTTAGCAGTGCAACATGAGGATATGTTTGGTGGGGAGAGGGTTGATGGCAATCTACAGTTATGAACTTGCTTGAATAGGAAACGAGAAGTTCTTGCATAATACCAAGGATGTCAGAGAAGTAAGATGATATTTAAGACAGTTACAGGAATCAAGAAAGCAAGGACCTTCAAGAAAGAAGGAATGACTAGCCAAGTAAAACAATGAGGAATCAGTGAAGTGTGTCATCTGCCTGTTCTCTGAAACATGTCATAATAAAAAGTGCAAACAGAAAGTAATTTCTGATGTAGTTGTCTGATATGGAGGACATTTGTGACAATATCCAGATTTCCTAATGTCCTCAATTTCTTTGTCTCATTCATTTTTTCCACCATATTGACTCTTTTTGTATATTTTATTTTAAAAATTTATTTTTTTTATTGGAAAGTCAGATTTACACAGAGGAGGAGGTACAGAGAGAAATATCTTTCATCTGCTGGCTTACTTCTTAACGGGCTGCCAAGGACAGAGATTAGCTGATTCGAAACCAGGAGCCAGGAGCCTCCACCAGGTCTTCCATGTGGGTGCAGGGCCCCAAGGCTTTGGCCATCCTGTACTGCTTTCCTACAGGGAGCTGGATGGGAAGTGGAGCAGTCAGGACGTGAACAAGCCCCCATGTGGGATGCTGGCACCTTCAAGGCAAAGATTTAACTGCTGAGCCATTGCACCAGGCCCTCTTCTTGTACTTCTTAAATTATTTTCCATATCCCTTTCACCATCTCTCTTGAGCTGTCATGCTATTCTCCTGCCTCATCCTGGCTCAACTTTGTTGTATTTTTTCAAAGACAAACACTTCTTAGGGAAAAAAACAGGACTCAAATTGGGAACTTCTGCTTTGGGTTGGGTAGGAAGCTTTATAATACTCACGGATGTTTTGAATTTGTCACATGAAAAATATAGATTTTTAAAAATTGGGGTTTAGGGCCCGGCCTAGCAGCTAAAGTCCTCGCCTTGAACGCGCCAGGATCCCATATCGGCGCCGGTTCTAAGCCCGGCAGCTCCACTTCCCATCCAGCTCCCTGCTTGTGGTCTGGGAAAACAGTCGAGGACAGCCCAATGCCTTGGGACCCTGCACCCATGTGGGAGACCCAGAGGAGGTTCCAGGTTCCCGGCTTTGGATTGGCGCAGCACCAGCCATTGTGCTCACTTGGGGAGTGAATCATCGGACGGAAGATCTTCCTCTCTGTCTTTCCTCCTCTCTGTATATCTGACTTTGTAATAAAATAAATAAATCTTTAAGAAAAAATTGGGGTTTGTTAGTGGTATTACTGGGAATTGCTTTAGTGAATGGTTTTGATGGTCACGATAGAGTAGATGGAGTCATGCTTAAAGTAAGGCAATTAAAAAGAAAAATTGCTCTTTTAGCAGATGAATTGAAAATGACAATTGTCATGAAGAAGACAGGTATTGATGTAAGAAGGCAGGAGGACTATGGAGAGCATGCAGAGTGATTGTACTGGGATTTGCACTTCGGATGAAATGGTCCATTCAAAAGGTGAGGTTGGGACCCGGCGGCGTAGCCTAGCGGCTAAAGTCCTTGCCTTCAACACCCCGGGATCCCACTTCCCTTCCAGCTCCCTGCTTGTGGCCTGGGAAAGCAGTTGAGGACGGCCCAGTGCATTGGGACCCTGCACCTGCGTGGGAGACCCGGAAGAGGTTCCAGGTTCCCGGCTTCAGATCGGCGCGCATCGGCCCGTTGTGGCTCACTTGGGGAGTGAAACATCGGATGGAAGATCTTCCTCTCTGTCTCTCCTCCTCTCTGTATATCTGACTTTGTAATAAAAATAATAAATCTTTAAAAAAAAAAGGTGAGGTTGGACAGTTATTTTGGAAAGGAAGAGTTGGTGGTTGTTATCTCAGACAGGAAGACATGATTAGATACAGTGAATTTGAGAAGATCTGTAAGGCAGATATGTTTTAAAGTAGGAAATTGAGGCATTAACTTTCTGGTAGACTTTATTTTCCAGGAAAGTAGAGGAAGTAGTTTGTGTAGAGGAAAGGAGTAGATGCCTTGGAAAGTGAGACAAGTGTTGGAAACACTTGGAGAAATGAAAAAACTAGGGAACCAAAGTTTCAGTTCCAAAGAGTTTTAGTTTTCAAAGCACAAAAGGAAATTATTTCAACAATCTTAGGGCAAGAGTAGATTTTCTGGCCTTGTAGTTAGTAGTGAATGAAGTGAGCTACAATTTTGTTATGTTGGACTGCCTTTAATGTGTGTCTGCTTGAACTGTTTCTATCAGGGTAGCAAGAAAATATCTTCTATCTCAGGAGATCTCATTTGTCCCCACTCCACACTATTCCCTTTGTTAGAAACTACCAAATATAGTCATGTTAGCAGCCATAACAATTGTGAGAATTTCTCATTTCCTTCAAGTGCAGGCAAATGGAGGATGTGTACAGTATTTTATTTTTATGATCCTACTTTCAGGCAGTGTCAGCTGTGTTTAGATTGACAATAAAAATCCTTATTGCTGAGAAAATTATATTCCACAAGTTTCTTTGATCAGTTTTTCTACTTTGCTTTATAGAACTATTTTGGGGAGGGAGGGAGAGAAGGGAAGGAGAGAAAGAGAGAAAAAGAGGAAAGAGAATAATTCTGTAAAATTCTGCTAAAGTTCTAGTGTTTAATGTCATAGGTGAAAAGAGAGATGTAGACGGGTGATGCAGAAAAAAAGTATTGGTTCCTTTGGTTGATTTTTCTAGCATCACAAGAAATATGGCCAGAGAACTACTTGTTCCCATCGCAGCTTCTCATATCGGAGTAATGCCATTTAAATCTCAGAGATGTAGAAGTAATTTTTGCTATACTGTTTTTATATTTTTTGGCAAAAGGTATATATTATTAGATTTATAAATACTTTTTACTTACTTTGAAGATTTTGGAATTTCAAATGGAACAATGAATTGTTAGTATGTTAGATTTTTTTTTTGTCAATTGATTCATCCATCAATACCTACTTATTGAATTTCTGTTCTATACCGGCTTCTGTGCTGAGAGCTTGAAGATATTTAGGTGAAGGCATGAATGAATATGTTGAGTGTGCTTAAGGGTTAGCTGTCCCTATCTCCATGGGATAGCTGTGCATTTGACATGAGACTGTTATACACATGATGGGTCTCACAATGAAGTTACATGGTCCAAGAGTGGGAGTCTTGACTTGATAATTTGGCCGCTGGTAAGTGTATCACATTGAGTCCCCAGTTTTAATCCTTCTCTCTGATCCTGACTCCAGTTTCCTACTAATGTGCGTCTGTGACACAGCTTAGACAGTGGGGCTCTTAACACCCATGTGAGCGACTTTGATTGAGTTCCTGGCTCAATCTTTTCCCTGCTCTTGTGGGCATTTGGGGGAATGAACGCACAGATGGCAGTTCTACTTCTCTATCTCCTTCTCTGTCAACCTTTCAAAAAGAAATGCATTAAAAAATGCAAAAACCTATTGTATGGTTTAGAATCTAAGTAAGTTTAGTTTGTGACATGTTGCCTGAAACAGTGCAATATGATATTTGGCTGCAGAGAGGGAAGAGGACAAGGTCCCCATGACTCACTAGATTATCCTAAAAAAAAAAGTTGCAGAGAAGGAGGGAGAAGAGAGAAAGAGAGAGAGAGAGAGAGAGAGAGAATCAGAACCATCCACTGGTTCACTCCCTAAGTGACCCCAACGGCCAGAGCTGGGCCAGGTCAAACCCAGGAACTTAACGTGAGGTTTCCACATTGGTGGCAGTGGCCTAAACACTCCATCTTTTGCTACCTTCCCCAGGAACATTAGCTGGGCACTGGATCAGAAGAGGTACTGTTGGGTCATGCACTGGAGCCCACCTGTGATGTTGGTTCCCGGGAGATCATCTTGGGATTTCCTAATTCTCAGTTCCATTCCCCCTTTCTCTTTATTGCTGGTTCTGCATCACCATAATGCCTCTCAGAGTTATTGGGTGGTAAGTTCTTGCTAAGTGCTCCTTGAGTCCTGTGCTTCATTGAATGCGGGAAGATGGTCAGGTAAGACCTTAGCTACTGCTCAAAATTTACACTTTGCCTGCTGCATTCCCATCTGTATTTTCTTCTGATGGTTTGGTGTTCTCCCTTTACAAAAATGCATTTCAGGGTCTCTAGTTTTCCAATATGTCCTCCATTCTCTAAAGTGCCCTAAATTTAAAATTATCTTTTTAAAGTGTGCATCATCAAAATCTTCCCAGTGAAATGTAGCTAAGTAATGAGGAATCTGAGTAGTCATAATTTCTGAGTTGAAATGATCAGGAATCACGTCACACACCCCACCCCCTTAACCACTCCCAATGTCTGTATTCCAACTTACTGACTTTTGGAATAACATAGGGAAAGATGTGTAGATAGGAATTATTCTTGTCATCTCCAGAATTCTTCCATTTGGTCATTACATCCAAAGGCATTGGCAGCAAGTGCTGGTTGGCCTGTTAATTCTCAAGGAGTGACCATCCTGTTTTTTTCTTGCAGGAAGTGAAGTGTGAAATCACCTGAATTTTAAATTTCCCATCCTTTAGAACTATGAGAAATATCTATTGTGCAAGTCATCCAGTGTTTGGTACTTTATTGGAGCAGGCTGAGTTGAATAATATATAAACAGGGAAGTTAATTTACCTCTAGAAATACCTGAAAAAGTCACACGTCTGAGCCGCAGGGGACCCTGGTGTATGGAACTAGGTCACCCCTGAAGAACATTTATGTCTCATCTGCTCTACTGGTTGGCCACCAGTGATTCATTTCAGCATTTGTCCTGTTTGGTCTTCTTTTCTTCCTAAGTCAGTTCAATGGGATTTCTGAACAGATCACTGGCTAAATGTCCATCTGAAGCACAATTTAGGCAGAGAAACCCCTGGCGTTGACATCACTATCACAAGGCCACCTAGAGCATAGTTGAGTTTCACAGCATGTGGGCAAGATTGGAGTAACAGAGGCATCTACAAGGAAAAATTGACAACACAGAAATTTGTTTTTAGCAACTTGCCCTACCTTACGTCTAAATGTCCGTTCATGCTGCTAACACATTGTTTTAGTTTTAATTAAATTTGCTTTATTTAATTATAAATATGAACTCATTAGCATAGATAATTGCCATATTATGTAGCTTGCAAGTCATTATAATCTAGTATCTTACCATTAGCAACCTTGGAGAGAATATGACATTATCATATTATTTCTGCTTAAAGTTCAGCATCTGAGTTTGGAGCTCTGCTTTTCATGCTGTCAGGGCGATTATATATGTTCTGTAATGCTGATACAGAGGTAAAGATTCCAAGACAAGAAGGTAGTGTTTGAGAAAGAAAAAAAAAGTACAAACATTAGCAGGCTGAATTCATGCCTCAAGCATGTAAGGAGATACTGCATGGATACATGTAATGCTTGTTATTCTTCTAATTGGTCTAGGAATTCAATTTCAATTGAGTAAGATTCTGTGCTTATGGTGATGTTTAAGTCCTGGGCCTCAGTTTCCTCATCATCAAAATGAAGAACTTAGACATTATGAAAGAAAAGTTGCTTCAGGGAAACAAATAATGTGTTCTGCTGTTCTGTAATTTTTTTTTCTTCTTATTGAAAGTCATAATGAGATGGTGTTATTGGGGGAATCCATGGTTGGCACTTGACTAAATGGGATTTTAACATAATAAGTAAAAGAAGTGAACTTTATAATCTACAAAAAATGCAAAATTGTATTAGTGAAGATCCTGAGGATGTTTGGCATGGTTATTTTGTTCTTTTTTAGCTGAGCTTTAAAGGCTGCTCTTCAAATAGAATAGTGAGATAAGCTCAGAGTAATCCTGCATCTTAAAACTTTTTTTTTATCATGTCCTGGATATCATTTACGGCAGACTGGTGACCTAAACTATAGGACTAGTCGTCTTGCTAACTAACGTGAGTGTGTCATTTCATCTCTCTGTTCTTAATTCGCTCTATGAGAAACAATATCCGAGTTACTTTTGAAAAAATTTTTTTTAAAGATTTATTCATTTTATTACAGCCAGATATACAGAGAGGAGGAGAGACAGAGAGGAAGATCTTCCGTCTGATGAATCACTCCCCAAGTGAGCACAACGGGCCAATGCGTGCCAATCCGATGCCAGGAACCTCGAACCTCTTCCAGGTCTCCCACGCGGGTGCAGTGTCCCAATGCATTGGGCCGTCCTCAACTGCTTTCCCAGGCCACAAGCAGGGAGCTGGATGGGAAGTGGAGCTGCTGGGATTAGAACTGGCACCCATATGGGATCCTGGGGCTTTCAAGGCGAGGACTTTAGCCGCTAGGCCACGCCGCCGGGCCCTTGAAATTATTTTTATAAAGGCAAGTGACAACAACAAAAATGCATTTCATCCTTCAGGAGTAGCACACACACACAATTCCAAAAATGCTTCCGTGAATATATTTTTACATTCTTGTTTTAATTTCTTCTCTGATTAAACTCCAGGAATGGAATTATTGGATCAAATGTTATTTACACTTGTGTTTAACATTTTGACTTAAACACAAAGGAGATGTGAATATGACGTTAATATTTTGTATGCATCAATTTTGTTTTAGAGTGCCTGTTTCCCACACTCTTAACCATAGTAGGTTTTAGCAACGTTTTCACATTTGTTGTTCTGGTTATGAAAAATAACTGTACCATTATTAGTTCTTCTACTGAGGCAATATTTTGAAGCTGTGAGATGATATGTTTAATCGAACTAGTCATTTACAATTTTGCTGATGGTGAGAATCATTTCAAATTACTCTCATTGGGATAGACTAATTCTCTTTTAAGAATCTCTCTGTGGATTACTATCAATGGCATAAATCTAGCAGTTTTATCTTTTCAGGAATTCAAACCTGCGCTTTCTTTTTCTGGATATGGCATACATGTTCAAGGTCTTTTCCAAAATGTGTTTTCATGTTGCCTCCTGGTATCATAGTGCCACATGATTTGGTTGCGTTCCTATAGAGATAATGCCACACAATCTGTACCTTTATCTGTGAAGAAACAAGATATTGTCTTTTAAAGTATTCTTTTTTATTTGTTAGCCTATAAAAGCATAAAACAAAGTGTTCATTTCAGCTTTAACCATACCTAATTAGTGACATTTGCTTCACTGATGTTTCTGTCTTTTTTTTATTGGTTTTAGTTAAATTGTTTTTTATGTCCTGCAGAATGTGTCATCTTTTTTATTTCTCTTCAACCTCATTATATTTTTGATGATATAGTAATTTTCTTTCTATCTTTTATCTCCCCTTAGCTGACATCTTCACCTTGTCTTTCCAGTTGTGCAAGGTCTGATCCATTTGTTTTGGTAACTTTTAATGGGAGATTCAATTTCTATGAAGTATATGCTAGTAATTTAAAAAGTGCTTAACTAAGTTCTCAAAAGTTTGATGAGAAAATTAAGCAAAAAATATATGAATGTGGTCAGGCAACTTCTCTCATGGGAATACAGAAGGGAAGACTTAGGGTGAATAATGACAAGTTACATTAAACTGATTTTTCATTGTTTTCAGTACTGTTTTCTCAAGAGGAGTTCAGGAGTCATGTTGTGAGCTTTTCAAGTATAAGCTTCAAAGATAATCATGCATACAGAAATTAATCAGGCAGTGTTTGTAAGCAGCAAAAGAAGGGAAAAATATTTAAAAGTGGTAGTTAAGAACTTAATGCAGTATGTTGGTTTTCTGAACAGTATTCAAACATCCTTACAATTTTTTTTTAGAATTTTGAGGCTCACCAAAAGATAACTTTGATTGGTCTAATTATTCAGAGTCATTAAGCACCTTGCTACTGTAGAAAGCAATGTTGAATTGGGAGCTAGGAAGACATGCAGAGTCATTAAGCACCTTGCTACTGTAGAAAGCAATGTTGAATCGGGAGCTAGGAAGACATGGTTTGCTGATACTATTATTCCTTCATCTAAATTCTTTCAGAACTGCACTGCCATGAGAACAGGTTTTTTTTTCTTTGTTTGGCTCTTTAATCCTAATTAGGTTGTACCATTCATCACACTTGGTTGCATTTGCAAACATAATCATATTTCTTCCTGCAACCCACATTTGATGTATTCTTTTCAGAATGAAGATAGTCACTTAACTAAATGAAGTGAAAGTGGAGAAGACATGGGAAGAGAAATTACTTGAAGCAAAATGGTTGGGTGTTCACTGCACATGTCAACACCAGTGGTGAAACGTGAGAGAGGAAGCACAACACAGGCCTTTGAAACACGGTTCTTTGACGTACTGCGTAAGTCAGATTGAAATAGAAGAGCACAACTAAAATTGTGAGCATATAATGACAAACAGCATACTCCCTGGTCATTAGATCTTAGTCACTCTTCCAAGGATTTTCCATTTAGTAGCTCCATAAAGCTTCATTTATGTGGCATTTACTTGTAGTTACTATTTGGAAATAGAGATTTTATTATAGGACTAACAAACTTTGTATTTATATATACATATTTATGTGTGTAACAGGTGAATCAACCATAGATCTTACACATAGATGTGTGTACATGTACATGTTTAAGTCTACATGTAGAAAATTTGAAGCAGAAGGGCCTAGAGCTCTTAAATGAGTTAGAGGTTCCTCTGCGTGAGTTCCTTTGTGTGTTTACTTTGGCATTTAAATAACTTTGTATAGTATGTGATATCTATATGTTTAAAACGTCCTGACTTAACGATCTTTCCATATCCCGTATGCCTAAAATTTTTAGTGTTTAATCAAATAGTTTTCTAAGTTTTAGACCCAGGACCTATTTCAAAATTTCATTTTTTTTTCTTAAAACTAGTTCATTTTATTTTAACTTGAAAGGAAGAAGAGATAGGGAGATAAGACAGGAAGACACAGAGACTTTCCATTTACTGCTTGACTCCCTAAAGCTTACAACAGCTGAGGCTAGGCCAAGTGTAATTCAGAAGCCCAGAATAAAATCTGGATACTGGGTTCATTTGCTTGAATCAGCACCTGGGGCCTCCCAGGGTATGCCCTGGAAGGGAGCTATAATCCAAGCGGAGCTGGGCTAGAGATCCTGCTCTCTGATAGGCTATGTAGGTGTCCCAAGTAACACCTGAGATTTCTGGTTTTGGTCTGGCTAGCCCTCACCAAGAGGTTGAGACAGAAAGACCTATGCCTCATGACTCTCCTTGGAATCAAGTATCAGCGTGGAAACAAAATTAAAATTGTATTGTTATGCACTACTATTCCAAATGCAGACAAAGTCAACTACTTGTATTAATTCACGGTTGGCAGAAGCAAGTTCTAGCTCAGATATTGAGGGTATCCTACTGTTCATCATTTTATATTGTAATATTAATTTAATAATGTTTAAAAAGATGTCTCAGTGTCTATTTAAAGCTTTAGAGCAGGTGCTGTAAGTTGCTGTCAGCCTCTCTAGACAAGATGGAAGCCAATAAATGTAGGTAGTAAGAACCACAATGCAGTAAGAAAGGAGTCTTGTTTAGGTTATTTATGTTGCTTCTCTTTGTTCATTTAAAGACAATTCATATAAATATTGTATATTTATTTTGTTTATCTGCAGTCAGAGTGGATACTTCATCCAATAAATACATCTGATTTTTTTTCTAAGCTAACTTCAGTGACTATACCTGCTGTCCTCAAGTCAGAACAGTCTGAACATATTTTTGTATAGTAATATAAAGAAATTTTGTATGATAAGGAATGGAAATATTTTTAGTAAATCGAAAAATGTTGAATTTAAAAACACAGATTAAATTGGGATGATATTGAGAGTTAACATAACAAACCAAATAAATATGAACAATTTGGGTTTTTGTAACAAATATACACGGAATACAGATATAAATCGGTCAGCCACTCTCCATGCCTGAGCATCTACCCTAACTTTTCTGCAGATGAGAAATTATCAGAATGTAACCATAACAATTCATTAATTGATTTCCATCCTAGGAAATTTCAAGAAAAATTAATATCAGTATAGACTGTGGGTTTGCTAAAATCAATATTTATCTCTCAAGAAAATCAATTTATTGATGGTTATCTCAATGAGAAATCAGTATTGCATAACACCGTTGTGAACCAAATTTCAACACTGAAATATTTTAATCTTGAATTTAACATTGTTTTCTTGAGAATCCTTTTCTTCTCTTCTGATTTGGTATGGTTTATACTATTTCCAAAAGAAAAGGGTATCTATTCAATACTTTATACTTCTTGTTTTTGATACCATTTATCAAATATAGAAATTTTAGGCCTTAAATGATTTAACATAAATAACATCCAAAGTGAAGTTTCACAAACTTGATTTCTCACAGTGAAAATTTTATTAAGTGTATAGCAATTAGTTAAAGCTGTGAATTATTAACGTCCAAAGTGAAGTTTCACAAACTTAATTTCTCACAGTGAAAATTTTATTAGGTGCATAGAAATTAGTTAAAGCTGTGAATTATAATTATATAGTTATAAATATAGTTTTAAGTTATGTCATGATTATAAGATAAATTAGTGCAAATAACTGTGGTAAGAAGAGGTAAGAACTCCCAAAATACTTCTTTTATATGACAGTCACAACTGATTAATTGCAACAATGAAGAAAAGTACCCACCGCCTATGAACGTAGAATCAAAGCTAACGTCACGAGCTAATGAAAAGAGTGTATTTGCAGTGCATCAACTTCACACATTTGTTGTTTGAGCTAATCATCTCTATTTTGCAACTAATGTGTACCTTCATCACACTTGTGTCTGCCTTTAAGTCTATTTAATTTATTCTCCTCAGTTAACTTAATTTTAATGCATTCACGTAGTAAGAACCCAAGGATATAGAACATTTTCATATACTCTTATTGCAACCAACATGTGCCTTGCTCAAATGACTTATAATAATACACAGTCGACACAATACGTAATTCATCAATTGGCTAGTTTTCTGCATTTGCATAGTGCCCTCAGTTCTATGTGCTGGCACATATGCACCAGAAATCTTGCCTTAGATTATTTCCTATGGGCTGATATTAACTGCTAGAAAACCAAACTAAGAAATCAAGGCAAATTGTTATTAGGAGGTTTTGTTTATCTGATATTACAACAGCATCAGAGTCTTCAGCTGAGGCCGAGGCATTTGGCATTTACTTGCATATTTCAAATCCCAAAGTTTGCTTTCTTTGTTGGTCTAACCTGTAATTTTGAAACAAGGCTACTGTGGTACTTCTTGCATCTTAGAATCTTGTTGTCATGACGGAAGTCAAAGGAAATCAACACTCTCGAATCATCTGATCTGCATCTCTCCTGTTTATTGAGTTTGACTGCTGGCGTGAGCTTGTGTTGATCCGGCTTTGGCGTTATCATGAGCCTTGCAGCCTGATTGTAATTATCCTTCTCATACAATGTCAGCAGGAAGAGCTAGGACTCTGCTCCTGACACTTCAGACAACATTCTGGCAGTAGCTGCATGATAAATGATGTGCAAATTATTGTGCTTGTCCTTCTCATCCTGAACATTTTTTTCCCCTTAAGGCTATCTATTTGGCTACTGTAACTTTAGATTGCAAACTCTATGCTAAAGTGCTGGATGAACTTTAAAATACACTGGAGTAATTTAAAGGGCTGCTAAAGTTGTTAATGGCTTTTAAGGTGGACCTCACTATTTTCAGTAATTTTTTCTCAGAAATAATCATAAAATTCAAGAAAATATATTTCTGCTTTAAATGCAGATCATCCATCCAATGATTCATTCCCCAAGTGGCCACAATGGCTGGAGCTGTGCCTATCTGAAGACAAGAGCCCAGAGACTCTTGTGGGTCTCCCATTCAGTTGCAGGGTCCCAAGGCTTTGGGCCTGCTTTCCCAGACCACAGGCAGGAGCTAGATGGGAAGCGAGGCTGCTGGGATTAGAACAAGCACCATATGGGATCCCTGCATATTCAAGGCAAGGACTTTAGCCTCTAGGCCACCATGCTTTGAAGCCACTGGGTTGCTCTATGCATTGAAAGTAAACAAACAGGCTAATATACTGCCTTTAACTTTGTCCCTTGCAACAGATTTGTGTCCTGGCTTCCTTTCCTATCTTTACAAAAAGAGGTCCCTGGCTTCCCAGGTTAATCCTTCTATTTTTACTTGAATTCATTCTTGTTGTTAATTGAAATCACCATTATTCTCTGTTTCCTAGATCTTGTCCCATAATCTATCCCTTAATGTATATATTTCTTAATGTTAGATTTCCATCAGAGCACTAATGCTGTCAAGTCTTTCCTATTTCAAATGCAAAAAATAGTACTTTTTCTTCTAGATGCTGAATTTAAACTGAATCACCACTGCACATCTGTTATTAATATTAAATTTCCAAAACACTATTATGAATTGCTGTGTCCATTTCTTCACTGCCTATCAAAGGGTTTCTTCGTGATGTCCATCTTCCATATCTACAGAAAGTCCTGTGTAAGTGATCATCACTAATGGTAGTGTTTTCCATCTTTTGTCATTCTTTTCAACTTTATTTCTCCCCAATTTTCTGCTGTATTTCAGCATTGCTGGCTACTCTTAGTTGTTTAGCACATCTATTCCATGGATTTTTCCCATGTTGTTTCCTGGCTAGTTTTATTATATTTTGATCAAAGATGTAAAAGCATTACATTTTTGCTACTCTTGATGTTAAAGTGGGTTCGGTTCATTTTCACCATTGGGTGTATTAACTATCTCTTCACTCCTTTTCACTCTATCTTATTATTTCTGCCTGCTTTGATTCACTTTCTATATTTTTTGGTTCAAGTCTTACACCTTATTTGTATTAGAAGGCTTCTGGGGAGTAACTGGTAGATACTGGTTTCCAGAATTTCTAATCCTAATTTTCAAGGGTTTGTATGATGTTCCTCTGTTATCTTAGAGTCTCTTATGGCCTGAACCACCACTTCTGATATATCACTGGGTTATATTTATTCAACCTACACAAAGAAGCTTTCTCAGCCATCAGTTACTTTAATTGTTCCTCCTACGCACAAGGCAGCACTATTATTTCATATCTAGATCATTTTGATAGCTTTCCAACATATCTTAGTATTCAGCCTTTTAATATAATATTCTACCTTTCACACTGGTTCCAGAATTATCAGCTTAATATATGAGTTGGCATACATATCATGCTTTTTAAATAATAATATGAAAACTTAGGTGATTGTCTACAGAAGGCAATCAAAATTACCTAAAGAGGCATTCATAGATTCCCACAACTAATTTCAGCCTGCTTCTTTAAATCACGTTCCAATGCATATTACAATGAACCCAATTTTAATCATTTTTTTATCAGAACACTATGAATTTTCATGCATTCATGCTTTAGGTTCTGATTATTGTAATATATTTTCCTACTTTCTTCTATGTTATTGGAACTCCATTAATCCTCAAATGGCTATTAGCTAGACCTGTTTGCATTCGAATTAATTGCCTGTCTCCTTTTCTGTTTTTTAAATACCTGTAAAACAGAAATGATTTTATTCCTAATTGTGTCCTTCACGTCATATAGACTTTATATGAATGTACCAAATATATGACACATCCACACATTCTCCCACTTTCTCTCACCCTCTATCTCTCTTCCTCCTCTCTCTCTAGACTGTGTTCATTAAACATTTTTGGAATGTTTTTGAAAAATTAGGAAACTTCAACATTCCATGAAAATTAAATTGGCTTTTTAGTGTCACACTTTTTTGTGTGTATACAGGGATTATTTTACCTAAAACAGATAGGGTTAGTCATAGAAATTGGCTCTATTGGTTATTATTTTTGGAAGTCTCAATAAAATGCTAAATAACTATTAGTAAACTTTGCCTCGTTGCTTCATTATGACCATTTCTTTCCAAATGTCCAGTCTGCAACTAGTAATTCTCGATAAGCTTAAATACTAGAACCATTGGAACATAGTATTTGGTTGCGACTTCTACTTGTTCTTTGCTGGTGAGTAGCATAAAAGGTAGTGAGAGCAGGATGCTTAGAAAGGCAATTGTGGAAGACTTATTAAGTAGTTTATGTAGGAACTGTCGAATTCACAACTCTAAAACTAAAATTGAACAAAACTCAAAGTTATTTGTAAATTCAGTGTATTTGGAATGTTAAAACATCTCTCTTCAGAATTGTTTATCCAAAATGCTTTTGAAATTTTAAATTTCCCAATAGTTTTATTGAAATATCAAATGAAAAATAGAAAGTATAGACATGAAAAGGAATGAAAGCTGTTTTTAAGGTATCTAGAAAATAGCATCATGTCTACACAGTTGCATACTTTTTAATGTAAAATAAGAAAGTAAGCTGAATTTCTATTTTTAGTTATAAGCGTAGTTGATATTTTCTATAAATTGCAGTGTTTACTGATAATCATTGCATGTTATCATTACAGAAATGTAATCTAGCTTATTTAATCAGTCATGAACATTCAGCATTTAATGTTTTTCCTTATAAATTATCTTCTGAAATTTTTGAATACTAATTTAGTAGAGCGACTGGCACCATGTTGTGGTCGCCCAAGCCTCCGTCTGTGGTGCTTGCATCCCGTATGGGTGCCAGTCTGTGTCCTGCCTGTTCTACATCTGACTCAGCTTCCTGCTTATGGCCTAACAATGCAGTGGAGGATGGTTCAAATCCCCAGACCCCTGCACCCATGTGGGAGAACAGGACGCAGCTGTGAGCTCCTGGCTTCGGATAGGTTTAGTTCTGACAGCTATTTTGGGACTGAAGTAGTGGATTGAAGGTCTCTCCCTTTCTGTCTGTAACTCTGACATAAAAATGTAGTAGAATGTATTTATCGTGAGAAGAGTAGTTCAGAAAGTGAAACGATTTGAGAGGCCCACCCAGGGTGTATTTTGAGCTCCAATATCTTTGATTCAGGATCACATTCAAATCACACACACACACACACACACACTTATTTACTTCAGCCTGAACATCCGATTTAGTTTTTTAATAGTTCAAACTACAGTCCTAGACAACTACAGTCCTAGACATCTGAAGCGAAAACTCAATCTGCATGAGTTAGATAACCGTTTTTCATTATTACCACTATGTATATGTATATATATGTATATATGTATATATATGTTTATATATGTGTATATATGTATATATATATTAAGTAGTTTATGTAGGAAATGTCAAAAGAATTCACAACTCTAAAACTAAAATTGAACAAAACTCAAAGTTATTTGTAAATTCAATGTATTTGGAATGTTGAAACATCTCTCTTCAGAATTATTTATCCAAAATGCTTTTGAAATTTTAAAATATATATATATATATATATATATATATATATATAGTTTTTTTTACTCACATTAAAGAAATCCGTGTTCATCCAGTCTTTCATTCATTAAACACAACCATGACACCCTTGCTGTATTTGTAGGACACACAAAAGAAATAAAACATCATAATTCTTAATGTGTGAGGTAAGGTATGAACCCAATTTGGGTAGCCAAGTATGTCAGTACAAGCCATTCTTACAAACTTTCTTGACCAGAATTGTTTCAGCTTAGACTGCTACTTTCATCAGAATACTCTTCTAAACATTCTCCCTGTGTCCTGCATCCACAACTTTAATTTGACTGCTCACTCTTGGCAAAATCTGAAAGCTGTACGCTGGCAACGAACACTCAACCACCTGTTAAATATTTCTTTAACCCCTCCATGAGGTTTTCCAAAGTAGATTTTAAAGTTTTCTCTTTAAGCGAAAGACAAAGTGATTACCACTTATTTACAAACTCTGACAACTCTTGGAACCCCTTACTTAAATAATTTCCATGGGGTTTTCCTCCAACAACGTCTGACCACATGAGTGTGAGAACTAAAGGGCCAGTCAGGCCAAATTCGTTATACTCCCAACACTCTGTACTACTTATGTTCAATTTTACCCTAATTATGATTTTATTTAGTTGATTATCTCCCCCCCCACCACCACAGATTTCAGCTCCTTGAAGATCAGAACTATTTTAATCTTATTTGCCTCCATATCCAGAGAGCAAATCAGTTTAGGATAAAAGTTGAAGAAATAAATAATTGATAGGATTTTCTGAAACAGGCTAGTAATATAGTATTTCCCAGATATATCTATCAGGAAATTCTTTTGAGGAATATCTGTTAACATTCTCTCTCTCTCTCTCTCTCTCTCTCTCTCTCTCTCTCTCTCTCTCTCTTTTCTGCTCTAACTTGCTGGAGACACTCCAAAATGCACAGAGTCCAAAATTAAAGTATTTGTCTGTGTACAATACCCAGTGTCCTCTTCGGCTTCCTGTGATAGGAATGGGATTTCAGATGTCTCAAGTGTTCACATCAAATCCTGCTACCATCCCGAACAACCTTCACTCTTGTCCCCATTCCATTAACTCCCAACTCCTGTGACTCTCTCTGTCTTTGGTTGCTTTTTTCAACCTATTTTCAAGACCTAGTTTAGGCCAAGAAAATACATTTCTTCCAACAGTCTCATAATTGAGTTTTCTTGCTTCTGCCTAATCATTATCACATCATAATAATGAATTTTTGTTGTATCCATCCATTATTTAGAGTGATTTTTAACTGTAAGAGTCTGTATCAATCTCTGTTTCCCTCCTGACTTTTCATTTACACTCCTCCAAACACCCTGAACTCCAATTCTATGGAGCTTTTTAAGTTTTTATATCCCAAAGTCAGCAGCACAGATATTTAACTTCTGATTTCAGAGTCATCATATAGAGCCACCCAGCAGTGAGCTATCTGACTAGGGTCTGAGTGAATCTGCTTGAATTTAGGTGCACAAAACTGATCACTGTGAAAACAAGGTCTTTTCTATTTCACTCATTAGATGTTTAACATCAGCATCTGGCCAATCTCTAACAAGTCTTGAATGCTTAGGGCTAGTGTCTGGCTGACCCGCCAGCTCTTAGTGGTCTCTCCCAGATAGCCATAGGGCTCTCTCTTGGTCACTCCTTCAGTTATTACTTTAAGTATTGCATGATTATGTTCTTGAAAACCTAATCAGAAGCTCCTTTCCTGTCTCAGTCCATCTTCTTTTTTGCTTCCATCTCACTTCAGGTAAGTTGGAAAGAAGTGAGATTCTAGGTTAGAGAGTATCCAACTAAAGTTACCACACGAAGTGAAAGCAGCTTTTCTTCCCCAGAGGTCAAAGTGCAGAAACTACAGACGCCCCTGCTCTCCTCCTCGGAACAGTGCTTCAGGATCATATTCATGTGTAAAATTGTAGGAAGAATCTCACTCCTACAGGACGCGCTAAAACAAGGTTCTTGCAGTTTTGAGGGTGAGAGGGGTTGAAAGGGAGGAGAAAAGTACAGATTAGGAGTGGGAAAGTACTGTGGGATGGGTTGGAGAGAAGGAATGTCTTTAAAACTTCTGCTCCTTTCCTCATAAGTTTTAAACATGAGAGACTAGAGAAAGACTTGGCTGACGGCACTCTGTGAAGAGACCTTGAGTGAAGGTTCTTGAGTCAGGAGTTTAGATGTGGTCCAAGATATTTGATAACTTGATTGTGTTTTCCCATTGTTTGGCGTGCACTAGCTGTGCCAGGACTGGGGAAGAGAGGACCGCTTTCCTGCAAGAGGCCTGGCAGGTGGTACCTTTGAAATCAGCTGTGGTTGAGCCTGAAACAAATCCCACACAGCTTTCTAGATGGGAGCCAGACTCTGCAATCTCATGAACAATTATTGTGTGGACACCCTATGTTTCACAAATGCATTATTTTCTGTCTATCTTTGTACCAGAACATAAACTTCATGAAGGCAAGGACATGTTGTTTTTCATTAGTGAATCACTAGTATACAAAGTTCCTAGCACTTGATGAATATTTGTTCAATGAATGGCCTACTTTTATTTTAAACATGCGTTTTGATTTTTTGCAATTAAACTGTATATTTCTTTGTGAATTGGCACGTCACTTTTTAAAAACATTTATTTGTTTTTTATTGGAAAGACAGACTTACAGAGAGAAAGAGTGACAAAGAAAGGTCTTTTATACGCTGATTCACTCCCCAAATGGCCACAAAACGTGGAACTGAGCTAATCCGAAGCCAGGTGCTAGGAACTTCTTCTAGGCTTTCCACGCAGGTGCAGGGTCCCAAGGCTTGGGGCCATTCTTCACTGCTTTTCCCAGGCCACAGGAAGGGAGCTTGATAGGAAGTGTAGCGTCCAGGACACAAATTGGGATCCTGGCACTTGCTAGGTGAAGATTTAGCCATTGAGCCATCATGCCATGCGCCCCCCCATCCCATGTCACATTTTTCTTTCCATATGTGCATTGTAGTAATTAATTAGATAATATGATTTAAGTGTTAGAATAGTCGCTGCATTCACTTGTAGTTTTTATGATGTCATTCTAGAGTTATAGTAGTTAAATGTAGTCTTATTTCAATTTTGAAATCTGAATTATTTTAAAACAGACACCGTATATATATGCCCCTAATTTTTCTAAATCTCTCTCCTCTTTTTACTACTTCTTGTGTTAAAGTTGCATTACGTTGGTTAGATTTGTGTAACTTGTCTAAGTCACTGCAGAAAAATATTGGGTTGAACAATGTTCTAACGGGTCTTGTGGAAATTTCTTTTCAGGTAAGCTTAAAATTCAAATTAGGACACAGTGAAAAGCAAATCAGGACATAGTAGAGTTGCAGCGTATAGTGTGGGAGAGCCTTCTGTTGATCGTCCCAAGAGACACAGTCACCTCCTATAAGGAAGAAGAGATTCTGCTAGAGGTTTATCTTTGAACGTAACTTGCAACATCAGTTCTTCTATGGTTGTCTCATCTGAAAATTCTGGAGACTTGTACATTTGCACATTTTGACACTCACAGGGGCTCCTAGGATACATTCCTCATGGATACTGAATGATGACTGTACACATACAAGTGTTCTGTAACTGCTACAAAGCATCAGTGTTTCACCTAATTAACACAGTCGCGAATCAGACCCAGTGCTCCAGATGTGGTCCTGTTAATTAAGCCCTGGAGCTGGCATTGCTGGCACCCACAATGCTAACGTCCCATATTGGAGCATCAGTTAGAGTTCTGGCTGCTCTGTTTCTGAACCAGCTTCTACTGAATGTACTTGTGAAAACAGCAGACAATGGGCCAGGAACCAAGATCCCAGGCACCAACATAGGAAAACTGAAAAAAATTCCAGGCTCCTTTTTTGGTTGGACCAATCCTGGCAGTTGGGACCTTTTGGTGAGTATATTAGAGGATGGAAAAATTATAGATCTTTCTCTCTCTCTCTCTTTCTCACCCCTACCCCTTCTGTCTTTCAAAAGAAACTACATAGAACTGGAATACCCAGTGTTAAATGAAATAGAAGTTCATATTCTATCTGTTGCCTCATATTAGATTTGTTATGGAATTAAAATTATGTAGTTTCAGAATTCGTTTTTTTGCCAGAAATTGTGTTTCGAAGTGTGAATTTGGAGGTATAAGCTACAGTCCCATTCCAGAGTGGAGGTAGACCTTTCTTTCTTGTTGAGTCTCTTTTATGTTGTGTTTTCAAGGCAGGTTTTTAAACTAGAAGGATTAGACTTTATGTGGATGCTGCGGAATTCATTCTTATTCAGTTTGATTCATTGTTTCAATCCTCATAATGTAAAAGTATTGATTTCCACAATCATTATTCTGTCATACAATATTTCAGTATGCCTCTACATTGATTCTTCTGTTTTCTATGTCTAAATCTATTTTTTAAACTAAAATTGTAAACAGGGCTCAAACAGTTTTAAAATTGAGCCATGTAGTCATCCAAGTTTGAGAATAATTGTTCAACTAACATGTTTTTACATAATTTGTTGAATCCCCTCCATGACTATCTTGTCCACAGACATGAAAGAACACTATATTAAATGCTTCATTGAAATGCAGATTTAATGTGTTTATATAATTTAATTAATTTGGTGTAATTTATTCCAATTTTAAGTAGCTTTCAGTGATTGCCTCTTCCTTTCCTAGGTGTTCATGAAACATCTGTCTAATTATATGCCTTGGAATTTCGCTGGAATTGATAGAATGCCCCGTGATGCATAATTTTGGTATGTACATTTAAATTTTACATGGGAATCAGAAAAATATTGACCCCAATATCATTCTCTAGCACTTCTCTCCATCACCATGATTGTACAAATACTGTTTACGTTGGTACTATTTAAATGAGAAAGTCAAAGGCAGTGATTCAGTTGTATTTCAGAAATCATCCATCTACTCTCTTTTCCTCTTCACTTCGTATTATTTTCTTGTCTTATTTACTTATTTACTTATTTATATAGAACATATCTGTTTGCTTATTAACTTCCTCAAATTCTGACTTCTGTATTTTAAGCCTAAATCTCTACTTCATATTCTATACAGAAATACTTTTGTTTCAATTGCTTAAAGTTTCCGCATCTGGGTTAACCAATATTGTGAGGATTTGGGATATTACTGTATGAGCCTGTCACCATGTGGACAGTAGGGCATAGGGTAGTGTCGAAGGTGATACATCTTAGATATTCTGGAATGAGACATGCAGGATAGCATAAACAGACAAGGTCTTTAATTGGAAAGCCAGTATCTAAAGTTATTTATAATTGGCCATTGTAATCTATGTTTTTATGTGTATATTCATGCTTCATGGTCTTTAAGCTCTCAGGATACTTGCATTTGTTGGATCCTCACAACATTTCCTGCATGAGAAATAGTATGTGTTTCTGTGTGTGATTGTAGATTGAATTCCTCGAACGCTGACTGTAGCCTAATCTATGCTGAATTTTTACTTGTACTGCTTTTCTTCATTTATCTAGTTACTCTTTTTGTCTTTTTGTTTACATTTTTATGATAGAGAACATGCTCAGTTAGAAGTTGCTAGAAATTTTTTTTTTGTTCTTCAGACTCTCACTGTGCAGGAGACCAAGGCCAGACAAACATATGGATGAATGCTTTTGTTTATATGAAATACTAGTTATCTGCTCATGGACACTTAAACTTATCTCACAAAAGACGCATTGCCATGTGATTTTCTTCTGTTTGAATTTAGTTTATCTTTGCTAGAATAAATGAAAGTGCAAATTAAACTTCTCATGCCTATGTGCTCTTCTGGGTTAGGATGAAATGATCTATTTCAAGCCACATGATTCATCCTTTTTTTTATTATTATTAAAACTTGCCTTCTGACACAGCAGAGCCTTGTGACACAGCAGTGCGAGTTGCTGCCTTTGTTGCTGGCATCCCATATGGATTTCGATTTATGTCTTGGTTGCTCCACTTCTGATTCAGCTCCCTGCTAATGACCTAAGAAATGCAGTTGAAGATGGTTCAAGTATTTGGGCCTCTGCTATCCATGTGAGAAACCCAGAGTAAATTCCTGGCTCCTGGCTTCAGTCTGGCTCACCCTGGCAATTGTAGCTATTTGGGGAGTGAACCCATGAGAGGAAAATCTGTCTCAACCACTTCTTCTCTTTTTTTCTCTTTATACCCCCTCTCCCTTGCAACTCTAACTTTCAAATACATAAATGAGACTTTTCAAAAAGTGTGCATTCTGGGGTGGGTGTTTGCATTGCTGTTGTGATGCTGCTCGGGATTCCTGCAGCCCATGTCAAAATCGTGTAAGATGAGTCCTGGCTCCACTTCTGATCCAGTTTCCTACTAATGTGCACCCGTGGGAGCAGCAGACGATGGCTACAGTGCATGAGTTCCTGCAATCCATGTGACACAATGGAATTCCATTCTCCTGACTTTAACATTATCCAGCCCTGGCTACTGTGCTTTTAGGAAGAGTGATCTCTCTCTCTTTCTACTTCCTTCTTTCTTTTTCACTGAGTTTTTCAAATAAAATGAAAAAAAAAATGACTGACAAACACATGAGACATTTTTATTGCCCTTCATTATTTTATGAACTTTATGCTAGATTTTTATCTTGTTGGCATATCCTTAGTCTCCTAGAGCCTCAGTTTCCTCATAAGTAAAACAGACACAGAATAATCTCGTTGTTTTCTACCTCATTTAACCACGTGTAGTTTTTTTTTTAAAAAAATAGTTGGATTTTCAAGATTTCTAATCCTTTTAAGATGATAGTTGTGGAATTACTCAGACCTGCTCTCTAAAATTTCTCC
Organism: Ochotona princeps; assembly: GCF_030435755.1. Taxonomy (NCBI): domain Eukaryota; kingdom Metazoa; phylum Chordata; class Mammalia; order Lagomorpha; family Ochotonidae; genus Ochotona; species Ochotona princeps. The sequence goes on from NC_080837.1 coordinate 49,929,294, forward strand.
AACATACCCGCCGCACTGTACTGAAGGTTTTCTTACTTGGCTATTTCAAGCGTTAAGATGACAAGTTGACTTTCTCTCAAGGCTCCTGTCACTTGAATTTCATGAGCCAGTTTTTCTTGGTGGTCAAAATTAAATCCAGAAAAAACAGTCTCCTTCATTGCTTCATCAGCTAGCTGAGAGATGAGATTTTCAACAAAATGACACTGCCAGCAGATGTCTGGTTCATCGACATCTCAGCTGTAGCCTACCTGTCTCCAGTTCATTCCCACATCAAAATCATTTATGCCTCTCATGCTTTTAATCCTCAGCCTGGTGTGGTTCCCTGTTTCTGAAACCATACTTAGAAGACACTATTTCATGGTCCATGAGTACTCTTCAGGAATGTTAAATTTTGTGATTTTATTTTAATGATAAAGTAAAAATTAATGCCATCTTTTCATTTCAATTCCTGAACGTCAAAACATAGTTATGACTTTGTAGATGTAAGTGATCATATAGTATGATCCTATGTAATAGTATTGTTCTGCTAATAGGATGACATGTCTTAGCATCCATATGGCAGTAATAATCTCATGTACATTACTGCTATATTATTTTTCTTATATGTATATCATTTATTTTTTAGCATGTATTCACATTGAAGATATTTTACAAGAATAAAAACTTCAATTTCTTGTGCTTTTCAGATTAAAATGTTGATTTAACTTTATGAAAGAATCACTGTAGCATTAATGCAGTTGTTACTGATCAACGAGAAAAAATAATGGAAGTTGATATATATATGTGTAATTCATCTTCATTAAATGAAAAGAAAAAAAAATGTCATATCTTTTGAAGAAAAAACATGGAGGGAAACAGCCAGAGTGTGGAATACCCCATATTCCTAACGACAGTGAGGGTCCATTCTTCTGAGAGGGGGGTGTGACAGTTAGATGGGCTGATAAATAGTTAGGGTCACCTATCTGTTGGAATGAGAAAAGGAGAGTCTTTTTAAAAAGCTAGAAAATGCTTGATTCTACCTAAAAGTTACTTTGAGCAAGACAAAAGTGCCTTTCCACCATTTTCAGTTTTTAGCTTATCATGAGAAAGGGAAGAAGCAGCTAGCCATCACAGTTTCTAATGGCTTTTTGTTCTCTCAAGAGCAAGCTAAACCGAGTTACCATCCTGGCCTTCCGATGGACTTTGTCCCTGCCCTCTTGTTGATAGTTCTGCCCACCAGAATTGTGCTTACATGACTGCACTCCTGTGATTTTCTCAGGTCTTTTTGTCTTGAACATTCTCCCCTCCGCCCCAGCTCTGCTCCTGCACACATGATTTCCATCTTTAATATCTTTTGTGAATCTTGCTTTTCATACTACAAAAAATGGAAGAAGCATTGCACCAATAGACATATGAAGTACTATGAAGCATAACAGTCGATTTCCTACCTACCTAGATTTAATTTTAGAAATGGTTAATTACTAAACTCAACAATAATTCAGCTGTTACTTTGTTTTAAATTATGTAACAGTAATGTTGTATATTTGATCACTGTTTTAATTTAGATTGTATCTTGTAGACTTTATAATTGTGGAAGTATTGACCTGTATCTTGGAGATTCAATGGTGTGTAAAAGAAATTCTTGTTTCTTTGCTAATTGACCTTTCTTGTCCAATAGGGAGGCATCATTCAAGTCTTCGTGTGTGTGTGTGTGTTTTCCTTTTGCCTTTGGACCTTGGTCTGTCTCTTGTGATGATGGTTAAATGAAGGAACATTTCGCTTTCCTATCATCACTTTTATAGATGCCATGCATTAGGTAGAGCCACATATAGCTTTGTGTTACAGCTAAAGGGTTGAATTGAAAGTATATGTTGTGGTCTAGATTTAGGACTAATATTTATTTCCCAGATTCTTGCCTCTTACTTGGCAAGCATTTTAAGTATGGCTTAAGAAAGTGGTACCTTTTTTTTTTTTTTTTTTTACATAAGATGATTAGAACATACTTATGTGGGCCATGTTCAGAGACAGTAGGACAGGAAGGGAAAAGTTAAGAAAGACTGCTTCCTTCAGTCCTTAGTCAGTAGAGAGCATAGTTAAAACTAAGAGAACAAGCCCCACTTCAGTATTTGCTTTTAAGGGGCTTGAAAGGAGAGTGGTTTTGCAATACTGCCTCACCACTGTCGTGTCCCAGGTAATGATAGCTAAGTATTAATTGACTCATAGGTGGGCACAAAAACAATTCATAGGAAGAGGGTAGGGAGGGATAGTTGGATTCCAAACTCCTGATTCGGAACTGCATGCCTGTTGAATCTCTACTATACCTACTTTTGAGTATAGCTGGCAGGCATTTGAGAAATCGATCAGTCAAGGGAAGTTCGCTCTATAAGGTTGTTTTTCTACTTGTCTAACACATGAATGAACATTTTTTAACTTATGAAGATATATGGTCTGGCTTGATAGCCTAGTGGTTAAATCCTTGCCTTGCATTTGCTGGGATCCCATACAGATGCCTGTTGGTGTCCCAGCTGCTCCATTTCCCATCCAGCTCCCTGCTTGTGGCCTGGGAAAGCAGTAGTGGATGGCCCAAAGCCTTGGGACCCTGCACCCACGAGGCAGACCCAGAAGAAGCTCCTGGCTGCTGGCTTTGGATTGGCTCAGCTGTGGCAATTGTAGTCACTTGGGGAATGAACTAGTGGATGAAGATCTTTCTCTCTGTCTCTCTTCTCTCTGAAAATCTGTACTTCAACAGAAATCAATAAATTTTTCTTTTTTAAAGACATAAAGATACCAGTATGCAGAATCTGAAATTGTGAGAATATTGGGAGAAACATTAGATCAAAATAGATCTTTTGTGACTCCATCCAACAACAAATCCAGAAAAATACATAAATTTAATTGTAAGCATTTTAAATCCTCCTATGAATTATTATCATTTTCCTTGATACAGCTTTGCATGTATAGAGATTTCCCACTTTTCCTTTCTTTTCTTGCTGCTTCTTTTTCTCTCCTACTATTTTTTTCCATATTATTACAGTAGTACAGTCTTTTAGTTTAGTAACAGTTAAAGTCTAACACTCTGCTATTAGACTGTGTCATGACACTAACTGTATAAACAAAGGCAGAAAATCCAGCACCATATTGCCAAAGTACATTTACCTGTTTCATGGGGAGTCCTCCTCCTGCTGCAATGTATGTTTTATTCCCAGTATGCTAGTCTCCATTTTACAGATCATCTATGAGATATGTGTATATATGTGTTCACCTACATATCTCTTGTTTTGTAATTTGTATGAAGGTTACATTATATCAGAGAGAACATATGATATTTATCCTTTTGGAATTGACTTACCTCACTGAGTATAATGATATCTACTTGGGACCATTTTTAGTGTCTGTATAGTATTCTATGGAGTAGATTTACCATGGCTTGTCTGTATAGTATTCTATGGAGTAGATTTACCATGGCTTCGTTATCCATTCACTTTTGTCAGACCTATGGATTGTTTCCGTGATTTTCTATTATTGGTTTTGCTGCTATAATTATAGAGATGTCCATTGCTTTGTTCATGTGATTTTACTTCATTTGGATATACTCTCAGGAGTTGGATAGCTGGGTCATACCATAGATCGATTTTCAGTTTTGAGAGAGTTCTTAATACTGACTTCCATAGTGGTTGCACTAGTCTACACTCCCACCAACAATGGAACAGTGTACCTTTTTCTCCATATCAATGCCAGCAGCTGTTTGTAGATTTCTGAATGTAGGCCAGTCTCACTGGAATAAGGGGGAGCCTCAATGTGATTTCTCGTTGCATTTTCTTAATATCTAGGGAAGCCGAGCATTTTTTTCATATGTCTATTAGCCATTTCAGTTTCTTTTTTTGAAAAACACCTGCTCATTTCTTTCACCCATATCTTAACTTACAACATCAAAAGGCCAAACATAAAGGTTATGGAGTTCCTGAAGGTGTGCCAAGAGAAGCTGGATTGAATGATGTATTCAATGAAATGATAGAAAAATTGCTGCTGGGAATTTAAGTAATTTAACCTAGTGTTCCTTCTGAAGTAAGTCTAAATTATGCTTTTGTGGAAAATAATCATTGCAGTGTAAATAGTCAATGAGCAATTTTGTCACTAGCAAAATTGTCTCATTCGATAGTTGGAATCAGGTTTTAAAGTTGACTGATCAGGAGCCTCCAGAGAGATTTCACTCAAGTATTTCATGCTGTATTAATAGAGATTAGCACAGATGACTAAAATAAAGTAAGCAAGTGATGCACAGAGGAAGAACACAACCTTTCAGGAAACCAGGTGTGGGAGACAATAATGCTATAAAAGATCAGATCCTTATATGCAAAACCTACCTTTAAAAGAGATGTGGTTGCTAATGTAACATATGAATTTTACTTTTTCTGAAACTTTGGTATATTTGATTTTGAATCTGTTTGATCAATGCCATTGTATTTAAACTCACTTGACTATTCAATGATCGCAATAATTCAAGGGGGAGTAGTAGGGAAATCATGGCAACTGAAGTCCCACAGTATTCTCACCAGCGCCCTGAGTTTCTTTATGTGTTGCCCATCTAGAATAAATATGTTGAAATATTGAGCTAAGTTTGCAGGTCAACTATTACAATTGACATGCCAGTTTTATGGAACTCTATATAATAAACTTTCTACCGGTGTGTCCTTGTCTCATGAAATTGTCCTTTCTTATGCCTTCAGTTCACGAAGATAGGTGGCAAATTACAACCCAGTTTTTTCAAAATTTAGCGTGGAATGACATTATTCATTTTGTATGTTTTACATCTTACATGTTATGAAGCAAGTTGTCACTAAAATAGAAGACAAAATGATAAAATTGATTAAAATAGAGTTAGAAAACTACCAAGGACAAAATATTTGTGATTTTAATATCAGCTAAAGAAAATGACTGAGAGGTCAAGCAGGTTGTAATTTCAGGTATGTCAGGTTATCTGTGAGCCATGAGATGTATGTTACTAAGTCATGATGGAATACGATTCTACCATTTTCTCTGTTTAAGTCATTTATTGACATTTGTCAACATTTAGTGAATTCAAGTTTTAGACAGGAGTCGGTGTGCAATTTCTTGAGGGTAAAATACAATGGAAGATTTTCTTTATTTTTTTAGATGCTTGTAATCTAATTAGGGGCATTTGAAATCCTGAAACCAATCTTCTGTAATTTAATTTGTTCTTAGTATGGATTATTGCAGATTATCCTAGTGGAAGTGAATCTGTCAGGTAGTCCCTAGGGTGAAAAGCTTCCCAAAGAATTCGACGTTTATGCAATGAGTAGTATCTACTGTTCTTCCCACTATGAGTAACATTAGGCCAACTTGTGTTATTAACTAAAAGGTGATTTATTGACTTCTATGACAGAAAAGATTAAAGGTCGATTCAGCTTCTGCAAAATGACTGACCCTCAGGAAGTCATGGGGGTTCTGGGCCAAGGTATTAAAATTCTGAGATCTTTAATCTCATCCTCCTCAGAATGCTAGCATGGTACTCAAACACCTCTCTTTTGCTATCGACAATGATTCCGGAATTCTCGCCTTGATGCACCTTTTGCACTTGCTTATCCTCAGAGAATCTCTGAATAATTTGCTGTAGCTTCAGGGGAGTGAAAAATATTTATAATGAAAAAGCTATGTGTGGATTTCAAAACTTCTTCTGCATAAAGTAAACTTATATTTAAATACCTTTCTCCAGATGTTTGTAGCACCATCTTATGTTTCCTGTGCAATTGTTGTACTAGACAGCAAATGAGTTTTTAAGATTAATTTAAGTTGACAAAAATTGTATTTATCATGTGCAACATGATGCATTGTGGAATGGCTCACATAGCTATGTTTTTATGATTAAAATGTTTATTTTTTTTAATTTTTTTTATTGTATTTTTGTTGACAATCTTTTTACATAGTTAATTACGGTAAAAAAAATGTTCAGGGGGGTAGGGAAGTGGGTAATAGTATTATGTCCATATTGTTTCCATCATGTATCTGAGGTAAAGGGGGGTATTGATGGAGAAGCCCCACCCAGTTTCCCACCCACCCCAAGTCCCGGATGTGAGGCATGCTCTGAGATCCTTGCTCAAATGGTTTTAATAGTTCTCCAGTTATGAATCACTGCCAGTTTCACTCGATGAGGTCGTCCACTGATTGACACAGTCCATCATAGAGTCTTCATTTGCCCAGTATTTCGCTGCCAACATATAGCTGAGATGGTTGATTGACTTGCTCTGTCCTCTGTCTTTTCTTGGCTAGGGTTCTGAGTCCAGTAGTTCGATTGGGGAGATCTCCAAAGAAACTTTGAGGTATTCCCAGACCAGATTGTTGTATGTTCTAGCAAGCACAGGGCCCAGCACAGTCCGTCACCTCGATCAGCTGGTGGTTTCAGTTGCTGGGTTGGTTCTGTTTTCAGTCCTGATTTCCACTGGAGACAATGGGTGTTGCAGTCCAACCTGGTTCTGCTGAGCACACACTCAGCCCCCCGCATCAACCAGTGAGAGCTGCAGCCTAGTTGGGGCAACCCACAATAACCCCCACCAGGCCCGCCCCCTACCCTGGTTTGCCAGTATGTGTAGCAGACTAGTCCAGTCTGTCCCACATCCTATTTGGCTCTTGTACTTGTCAGTGGGTATTAAAGCTTAGTTCCATCTAACCAACTCAACTCTCCAGCCCTCACGGATGTTGTTGAGTGCCTCTCTGTCTAGCCACCCCAGCCCCCGTCTTAGTTTTCATGCCCTCCCGCGGGAGTAGTGACCCAAGAGGAGGGAACCCACTATTTCCCTCCCAGGTCTCTCTCAGTCCCGGTTTATGCACTCTTCGGGTGGTTCTGTGATTTGACTTGAAAGAATTAGTCCCCAGTGCCAGCTTCTGGCAGCTGATGCTGTGGCTAGGCCCAAACATCCCTCACCCACTCTAATTTATGCTTGCACCAGCAGGAATAATCCGCCCAGCATGGCTTTTCCCTGATCTAGTCCACGAGCAGCGCACAGGTGTTGCCGCCTTGCTTAGTCTGGTCTGTCCCCTTCCCAGCCCAAGCTCTGTAGTGGGAATAGCTGTCTGGCGAGGGGACCAGCCCCTTAATCCCCCCACCGGTTCTGCCCCTCCCTTCCTGGATCTTGCGCGTGCTGGTTGGGTGCTGCAGTCAAATCCAGTACAGGCAACCTCACCCTAGCGTTCCATAGTGTGCACTGGTTTTGTCGCGACCAGTCCCGGCTCGACCCACACTCTGTTCTGGTGTTCAGATTTACCAGTGTATGACATGAACTGACTCAGCCCGGTCTGCCCCTGACCTATGCCAGATGTATGCCAGTGGGAAACTTTCCATGGCCTATTCTGGGCTGTTTCCTATCATGCTTCTTGCGCTTACCTGCAGGGACTGTGTCCTGCCAGAGGAGTTTCCCAGGCTCCTCCATCAGAACCTCTCCCAATGCCAGATTTTGCGCATACCAGGGGGTCCTTGAGCCAACCCTACTCAGTTCACCTCCTGTCCTAGCAGGAACAGTGGCTTTTCCTGGCATGCTTTCACCCCATTCTGGTTCTTGTTGTTGGATGTTTCAGCCCAGCCATGGCTCGTCCATACCCACGTACAGCTCACACATGGCTCAGTAAGGGGTTGAGACCCAGCCTAGTCAGTCCCACATCCACCCTGGTTCTCCAGGACACCAGATGATGTTGGGGTCTGGCCTGGCCTGGTGTATCCAATCCCAGCCCACACTAGTGCCTCGGGAGAATGCAACTGTTTCCTAGATAGAACGCAACCCCATTCCAGCACATGCGCCCCTTGGTGGGAACCTTAACCCAGTTAAGGTGTCCCCTTACCTCCCCAACTGGGCCTGTTCCTAGCCGTGGATCATGCACCTGCCAGTGGTTGCTCTGACTCGGCTTGTCTCAGTCCCTCACTTGTCCTGGCCTCTGCCTTAGACTGTGTGGCTTAGTGTCCTTGACTCAAATAGACCAGTAGGTGCCAGAGCATGGCTTGGCATGACCGGTGCTTCTTGCTGGTTTCTAGTTTTGCTTGTAGGCTAAAGTTTGCTCAGTCCTGCCCAATACATTCTGTTCCGTTACCAATTTCTTAAAAGGAAGAGTTACCACCATTGGGAATGTTAAGGATTGACTGAGATCCCAGAAGCACAGTGGGATCAACCTGGAGCTACCTAAGCAGCGATTCAGACAACCAATACCCCATTGCTCCCTGGCCGGGTGGCAAGCAGGCAGAGCCTGGCACCACATGGTGCACTGGCCACCCTGGGGGAGGCCAAGGACTCGTTCACTGCCTTGCGGCAGTGTCTTTGGCGTGAGCCCCCAGCATTGGGTCCGACCCGGCAAGGGGCACCCCCCACAGCCGCCACACTGTGAGGAGCGTCACTTGCCCCCATCTCTTAGGCCCGCACCCCCGCACCCCTCCCGAACTCATCCAGCCACAAGATATTAGCAGCTGGGTGGAGCTAGGAATTTTAACCCAGTTCCCAAGTTCCCTCATGGCGCACTTACCCTGAGGAAAGAGCTCTCTTGGGTCCTGGGGGAGGCTGAGGACTCGTTCACTGCACCCCCAGCATTGGGTCCGACCCGGAAGGGGCACCCCCCCACAGCTGCCACACTGTGAGGAGTGGCACTTGCCCCCGTCTCTTAGGCACGCATAGCTATTTTCCAGTAAGAACATTTTGTATATCTTTTAGAATTTTTCAGAATTGCTTCTATATTACTAACTACACTCAACATGGCACACAATAGTTCCCTTTAATTCTTGTCTGCTTTTCAAAAAAAAAATCTGAATTCTTTGACCAACAGTTCTCCAACTCTTTCCTTCTCCGTAGTTTTCCAAATTTTTAGTACCTGATGTCCTTCTCTGCTTCTCTTAGTTCCAGCATTTTGGATTCCACATATGCTGAGACCAGTTGCCTTTCTCTAGCTGGCTTGTTTCACTTAGCATAATTTTCATATGCACATTTACTATGTTTTTTGTGTTACTAACTGTTTGCAGAACTAGAGAGAGAGTCAGGTGGTTTTGCTGTGACAAGAATAGAACATTTTCACATGTAGTAATCTCTAAGGATTATTATAACTAACTACTTTTGAAAATATTTGAAATATTGGCTAATTTACAGTTCATTTTTCTCTCTCTTCTAGTGGATCTTTGATTCCAATTCCAATAGTACTTTTTTGGATTTTAGGACTTACAATCTTTCTATGGCTCAATATAGATCTTTTGTGATTTCATGTCACAAGATCATCTTTAAAATTATATGTTATTACAGTAAAATGATTTAAAAATTTAAATCACATTGAAACTTGAATACATTTGCTAAATAGGCAAAGCATGTTTTGTTTTGTCTTTTAATTAGCAAACATTTTAAGTATTAGTCTAAATTTATTGATGATTTAAAATATTTTAAATTAGAATTCTTTTGACAGTCTTTTTATTAAACGTACTTTATTGAAGTTATCATTTAAAACATTCTGCAAGCTGATTAATAACAAGTTGTTGGCTTTCCCTGAGGCTAAAGTTTGATGTGATAAACAGTATTTTGAAGTACTTAAACTTTTAGTTTTTTATGTAATGCTTATTCCAGGGGTTTGCAAACATTTTATACTCCTAAAATTACTCCATGGAAGAAAAATTTGAAGTTTTATTTTGCTGCAAATGTTTGTCAACATGTTTAGGAGATGGTAGGGAAAACTCAACAGAAGTGGTTGTTCTTATTCATAAACATTGCATAAAGCTTGGTAGAAGGGTTCCTTTATTGAGGATTGAGTTTTCTCCTGATCCCTCCTGACTTCTCTCTTCTTTTTATCTTTCCTTCTGCTCTTTTGTGCATTTTCTCTTTTTATTAACTAAAAAGAATTGCATTGTGCTTGTGAAATAAAAACATCAATCACAGTGTTGTAGTGCAGAAGTGTTAAAGGTATGGTATTTTTAATTCTTTCTATGTGGATGTTAAAAGAAAAGCATGAATGGTCCTCTCCTTGCCGGCACAGTGGAAGATAGCAGGAGCTTTCATTATGAACTCCAGTATAGTAACTGAAAAAGACCGCTCAGCCTGGCTTCTTAGTACAGATGTTTGAGGACTTTGATTCTTTGGTTCCTTTTGTATCATTTGGTGCATTCTTGTGGTTCCCTTCTTATGCAGTTTAGTGGTGATATCTACTCTTCATCAATGATTTCATTTAGTTTCTTGGTCATTATTTTGGCAAAGGAACGATAGTTTTCTGAATGTTTGCATCAGGAAACACATTTCTAATTCTAAAGTGATGTTTAAATTTTTGTCCTTATAGAACTGTTATTCAGTCCAGTTTAGGTTTTTTTGTGTGTGTGTGTGAGAATATCATTAACAATGTTCTGTGAGACATAGTCTGGTGTGGTGGATAAGATGTAGCTTTCCAGCTTCCCCTCTTGAATCTAGCTTTCTTTTAAGGAAAACATGGAGTGAGAGAGGGTGTACTGGTGATGGCTCACTTGGATGACTTGGTAGCTTCACCCCTGTCTAGTCCCAGCTCTTGTGGGCTTTTGGGGAGTGGACCAGTGGATAGGAGCGCTCTTCATCACTTTTCTGTCTGGCTCACAAAAACTATCATTCTTTGAATATCATAACTTTTCTCTACATTAATATTGAATGAAAGATTGTATCAATTAGAGAGAAAAGTGATTATGGCACAGTGTTATTTATCTTTTATAAAAAATAAGATAAATCCTATGTATATGACGCTTTCACAAGGAAGGCCAATGTTGGCTCCTCTAACAGACTTCCATGAGATTTGTGGAGTTTCTGAATTCCTGAGCCTCTTATGCATCAAGATGAGACAATGATTGTTGCATGTTAGAATACAATCTTACTTTATTATACGTCTGTTAATAATTAGATGGTATTTTTCAAAGCATAAGCTTTGAAAGTGATAATCATTTGCTTGTTGCTATACTGATACAAACGCCCAGACAATGAGTCAATGCAAACAGTGATTTCTAAATGAAGATATTTATATTAAGTAATATTTTGGAAGAATATTAGTTTATAAATAAATACAAATTGACACTTCCATCAGTTACATGATTCTGCTTTAAGAAATCAGTTGCTATTTGTCTAGACAATTTTAGCAAAAGTTCAAGAATTTGGAAGCAGTGGGTGATGATAATAGATTTGCATGAAGCCATTAACATCATTTTTCACCTTTTTCAATTAAAGAAATATTCACGATTTTCTCAGATGATATGAATATCTATTTGCTTTCTTATTTTTTTAATAGTATTTACTTAGAGTCACAGTTAGAGAGGAGAGAGTGATTTCTCAACTGTGTATTTGTGCCCCAAATGGCAATAAAGACATGAGTTGGGCCAGTTTGAAGCCAGGAGCTTCCTTTGGATCGCCCACATGAGTCCTGAGTCCAAGGACTTGGACCATCCTCTCTGCCACTTTCCTAGGCAATAAGAATGGAGCTGGATAGGGAGTGGAGCAGCCAGGGCTCAAACTGATACCCCAGTGGAATGCTAGCCACAGGCAGATGCTTAGTCTGCTTAGCCAGGCTCTATTTGCTTTGATTTTAAGCAAAAACCACTTGGACAGACCCTTGGGGTTGATATGAGGTGGCATTTTCTTATCCCTGGGTCCTGGGATGTGTGGAAAGTCATGAGTGGTTTCTGCGTTTGTCTCTCCCCTTCCCCCAGGAACAAAAAGAAGAAATAACAAATTTGGAAGCAATTTTCACGCAATTTTTACTAAACCTCAATTCTTCCCACACTGATCAATCATGTAAATCATTATTAAAAAAGAAGAAAGTTTAAAAATTTTCCTTTAAAAGAAGAAAATGTCCCAACCATGCAGTAATATTTATAAAGTATTATGCATAGTATTTTGGAGATTAAAAAAAAAAATTTGGCATTTTTTTCTGGCATTCAAAGACCACAATATAGGATTGAATAATTGTTTTACTTAACAGATATATGGATTATGCAATGCAATCAATAATTTTTAATGTAGAAATATAATACTTTTTAGACAATGAGATGATTAAAAAGTGCAACATAAATTTACACACATATATTTAATCACCTATTATATATATTATTATATTGCTTGCTTATTTATGAACTCATTTAAATCTACTCTTTGAATAAACATAAATTGCTAAGAATGTATCTTCCTTTTCAATAATACCTCATATTTATTTATCATGTCATGCGGTATAACAGTTTGTAGCCAAAATTGATAGGAAGGAAATGCGGGAAAGAAATGCCCTATTCCACAGAGGTTTCTGCCTGACTCCATTGTGCTTTCAGAAAGTACTTTAGAGTCTGTTGTTGAGTGTGTGATTATGGCCCTGGAGGGAATACTGCCATATCCATAGGCAATGGAGTTTCTAATTGGGGTGTAAGTAACAATTACTTACAAAGCACAAGGCATAAGTAAACATTAGCTGGAGCCATAGTTGAGTCAAAGCGAGCTACTCATCTAATTATTTAATAATATCAGAACCAGTAATGCATCAGACTCCTACTTCTTCTCTGTAAGTGCCCTCTTTAGAAAGAATGGTTGGGCATTGATTGTCACCCCTGTTCACTGCTTCTGCTTCCTAGCACAAGTTGTGTCCTTTCACACTTCCTGCTGTCCTGTTCACCTAGGATGTGTTTTAGTAACAACTTACATATATTTCAAATTGACTATAAACAGACGCATTTTTACCCAACTCCAGGAAGAATTAAATGCAGAATTGTGGTTGTTTATTTACTTGAAAATTATTTAAGTGTGCCCAATTTTACAAATACAGTTATCACAACAGAAGGAAGGGAAAAGCCATGCCATTTTTTTTTTTGATCAATAATCCTTTTAAAGGGCTGGCACCATGACTCAATTGGCTAACCCTCCACCTGCAAACACCGGCATCCCATATGGGCATGGTTGGTGTCCCAGCTGCTCTATTTCCTATCCTGCTCCCAGTCTGCCATGTGGATGGCAGGAGTCTAACATGCGGGCCACCATCTTCTGCCTTGCAAAAAACATTCATAGGAAGCAAGAATTGAAGCAAAGTCACTGCACCTCCAAAGTGGGTTTTGTAATGAGATGCAGATGTCCGAAGCAGAGGCTTAGCTGACTATACCATAAAACCTGAACACACTTTTTATTTATAAATTTTTCTCCCAGCATCTTGCTTCAGGCCATTGCCTTTTAACTCTTAACATGTTAAGAGGAAAAATGGTGTTTCATAATCCCTTCAAAAGAACGTTGTTACTGGGGTTCTATAAAAGTGCTTGTTTTCACCAACACTATGTTCCAACAGAAATTCAGTGAGACTACAGACCATTGGTCTCTTTTTCCTGCAGGTCTGCATACTGCTGAAGAGCGAGGCTCTTGTACACTATATGATAGAGTCGTGTCTTAGGTTCCAAAACCTCTTTGTCAGCCGCCTGCTGCTTAAATGTCGTGACTGTGTGCCTCCTATTCATCTTAGCTGAAATAGAATTATTGACAGAAATGATTGCTGGAGGGAAATTAGGAATGATAATTAATGTGCTGCCCCTTACAGTCTCCAAATGGCGTGTCTATCTCTATTCAGGGGGAGGTGTTGTAATTCTATCCAATTTAAATGAATCCATGAAACATTTGACACAGGAACTCACAGTCTAGAGACCTTATTAAATGCAAGGATGATACTACATTGCATTTAAGCAGCACCTGTTGAAAATTAAGATGTAACGGGACACAGTTACTTAACAGTTTGCCTAAAAGGCTGTCTGCCTTCTTTCTTCAATTCAACTCACTTTGCTTCCAAGAACCTGGTGTGTATTACCGAGCTTCTGGCTCCAAACAGAAGTAAACATATTTATTGGTTAGAAAGCAAGCATCTTGCTTGCTGAACAGTCCTGTCACAGCAGAAACATTTTTCCCTTGCAGAATTTTGCTTTAAATACTTGTGTTTTATTTTGTCTATGAGCTTTACATTACATAATTCTTCAATATCAAGTAGATCTGCTAGGCTTGAAGGAGTAAATACAATACCTTCTAGTGAGAATGCAGGCTGGTACAGCTACTATGGAAGTCAGTATGGAGAATACTCAGGCAACTGAAAATTCACCTACCATATGACCCAGCAGTCCCACTCCTGGGAATATATCCAAAGGACCCGACACATGAGAAAGCAAGTTGGATCCATGTATTCATGGTAGCACAATCAACAATTGCAAAAGCTTGGAAACAACCGAGATGCCCATAGACAGAGGACTAGAGAAAGAAACTGTGGTTCATATATGCTGTGGAGTACGACTCAGCTATTAAAAAGAATGAAATACAATAGCTTGCCCCCAATTGGAGACCAGTATGCTAAGAGAAATGAGCCAAACTCAAAAGGTCAGATACCATATGTTTGTTCTAATATAGATAACCTCTATCAAAAATCTCAATGCTAATAGGAGTAGGGGTTGTTTCACTCATCTTCTTAAGGAATGGCTTTTTCTTGGTTTGTTTCAGTTTGCAGTTTTGTAGTGTCAAATCTAATTGTTTTTGCTGCAAATCTTATTTTTCTCACGCTTCCTAGTTATTTGTATCTCTCCCAATAAGTTCTTATGACTCATTAATTGATCATCCATAAGAGATGGATTGCTTGTAAACACTTGAGATTGTAAGGGTCCATTCCAACACTGTTTTGTTGCATATCATGAACAATGAAGGTCTAGTTTTTCATTGTAATCCCTTCAGTGCCCCAAGGGTCACGCACTAGCATCTATTCCTCCAAGAAGGTTTTCGTTTTCCGTTTTCACCACTCTTGTGATGCATTATTTCTGTAGCATGTTTGTTAACGTCTTGCTGGTGAAAATCTCTTATTTTCACCCTGATGTGGTCTCTGCTCACTGTTTCTGTTTTTTGAGGGATATATGATGAAAGTGTAGCGGGGACTGATTTGTTCAGATATGGAGACAAAGTGCTGTATGTCTGTATGCATATACACCCAAGATGGACTTCTCAGATGATATGAGAACATGTTATCTCATTTACTATGCCTTTCCAGGAGTTATACATTACTTGTTTTTATATTAAAATATTTTAATTTTTAACCCAAAATTACTTATTACTACTTACATGACCATTGTTCATTGCTTTTAACTTTATTTTTTATTCGTGGAATTGTTGTCCTGCAGCTGAACAGCAAAAGTACCTCCTTAACTTTTTTTTTTTTGAGGAGAAAAAGTCTGCTTTCTCTTTATTGGTACCTAGTGCATTGTAGTGGACAAAGGTAGGAAGTTTTTGCAAGGAGTTTTTTGAAAATTAGACAAAAGGAGGTAACTTTTCAACTTTTCTAGTTAAATTGGAATAGGCACCTGGAATCCAGCTTCACGATCCACAATCCTGTTTATGTTTAAATTTTCTCATCATGAATTTCAACTACAGAAAAAAATGGCCATTTTTCAATTTACAATTCCTTACTCTTCACTACTTAAGATCTCTTCAGGCTGTTAATATTATCTATCAGTCTGCTGTTCTCTGTAAGTACAATGACCTGGTTTGCTTTTGTTTTTGTTTTTGTTTTTTCTTTGTTCACAATCTAGTCCACCATCCTACAAGCAATAGCCACAGGATAAAATATGAATGAAAGTAAATCATGAGATTGAGTATGTGAGAATTTTGCAGTGATTTCTGTACACTGTTGGTACTATTACAAGGAGGGTGATGGTGGAGATGCAGTATTGCAACTTCCGAATTTCATTCAGGCTCAGTTACTAAACAAGTGTCTTATTTTTTAAAGATGTCTTTATTTTTATTGGAAAGTCAGATTTACATAGAGAAGGACTTACATAGGGAAAGCTATTCATCCACTGGTTCCCTCTCCATGTGGCTGCATTGACTGGAGCTGAGTCAATCTAAAGCAGAAACCAGGAGCTGCTTCTGGGACTCCCCTGTGGATGCAGGGTCGCAAATTTTTGGGCCATTCTCTACTGCTTTCCCAGGCCACAAGCAGGGAGCTGGATGGGAAATGGAGCAGCTGGGACATGAACTGATACCCATATGGGATCTCTGCACTTGCAAGGTGAGGATTTAGCAATTGAGCTGTTGCGCCAGGCCTGAACAAGTGTTTCAGAATTCTCTGAACAATACCAGTATGTCCCTCTACCCCAGAGGATGATACTGGCATTGTTTTCTATTTTGAGTAGTATCCTCTAATGATCTAAAAAATGTCTGTCCTGGCTTTTGTTACATTTTGAATTATAACTTTTGTTTGTTTGTTTATTAATTACATTGCATTATGTGACACAGTTTTATAGGTACTGGATTCCCCTCCACTCCTCTCCAAACCCTCCCCCCATGGTGGATTCCTCCACCTTGCTGCATTGCCACAGTTCAAGTTCAGTTGATATTCTTTCATTGCAAGCATATACCAAGCATAGTGTCCAGTATAAAATTGTGCATGGTATCACTGTGGTCCCAAACGAAAAGGCACTTGATCAAAGGTAAGCTTTTGTAAAGGATAAAAAGAAAGCTTCACAAGAGGGAGATGGTAAAGCAGGTGAGGGGAAGAGAAGTCAGAGTATTGGCAGGTGGGCTTAGTTCTGATTATGGGAGTAGGCTTAGGGCCCTGAAGAGGTACAAGCTCAACTCCATAGTGTAATCTCTAGCAGTCATTGTAGCATCATCCATAACAAGATCATAGTATTGCTTGTTACATTTGTCTTCTATGAACTGACTTTACTCCCCAAATGGAAACACACACACATGCAAAACCTTGACAGAATTTCTTTCCCCCTCTTAACAATTCCTTCCTACTTATGAATTTTTGGTTTGCTTTCCCAACAGAAGGATAAAAAAAACACACAATTGATGCAACTGTGTGCTCACAGTAGGCAATGATACAAGTGAACTGCTTTTTACTAATGGTTTGACACAGGGGGTATTTTTGGAAGGATAGAAAAGCATTTTCACCTTCAAATTCTATTTCAACTCCCACTTACCCACTGAATTTAGAATAACAGACGTCCTGAAAAAACACATAGATAAAATCTTTCCTTCAAGTTTTCTACTTACAGATTTATTCACAATTTGTGTTTTTGAAAATATGTAAGACAACTGTATGGAATTGGTTTGAACCTAATTCTTTTTCCTGAAAATTTTTTTTGGTAATCTGTATTGAAAGAGGAGAAAGAAGTTGATGCAGTTTATTATTAAAAGAAAATAAACACTTTAAAATTTCTTCTATTAGGATTATCGTTTTTCCTGTTTCAATTCTTTTGGTTGGGTGCAGCATCTTCTGTCCTGCCAACCTTCACTGTTGCCATTTATATTTTCATCGCCTCCATTCTTTATGGTAGCTTATGTTTTTTTTTAATCAGTCACCTGTTCTGGAGATATTTTCAATTTTAATGTTTTTAGTGTAATACATTCTACCACTTGCCTCTTTTCTTAGCTGCCTGCTTTTATTTGAGCAGTTAAAATACAATGTCATGTTGCCAGCGATAGCGTTCTCTTTTGGGAAGCATGTTGTAGACTATTTTCTTTCTACCAGCATGTAGCAACACAAACCTAGATTGCAGGGTCCACAGCACAACCTAGGTTGGATGCTGTAGCTCATTGCCCCTGGGCTACAGATTACACTGAATACTGTGAGCAATCATAGCATGATTATATTTGATGTAATAAAAGGATACGTAGCAATAGAATACAGTAAAAATGCAGTGCAAATGATAATAAATGGTTCACCTGCGAGGACCACTACCATGAATAAAGCTTGGGGGATTGGAAGTTGCTCTACATGTCAGAGGATGAATGTGAAATAAACATTTACTCAAGAACATTCCTTTGTACTCATATAGATTTGGTAAACAAGGTACAATTCAGCTACACTAAATTTATAAGATGTTTTTCTCTCCCCATCAACCAAGCAACTTTATATTACTTTAACTTTCCAGCTGTGCGAATTTTGAAGTGTTTTGAATTGATCCTTTTGCAATAATGCTTTGCTCTTATGGTGGGCTCTGTGGTGCTGCAGGTTAACCTTGTGCTGGCGAGGAATGGTGCTTGTGTTCCTCATAGGAGTGTCTGGTTCAAATCAAGCCCATGCTTGCACTTCAGCTTCCTCATCAATGTGCATCCTTGAAGGTGCAGATAATGGCTCAAGTGTGTGGATTCTTTCCATCCATGGGGAAGACCTGGATGGAGATTTTGGATTCTGCTTAGACATGGTCCACTCCTACTGTGAATGGAGTTAGAGAATGAAACAATGAGAGATCACTTTCGTTTTATCTCTCCTCTGGCTCTCTGCCTTTGCAATATAAATACATACATGCATACTTTTGAAAATTCTCATTGTTGGACTATTTATCTATTTTGAAATGTTTTGATTGTTTGCTTTTAACATATTCTAGAAACTAAATTTTCTCTGGTTTTCTAATGCATGGTAGGGTGACTACAAACAATGATTATTGTATAGGTGAATATATATGTCTTTGTGTAAAAATATATATGTGTGTATATATTTGTATATTTCAAAACATAGAAAAAGGGATTTTTGAATATTTACACCATAATGAGAAGTATTTGAGCATATATATATATATATATACACACAGCTGTATATATATACACAATATATACAAATGTATATACAATATATATACATTTTTTCCTTGATTTAACCATCATGTAGTGTAAGCAGGTATCAAAGCATCCCTTGGTATTCCCACAAATATGTGTATCATTAATATATTAGTTAAAATTATTTTAAAAACTTAATGCACAAACACAAACAACTTGCTAGACCTCCACATGGTCAGGATCAGTGACCATTGCAATCCACGTCTTCTATCTCACACCTTTTCCCATTCCACGGCCTTCCAGGACAGCAACAGGCACAGTTATTTTACTTCTTACAACAATTCTTTTTTTCTGGACTAATTCTGTAAGGTATTTTAAAATGAACTTTTTTCTTCTAAATAATAGCAGTGTACTCTAAAATAATAATGTAAGTTTTGTCTAGTTAATACATAGTCCAGTAACCTAATACAAGTTGACTAATGCATGTCACTTAATGCATGTGTCACTTAATATCAACCATTTACAGACCTAGAATCATTGTATATTCTATACTTTGATAAGACTGGTAGTGCAGTACATTTGTTTACACCTGCATCACCACAGACAGGTGACGATGCATTGTCTGACTGCACAGAAATCCTGAGGGGATGTGACTTTTGCACTGCAGGAGTGTGTGCAGTTTGTTGTTGCTGCAGCTGAAGAACTCACGGTAAGCGCTGGGGATCTGGATGAGAGTAAAAGTACCCACCCTCGTTAAGCCTAGTGCTGCTAAACAAATTAGCTGAGCTTACTGTATAGTACATTCCTGTGTATACATTTCAGGTATGGTGGCCATGCTTTGAAGATGCAACTTGTGAAGTGCTTTTTATTAGATATTTCCAGTAAATAATCTGAAATGCATTATAGATTCAAATACGTGTATAAAATCTAATTTCTTATAGAACATTTTCTCTGGCTGAACAATGTTTTAGGAGTACAGGTGACTAAGATGCTTTAATCAGAGCGTGTGACAGGAGTTCTGATTACTTGACTCAGAGTCAGATCTCTCTCTTCCTCCGCTCCCTCTCTCTCTCTCAGGTTAATCATCTCCCTTCCCTTCTCTTTCTTTCATCTCTTTCTTTCCATTTCTCTGTCTCCCTCTCTGTGCTGCTTCCCTAGCTTCTTAAGTGAGTAGCAAAATATGCAGAATTCTCTGACTTGAATATGTGGATTGTGTCAAAACCATGACCAACAACATATGCATTAGTCAACTTGTATTAGCTTATAGCACATAACAAATACTTCTCAAATGTTAGTGTATTGGGATAACCAAGAATATGGGTTTCTTTTGTTTTGTGTCAGTGGCAGGCCCCTGCTGGTAAATGACCACTCTGCTCTTTTTCTATTTGCTTTCCACTTTAGTTTTCTGGTGAATTCCATTCACAATTTTGACTTGAGCTACGCAGCTATCAAGGCACACACAGAAGAGCTAGTCCATTAGCCCAAGCCCTCAAGTGCCCAAAGCTTCCATCCACAGCATCGCTTCACCTGCTGTTAGTCAAAGCAGACCACACAGTAGCTACAACACCAGCCGGTCAAGACAGTTGGGATGTAGGTAAGGAAAGCTGATTTGCCTTTGTCTTTAGGTGAAATAACTTTCTAGAATTTTGCACCTACCAAGAGATAATGGTTATTAAAAAAGTAATGTACAGCTAAATGTTGTTGAAAGTTGGGTGATAGCTGTCATTACTGTTAGAAAAAATGATGTCGTTCTAAATGATTTGCCTTTAGATTTAATGAGAAAAATATCCGGTAAGGATTTCTGAAACATCCAGTGGAACTCCTCTAAATTTGCCAAATGCTTCTCCAGATGTTTACAAGTGTCAAATTAAACATGCAAATTATTTTGCTTCATGTGGGGCTTTTAATTGAAGAATCACTCATTTTCTGGTTTCTTCAAAATTTCTAACATTTGGTAGTTGGTAGCATTATTAAGGAATATTTGCTTAAAATGAAGTCACGTACCTGTCTTTGCAGCATGATCAAGCCCTTGTAGCGTTCAGCATGTGCAGGTGATGACGAATGGCACCTCTTTTAAACAAAGCCTCTGTGCTGCCTTATTCAGAGATTATGTAAATACAAATAGTGCTTTCCTACTTAGCCATATTTTCCTCTTCAAATGAAATGGCGATTGCTATGTGTATCACAAAATTCTTAGGGCATTTCCAAGTTCAAATTTAATTTCTTGCTTATTTAAATATAATTTCCAATAGCAAATTGGACAAATATGCATCTGGAAATTATAGCTGCAATTTCACCACACTCGCAGAAGGCAGAGGAAATGAATATATTTTCATTACTTTATGTGTTAATTAAAACACGACTATTCTACAATCTCTTATAGCCAGAGTATACAGAAGCCTTGGAAATAAATAAAAAATCACAAGTCACAACTCAAAGATCCAAACTCTTGTTGCAGGAAGTGGTTACTGTGCATAAAACCGCTGGTAAAATTGGTCCTTGGTATGTGACCTTCCTGGCTGTAATAATACCAACAAGTCAGCTGTTTGGCTGCTTTGTTAGGTGTGTTGTCATGCAACCAGATCTGCCAATGCCTTGGCAGTTGGTACACAGAAGCTATATAATCCTTCAATTGATGGCAACCCTGCCAGATTAATATTCTTTTTAAAAATATTTTTTAAGTATTTTCATTTAATTTTATTGTAAAGTCAGATACACAGAGAGGAGGAGAGACAGGAAGATCTTCTGTCCAATGATTCACTCCCCAGGCAACCACAATGGCCAGAGCTGCGCTTATCTGAAGCCAGGAGCCAGGAACCTCCTCCAGGTCTCCCACGTGGGTGCAGGGTCCCAAGGTTTTGGGGCATCCTCGACTGCTTTCGCAGGCCACAAGCAGGGAGCTGGATGGGAAGTGGGACCTCAGGGATTAGAATCAGTATCCATATGGGATCCCAGTGGGTTCAAGGAGAGGACTTTAGTTAAAAAGTAATATATAGAGAAATCTAAAAATCAGTGAGACAAAATAAATACAGAGTTTAAAAAGGAGAAAGGGCGGGGCCCGGCGGCGTGGCCTAGCGGCTAAAGTCCTCGCCTTGAAAGCCCCGGGATCCCATATGGATGATAGGGTCCAAGTACTTTGCCATGAGTCCTTGCCATCCAAGGTGAATCAGCAGGGAGCTGGAGGGAAGCAAAGTAGCCAGGACTTCAGCAGGGCACTCAATGGATGAGAAGCTGTGGCTAATCCCACTGCCCGGACTTGGCTTCACGAACGTGCAGAAAACACTTGACGGATTTAGAAGTTTTCTGTTTTCTGTTGTAATTCTTCTAAGTAGTATCTCTTCACTCCATTTCTGTAAAGTTGATGACATAAATGCTAAACTTTGTTGCTGTGTCATAGTCACAAAGGCATTGCTCGTGTTTGGTAAACCTTTTCTATTTTTTCAGATTGAGTAATTCCCGGTACTCTGCTTCCTAGTATGCTAATTGTCCCCCTGTTTTCTCCATTCTGCTGTTAAATTCATCCACTGAGGATTTTTTCCCCCAGTTTTTATGTTTTTCAATGTTAATTTTTTTGGGGGGGGTTTCTTGTATGTTTTATTTCTCTTGCCAATGTTTTTCTCTATTAATTCAGTTCTAAAGTCTTTGGTATGTGAGATTGGTACCCCAGAAACTGAATAAATTGCCTGTTGGAACACCTGATTCCCTGATGGAAGTGCCTGGTTTAAGTGCGTGCTGCTCTGCTGCCCATCCAGAATCCTGCTAATGTGCCTTGGAGGGAAGCAGATGATGGCTCACATGTTTGAGACTCGGTCACCCACTTGAGAGATCCAGATAAAGTTCCATGTGTCTGGCTTTGGTCTGGACCAGCCCTAACTGTTGCAGTGCTTGAGGACTGAACCAGGTGGTGAAAGATTCTCTCTCTCTCATTCTTTCTCTGTTTCTTTGTATGTGTGTGTGTGTCTCTCTGTCCATCTTTCCCTTTCTTAATCTCTGTCACCCAGTCCTTCAAATTCCTAACTGAATAAAACTCTTAAAAATTCTGCTTTATATTTGAAAGACAGAGGGACACAGAGAGAAGGAAAGACAGAAATATCTTCCACCCACTGAATCACTTTCATTTGGAACTGGGGCAAATCGAAATCTGGTGTCTGGAACTTCATCCATGTCTAACACTTGGATAGTCATCTTCTTTTAATTTCCCATGCACATAGTAGGGAACCGGATCGACAGTTTAACAACTGGGGCTTGAACCAGCACTCATGGGATGTCTGCATTTAAGTAGTAGCTCACTCTGCCACAGTACTTGTCCCAAGAAATTTTTTTAACGTCTTAGGTTTGCTATCAGGATAATATCCACATGTGCAATGCTACAAGTGAGCTTCAAGTTCAGGAACAATTTCAGAGGTTGCCTCCTTGGCTTCTTTCCTCTTTGTGGTTATGTTGATACTTTGTTTCAACCAGCCTTTTAAGAATGCTGTTTAGGAACTTTCCAAGAGCTAAATAATAGCAGGTCTTACTTGAGCTCATTGTGGATTCCCTCAGGAACAGGGGCAGACATAATGGGAAATCCGAAGCCTTATTTTAAATAAATTTAAAAAAAATCATGTTTTCTTGTTCAAATAGAAAACATTTCATATTCATACATTATGTTAAATTCTGATAAGATTTTATTTTCCATTTTCAAAAATGTATGACTTCATCCATTTTATGCATCAAAGATTGGAGCTACAAATTAAAATGGGGGAGATATAAGGAACATGATGTTTCTTTTCCTATTTATGCTATTAATATTGGAGTCTTCTTAGTCTGCGCTTGGGTATATGCAATCAAGAGCAGTGAGACCAGGTGAATACATACTTCTGAGGTTCAAAGCATTAATAAGTTCTGGAATCCCTTATGTTTTTAAACCTACCTGGTCTCTAAGCCTTCCGATTTATAAGCTTAGCTTCCAATTTTTGGAGGTAAACATTAAGCAATACTAATTAATAATTTATATAAAGACTATTTCCCGTGAGATATGGTTCCTTGGTTGGATACAATTTATAACTTTAAATTCACAAGTTGTTAATGAAAAAAGAGTTTGACCTCACCAAATTATTCTGATATTTTTGAAGCTGGAGGAATAAACTAAAAACAACTGTTAACTTTTTCCTTCCAATATTATCTTTTTGAAATTTCCATTTTGTTCAAACTGTGTTGTTGTTTATCATGAATAATGATGCTGAAAGCAATACTCTGGGAACATGAATAATTTATTGGAGACCCTAAAATGAGAGAATAATAATATAAGCTTGGAGATGAGTCTTGTAGCATAGAAGGTTAAAACATCACAATTAATAAGACTGTCCTACACTGGAATTCCTATGTTCGCCACGTAGTTTCATAATAAAGCATAATTGACAGCTCCAAGTTCTGGAGTCTCTGAAACCTGTAGAGAAGACTTAGATGGTGTTCTAGCTTTCTGGGTCAGCCTGGATTACCCTGGATCAGCCCAGAATATTTTGCTGTGAATATTTTGGGGAGTGAGCTAGTGGATGGATCATCTCTCTGTCTTTCTGTGTCTCTGCCTACCAAATATGAAATATTTACAAATAGATATATTTCTTTTAAACATGAAACCATATGATAGCTTTAAGTCAAATATAGATCCAAGCATGTATGGGAATTTGAAAGGCGTTAATATTTATCTTAGGATAATATAGAATCACACACTAAATAAATAATAGTAAGATAATTTGATCATTTGAAATCCATCATGCACAATGACTAGTTAAGTTTTGAATATCAATTTAACTTTTAGGGAGATTGAACGTTTCTGTGTATACAATAATATCACAAAGCATTCGAAAAAAATTTTTTCTTACGACTTTGTAGTGGGGAAAACTTGTACACGTACAATATGGAATTCAGAAGTAATTTTTAAAATATAGGTTAAGCATGTAACAATTATAATTCTGTATGGGATTTGAAAAAGCATGAAAGAAGAAAAAATATTCAGGCTTTGCCAAATGCATCATGAATATAAGACCACTGCAATTCATAGAACTCCTAAAGTCAGTCTTGAAAAACAGAATCCTATAGGAAAATGTGTGAAATGTGGTTTTATAATTTCTGGGAGAAATTTAAATGTGCTGGAATAAATTGTACCAGATCATAACACAAGTCTCAGAAATAGTAAAAAAAAAAAAAAACAAAAAAAAACAAAGAAATTATGCCAAGTATTCTTTCTGATCACAATAAAATAAAGCTGGAAATCAACAACTTAAGAAATATACAAGCACATGGATAGAGAATAATACACGACTGAATGAACAGTGGGTCATAGAAGAAATTAAAGGGGAATTAAAAAAAAATCCTGAAAATGTATAAAGCTGACAATACAACATTTAAAAACTTATGGGATACTGCAAAAGCAGTGTTAAGTTCATAGCAATTCATGTCTAACTCAAATCCAAAAGACATCAGATACATGATTTATCAAAACAATTTAAGGACATACAAAACAACAAACCAAATCAGTAATAGGAAGAAATGATTAATATTAGAGAAGGCTTAAATAACATTTAACCAAAAGTTATATAAAATCATAATCAGTGAATCTAAGAAAGACCCTGTTATTTGAAAAAAGAATTGTTCCCATTGGTCATTTATCAAAAAAAGGAAGAATCTCTAAATCAATAAAATCAGAAATATGAGCTGTAATGATGGACACACATATATACAAATAATTGTCAAGAGTTATTACAGTTATATTCTAACAAACTATAAAAGCTAGAAGCAAATGGACAGATTCCTATACAGGTACAATCTGCCAAAATTGACTAAGATGGCTATAGAGTCAGTAATAAAAACTCTCTTAAGAAAGCAAAGTCTAGTAACAGATGGCGATAGTTGTTGAATTCTACTTAAAATTTCAATCTTTTCAAAACAGTTGAAAGAGAAGGAATCCTCCCAAAATCCTTTTATGAGGCCAGAATCAATCTCAAAACCAGAAAAAGATACAGCAATGAAAGACAAGTATAGATGAATATCCCTGGTGAACATATATGTAAAAATCCTCACCAAAATTGCTAATTGAATCCAGCATTGAATCTGAAACATCATTACTTCAAATCAAATGTATTTTATCCTTGGTATTCAGTTATGGTTCAGCCTCTGCAACTCAAGCAATTGAAGAACAAAAAATATTCGACTATCTCAATAAATGCAGATAAAGTATTTGATGAAATACTACATTTTTTTTCCTAATGAAAACCTTAAGTCAAACTGATTGTAGAAGGAACATTTCTTAACCCAATTAAGGCGATATATAGCAAACCCATGGACAGCATTGTATTGAATGGAAAAAAATTGGAACAACTTCCACTAACATCTGCAATCAAATAAGTATGCATATTTTCATGACTACTATTCATTATATCTTGGAAGTCTTACAGTCATTAGGCAAGTAAAAGGAATTAAAGTGTTACAAATTGGAAAAGAGAATGTCAAATTACCCCTGTTTGAAGATTATGTGATTCTATTTATAGGGTAATCAAAAACCTCTACCAAAAGACTATTGAAACTCATCAGTGTTTGGTAAAGTTGCATGATAGAAAATCAGCACACAAAAATCAATAGGTTTTGCAAACACCTGTAATACTATGGCTGAGAAAAGCATGCAAAATCAATCCCTTTCAAATAGCTGCAAAAAAATTTAAATATCTTCAAATAAATTTAACCAAGGATGTAACAATGAAAATTATAAAACATTGAAGAACACATAAAAAATAGAAAAATTTTCCATGTTATTGAATTGGTAGCCTAAATATAATCAAAATATGCATACTTCTGAAAACAGTTTACACATTCAATGTGATCTCAATTAAAAACCTGGTCTTCATATATCTCGAAAAAATGATGTTAGAATCTTTATGGATACTTATGAGACTGTGAACAGATAAAGCAATCTCACACAGCAACACCAAAATTGGAGGTATCACAACACTAACTGAAATATGTAGTTTGGGGCAGTTGGAACCCAAAAGAGTCCTTTGATTAGCTGTTTCTGTCCCCACTTTCCTATCTACTGCCTTAATGTGTGTGCAACAGCCCAGATATTTCAATTTGTTTTTTCTGTACTTTGGGCATCCCTCTTTGCTCTGTTTTGAGTACCATTCTGATTTTGCTGGTGCCTGTAAATTATGGAGACCTAGGGTTAGTAATTATACCTTTTTAGAAGTGTTTAATCCCATTACTTCTCCAGTCCAGGTACAAAGTCCTTCTCTGAATTTCTAAGGCAAGTTCTTCCTACCCCTCCCAAGCACTAATTTTGGTGTCTGTTTTATGTTAAGTCTCTTTTATTAGAGGAAAGGATTACCTTTTCAGTTTCTGTGTTTTGTGCCAATCTTTTGGATTTGGACGTACGTAGCAGGCATGGGAGGTAAGAAATAATAGCAGAATTATTTAACTGAATAAATGAGTCATATTACAACATATTTATCTGGAGGAAGATTACATTAAGGGTTTATTTCTCAATGGTACAAGTTATTTAGATGAACTTTTGTCCTTAACTCCAATTTATTTTGTATGTATACTGACTCTTAGTTATATGGACCTCCAGATTTATTTTGACCTGCTACTGAAAACCATCGACCAATTATTCACTGCTAAATAACTTGTCTGATTTCTGAGTGATGATCTGCACACCTTACATGAAATTTCTATCGTATTTTGCCACAACATGAGCCTCAGATCCACAAACACTGTTTATTTGAATGTGTACATGTCACTCAGGATCTCTCAACTTAGTATCATTTAACCACTATCCATTTTAACAGCAACTTACAACATTTATGAGAGAAATGTTTTTCTCTCCCATGTTAAAGGCCTTCAATAATGGGCTGATTCAGAAAGGATAGTTCTGACAAGCCACAGACTCAGAGCTGCAGTTTGTGATTCTCTTGCCTGGCTGTGCCATTAGGGCTCTTAATGCCAGTGCTCTGGGTGCTACAGGCATCCTTTAGATATCAGGGTGGTGGCATGTCATGGGCCTCTATCAAAGAATTCTTCTAGAAAATCCACCTGATTTTTCAATTTTACATTTCATTAACTAGAATTTACAATGAAAAGTGAAAAAAGTACTGGCCAGTGTAATTAAATTCCTACTAGTTTTTGACTGGAGAAAGTTTTTTTTGCCTCTCCAAGTCCATGTATTTATTGCTAAAATATGCTAAACACAGCCCTTCTCACATAAATGTCACTATGCATTAGAACCCCCCAAGCAGTGAAAGTCACATAGCTGGTTCTCAACAAGTGACACTTACGTATTGTTATTGCTGTTATACATGAAACTGTTGACATCGAGGTTACGATAGCTCTTCCAGGACACCACCTCTGGAGGTGATTGAACTAGTTCTGAGCCACTTCAGACTTGCTGTGAAATGCAGTGGGTCTAGAACTGAGTTCCTCCTTCCAGTTCAGTCCTCTGTAGCATAAGCTCTGAAAGAGTTTTGTTCTGAGTTTTCAGGATGGCTGAAAATAGAATTAAGATAGAAAGATCCACTTTCTTGGTTCAAGTTACTCAAATAGTTGCCTTACTTTCCATTGAGGGCTTTTTTTTTTTTTTTTTTTTTTTTTTTTTTTTTTTTTGGTTGAAATTTGGCTGAAATCAACAGTATTAATTGAGTGTGTAATTCTGGAACCATCCAAGAAAGCTAAAATCGTTTAAAATTAGTTGGGGTTTAGTAACTAGGTTGAACTTTGCCTTTGTGAAGCAGTTTCCAGCTGACTCATTGCAGCTGCAACAATTGACATCCTTTGATGCCTTTCACGCACAGGCTAACTTGGCAGGCAGCTCTCCCAGTGGAGTGGGTTTCAGAGCCTCAGTGAATCTCAGGATTGGAATAGACTTTAGAGGTCATGAAATCTAAACCTTCATGTAATGATTGAATTGGCTTACATCTACCCCACCAAGTGGTTTCCTAACCTACCCCTGGATAAGTCCTGTGGCAAATAAATAGTGGAGATTTCCACATGTGCTGAATTGCATAATCCTTCCTGTATTTGAACAGTTCTGACTTCTTTATGTTGAGCTGAAATCTGCATGCTTAAGCATTCTTTCAGCAGGACTATTGCTTTCTGTGTTACAAGCATTGTCCACTTTGGAAACCTAGAATCAATCTGCTGTCTGAGGACTATGGCGTTGATAGATCTTGGGCGTTTCCTCACCGCTAAATATCATCCGTTTTCTCTTACTCATGGTGGCTTTAACTTTCCTCACCATCCTTAAGCCTAACCCAGTTATGGTTTGATTAAATTATTTTCAAAATGGTTTCCTGCATCCCAGGAATGGAGGAATTACTCAAACTGTCTTGGTAAAGTAAGAAGGAAGTTGCTTAAAAAATGATGGAGACTGGTGGGAGGTTTCGTGGAGGTTTGATTTGTTGTGCTTACAATTCAGCCAATGTTACACCTTCATTTCCTGTTATAAAGGTTAGACGCATAACAAGGTCACAGCACTCTATAACTACAAAGTAGAGCAAGTTGGGTTATTTAACTGGAGTTTTCAGGTTCTAATTGCTTCATTTTATTTGTATGGCTTCTGAATATGGGTGAGGAATGGTATCATTTTATAGTAAAAATGACAGGTGACCAAACTCTGGAAGTTGGCGTTTATCCCTTAGTAGATAGAAATTTCAGGCAAAATAAGCAAGCTCACTTGTTAGTTTCAGGTTCTGTATGAAATGAAAGTAGCAGTTTGACATCATGCATGCATGTACGTATTTATAGAACTGCAACAACTGGACCTGGACCAGGCTGAAGCCATTGCAGTCTCCAACATGAGTGGCTGGCTAAGCATTTGGGTCATCTTCTGTTGCTTTCAGAAGCCCATAAATAGAAGATGGATTGGAAGTGAAGGAACCTGGGCCCCAAATGGCACTCAGCTGGGATGCCAGTATTACAGGCAGCGATCTAGCACACTGCCGTGGCATGGTCCCGTAGTTCTGGTTCCTGTTGGCTCTTACCCATGTTGTGGTGCTTCCAGGAGCAGCTCATTGTGAATCCACATGTAACATACTATATACACGTGTGTGTGCCTGTTTGTGTATTTGTGAAGTGATTTTGGAAATCCTGCTCTATTCTTCAGGAAATAACATTGAATAGGATTAATACTGAATGACATTTGTGTTTACATCTAAGTAACTTTTATTTGAATAATATAATTACCATCTCTGCTTATGGAATAGCAACAAATGATCATTTACATTTCACCAAACATATGCAGTAAGGATAAAATGATTTATTTTAGTCAATTCGATTTTTAGTTACAAGGTGATCGTAATAGTTTGTTTTATGTCTTGATGAATGATTGCCTAGTGGAAAAAATGTTAAATAAAGTCCATTATCTTCATAGCTCTTGTATTATTATGATAAAACACTGAATGAAACCGTTGTAAGGGTCCTGAAATGTGATACTTCACTAGAGTAACACTGCTTATTTGGACTTTGTGAATATGGATGCTTACTAGTGTCAAAACTGACTCATTTTTATTCAAAATCTTAAAGTACTTTTAATCAAAATAGAGCCACAAACAACTGTCACTTTTCCTTCATCACTTGCCTGGAAGGCATAACATAGAATCTTGCCTGTGGGTGTTGTGTGTTTGCTTTGCAAAAGCATATTTTGCTTTTAATAATGGGAATTCAGCTTCAATTTTTTTTAAAGATTTATTCATTTTTCATTACAGCCAGATATACAGAGATGAGGAGAGACAGAGAGGAAGATCTTCCGTCCGATGATTCACTTCCCAAATGAGCCGCAACAGGCCGATGTGCACCGATCCGATGCCAGGAACCTGGAACCTCTTCCGGGTCTCCCACGCGGGTGCAGTGTCCCAATGCATTGGGCCGTCCTCGACTGCTTTCCCAGGCCACAAGCAGGGAGCTGGATGGGAAGTAGAGCTGCTGGGATTAGAACCGGCGCCCATATGGGGATCCCGGGGCATTCAAGGCGAGGACTTTAGCTGCTAGGCCATGCCGCCGGGCCCTCAGCTTCAATTTTAATCAATATTTTTTTTACAATTGTGAGAATTTTGAAATCTTTGAGATTATATAACTTTAACATGTGTGAGTATATGTTATACATATATTTCTCTCCACATGAGCATCTTTTAAATCGTTTCATTTATTTAATTACAGAGAAAGGGAGAGTTAGAGACATCTCCCATCTTCTGGTTCACTCTCTGAATGGCTGTAGGAATCAGGGTTTGGCTAGGCCACAGTTAGGAGTCCAGGAGATTCATCTAAGCCTTCCACATGGATTCACTGGCTGGAGGACTTGGAATATTTTCCGCTGCTTTCCCTGTAGCATTAGCAGAAAGTTGAATCAAAAGTGGAGCAGCTGGAAGTTGAGCTGGCATCCATTTGGTATGCTGGCATTGCAGGGGGCAATTTAGCCCACTATGCCACAGTGCTGGACTCCATAAATACATAGTTAAAAATTTTAAAAGCTGTAAAAGAAATCACTACATGATTTTGACTAAATTAGAGTGCAGCCCATTGGTGGTAGACGTATCCTGCAACACTGAAGGCTTGAAAGCTAGCCTCTGTCTTTAAAAAAGTACACAAACAATAGAGGTGCATTGCTGGACTATGTGCATTTCAGGGAATTCTCTCTCTCCAGGGATATACATCTCCTGGATCACTAGCGACCCTGAACTTGGACTATAGGATCTCTTTCCAAATGTCTAGAAAGAGCACATCTTTCCTTGTTTCTTTGAAAAATACTCCCCAGAAAATGGTGAAAATGTTACAGCAGTTTGCCATAATGAACCGTAAAAGGCATCCACAACAGTTTCCACATATCAGCAATTGTCATTGACAACGCTCGCCTTCACCCATAGCAGTCTTTTCAACCATACCTTGATATATCTACGTGTTACATGAACTAAAGATGAAATGCTATTGAAATTAAAAATCCAATTTAATATCAGATTACTGTTTGGTTACGGTTGGCAATCCAATTTTCTAGGTTAGATAGGCTTTCTTTGTGTGTAAACCTTAGTTAATCATTTATTTTAGATTTTGAAAAAAAGCATATTACTACTTAAAAGGTTGAACCTTATTATGCAGGCATGGTTATTGAAAATATAATGATTAGGGGTTTAACAGATTGTGCCAAATTTTCAGAAACTTAAAATTATGAGTGTACTTTGACATAAATGTTTTCCTTTTTTTCAGTTGGGAGATTATATGATCATATGCTTTAAAGGGAAGATAAATATTGGATAAGTGCATGCCACCAGTCCATACTTCCTGGCTGAAAGAAGTCCCTGAAAGCCTCAGGAAGCGATTTGGCCTGGTGCAGGCAGTGAGGGGTGGGGGAGTGTACATTGCTGGGGAAGGGGTTCTGAGGGTGTGTGGGAATAGGGGCCACCAAGTTAAGTGTTTGACAGGTGTGGAATGACTTATGGGGGAATCCACAGACAAGGCCACTTCATTGACAAAAATGGGCTGACTTACAATTGAGAGACTCTAGGGCATGTCCGCGTCACCCATGTAGGTGACCTGGGCTGTGTGAAGTAGCATTGCCTGCCACTCAGCAATGCAAGCGAAAACTGGGGCTGGAGGGCCTGCCCATTAGGGCTAGGCTACAGTACCCACAAGATTGGTACAGGAGGTCAGCCACATCAGGCTAGGCTGCAATACTCACCGTAACACGAGAAAACTGAATCGGGACAGATTCTGCAGGGAACTTGTAGCTTTCCCTTATGACTGTGTGTTTGCATAAGAATTGGGGGTAGTGATGGGCCACACATGCATTATCATGGAATTCATCAACACTCCCGGGGGCCAATGCTGAGAGTAGGCTGGGTTGGGTCAGGCCATAACACCTGTTGGCAAGTGCCATTACCAGGTGTGTGTTGTGTCAAACGAGATTGTAGTATCCCCTGGCAAGTGCAAGATCTGGGTCTGGAGACAGTCCATATAGTCGGCATTCCCCTGCTAGGCTGCAACTCCCACTGGTGAGCATGAGAGCCAGGTCTTGGAGTGGGTCAGGTTGGGGAAGGCAGCAGAACCCATTGCCAGCAGATATGTGGGCCAGGTCTGGGGGTAGGTCAGGCTAAGCTAAGCCACAGCATCCACGGGAGTGGAAGAGATCCAAAATGGGATGCAGGACCAGATTAGTCAGGTTGCAGCTCCTACAGGTTTGCACAAAAATGAGGGCTGGGTGCAGACCGAGAGTGGGATATTAAGGGTCACCTTGATTAGGCCCCAGCACCTGTTGGTATGCGTGCGGGCTGGTCCCGTGGCAGGTTGAGTTGGGCTAGGCTATAGCACCCATGAGTTCTTGTTATAGATGGGACTGGGTGGAACTGAACAGGTAGCTACATCTAATTGTGTGTGTGTTGGCTGGTACAAGTAGTAGACTGAACATGATCCTACACTAGTTGTTACATAAAAGAGACAAGTTTGAAATTTCCCAGGCAAGGTTTGTTGGGGAATTGTCCAGCTAGATGATCCCTCGACTTAAACCCTGGCTATAGGGAAAATCGTAAGATATGTGATCTGACTTTGGACAGCATGTATCGTGCCTGGACCTGCTTAGTTGTTGATGCTTGTGCAGTGAACAGCATGCCAGATGCACTCAGGAGATGTGATGACCAACTCATCTAGGCCAGTAGAGGGCGGAAAGCAGAACAGGTTGGACAACTCTCCTGTCAAAGCTTTGCAGCAAGTGTCTGCATCTGCTAATGCAGTAATATGAACTTGGTTAGCCAAAATAATGTGGGAAGATTTTCTCAACCCTGGTGCAATGACGCTGACAATGTCTCAAAACCATCAAAGCCACTCAAGTATCACCGTTAGAACATTCTCCCCCATATCAGGGTCTCCAAGGTGTTAGCAAATTACCATTCCCAACCACGTGTGCTGATGTGGTTTGACAGCAAGAGGTGGGCTGCTTCCCTTCCCGCCATTTGGACATAGGAGAAAATAAAATAAAAACACTTGTCCAACCAATCTTCCTCCATGATTTGACACTCCCCACTCTACACAAATGACGACATGGGCATGCATCCCCCTCAACTGCGTTAACAATACTTAAGATTAAAAGAAGAAAATAGGGGCCTGCTATTTGACTTAGTTGGCTAAACTCTGCTTCCAAGCTCTAGCATCCAATACGGGCACTGATCCATGTCCTGGCTGCTTCAGTTCCAATCCAGCTCTCTGTGGCTTCAGACAGCAGTGGAGGGCAGCCCAGTGCCTTGGGACTCTGCTGTTTCATGGGAGATCTGGAAGAGGCTTCTGGCTCCTAGCTTTGGACTGGCCCATGTCTGACCACTGTGACCATTTGGGGAATGAACCAGAAAATCTTAGCCACACTGTCTAACCTTTTCTTCATAAATCTGTCTTCCCAATAAAAACAAATAAATCTTAAAAATAATTAAAAATTTAAAAAAGGGATGTTATTCTGCTTCCCAGAAACTGTCATTACCTCTTTTCTCTCCCTTTCAACAGGATGCTTGGTACATTGCATTCACTTTCTGTGGAAGCCAACTGATGTTTTACCACTTTCAGGTCCTGGTTCGGTCCTCTCTCCTTGCCTTTAACGCTGCAGCTAACTCTAAAAAGAAAAGGTGAACTAATTCAAGTTTGAAAAAGAAAAAGAAATAAAACAAAAGATGATAATACCTAATTACAGGTGTACCTGTTGCAGAGCAAGTAAGCTAATATTTCAAGGAAAATTTAATTCTATTGCTTAATTAAAAAAAGTAAACTAGGGAAAAGTACAAACTTGAATGAACAGTGGCTATGAAAGTGTGAGAAATGAAAGTCTTTTTTTTTTTTTTTAGATTTATTTATTTTTATTACAAAGTCAGACATACAGAGAGGAGGAGAGACAGAGAGGAAGATCTTCCATCCGATGATTCACTCCCCAAGTGACCGCAATGGCCAGGGCTGCGCCGATCTGAAGCCAGGAGCCAGAAACTTCTTCCAGGTCTCACACACAGGTGCAGAAACCCAAGGTTTTGGGCCATCCTCGACTGCTTTCCGAGGACACAAGCAGGGAACTGGATGGGAAGTGGGGCTGCCGGGATTAGAACCAGCGCCCATATGGCATCCCAATGCGTTCAAGGCAAGGACTTTTGGCCACTAGGCCACCATGCTGCGCCCAGGAAATTAAAGTTTTAATAGAATTATGGTTGGGCCCGGTACTATAGCCTAGTGGCTAAAATCTTCATTTTGTGTGTGCTAGGATCCCGTGTGGGCTCTGGTTCGGTCCTGGCTGCTCCACTCACCTTTCAGCTCCCTGCTTGTGGCCTGGGAAAGTAGTAGAGGGTGTTCCAAAGTCTTGGGACTCTGTACCCACACAGGAGACCCGGAGGAGGTTCCTGGCTCCTGATTTTGGATTGACTCAGCTCCGGCCATTACGGTCACTTGGGGAGTGAGTTAGCGAACAGAAGATCTTTCTGTCTTTCCTTCTCTTTGTAGATCTGACTTTGCAATAAAAATCATTAAAATATTTGAAAAAAGAATCTTTGCTGCAATAAATAGTTATGTATGAAGTTACTGTTTAAACTTGATTCTGTAATTTAACAGATTACATTATTTTTCAGATTTTAAGATATTTCATATTTCTATTTTTAATTTACTAAGTTAGCTCTAGTTTGTAGAAATAATTGTTTTACTCCCGAAGTTGGGTAACTTGTATTTTTTGTTTCTTTGTTTAAGAAAATTTGTTTATTTATTTATTTGAAAGACGAAATGAAAAGACAAAGAGATATAAAAGCCAGGTGCCTGGAACTCCATCTGGGTCTCTCACGTGGGCAGCAGGGGCCCACGCGCTTGAGCCATCTCCAATTGCTTGTCCACAAGAATTAGGAGGGAGCTTCGTGAGAAGCGCAATAGTGGCAATTCAAGCAGAACAAGGACTCCAGTGCGCATGTTAGTGCAGCAAGGGGTCTGCTTCCTCCTCTGAACCCATCAGCAGCCCCTGGGTAACTTGCTGTTTTGCTGTGGCTTAGTAATGGAAGGTTTCATCCCATTACTTCAGAAAACCACAGGGCAAATTTCATTATTATAAGACTCTAACTATAGTCCAGCTTTAAAGTTTTCAGTTGAACACTTGAAACAATTTTAGAGGATTATTAGAAAAGAGAAACATTTGTTCTTTATGGGAATATGAATTGCAAACTTTCTCATGTAATTAGGATGCTTGGCTTCTTGATAATCTTGTAGTGCAAACCTTCCCCCAAAATACTGACACCAAATACTGATTTGTCCACCAAAGTGCCGTGTGGTGGAATTTCAAATATCTTGGGTCCTTTTCATTTGATTTGAATGAAATTTATTAAGTGACTATTTCATTTTTTCTGTTAACTATGTACATTCTTGTTTGAGAAGGTCAAAACTATTTTTGATCTGATGAATGATAGTACTATTTTATGTGCCTTCAGAGGGACAAAACACTCACTTGGGAGGCTGTTTAAATGAAACTTTTTTTTTCCCCTCTAGCTTAGTACAGAAAATTGAGTGAATGAGCAAGAATACCTTAAAAAGTCATATAAAATTATTTATTTGGAAATTCAGATTAGAAAAAACAGCATTTGCCAGTTCGATTATATCTAATACAAGCAAATAAACAAATAAGTGAAGATTCCCAGATTGTTGGGTTTGAATAGATTATTAGCAAATTGTAACATCTGTGACTAAGAGATTTCCCCCATTGTGGTGCAATTTACAATTTAAAATATTTGCCTTTGTTTATTAGGAAATTTACATTGGTTTTTTTCATGCTACCAATACCATCTGTTTTTTTTTTTTTACCCAGACTTCCTCAAATAACAAAAATAAATGCACAGAGGGGTTTTTATTTTATAAAATAACTGTGCGAGAAAATGCTTTGTCAAGCAATGTGGCATTGGGAAGAAGGTGTAGCCATACTTCATATTATCCAGAGAGCTATGATATTGCAGGTGGGGAATGTAATAACAAAAAATACAATGTGTTTGTAAATATATGCGTTCGTGTTACCCACTGCCACCTCTCTCTAATTCACATGAAATTCTGGGAACATTCTGAGATTTCCATAACTTGGCTTTCCATTTCTACAATTATTGGTATTGGTATAGTTATACAAAGAATATGGTTTTTGGTATGTTTCGTTAAATTTCTATAAAATGAATGCTATCTGTCTCATAATACAAACTCCTTCAGTTGCTGTGTGATTTCCTCCATTAATGATGAAAACTTCGGTGAAAAATAGACATTAAGATTTTTTTTTCCTGTAGGACACGTATTAGGGCAAAAATGTACATGTGTAAGATGTGCAAAAGAAAATTCCCTGATAGGACTGTTGATAGCTAGATTGCATAACACAATTTGCATAGAAATAAAAACACAGCATGAATAGATCAATTCCTACGGTAAAGTAGAGGAAATGGAACCATCCACATGTGGTGATGCTGCTATACTGGAAATGTGTCTATGTGTTTTAGAAAATACAGATTTGGGAGTATTTATTTCTCTCTAACAAACGTTTGGTTGGTTACCAAAATGGAATTGGAATTAGAAACTGGAAACAGCATTATATACATTGAGCACGGCATTGGAAAAAAGGTTTTCATGCAGAATGACAGCTGCTTTTTTGAGTCATGCGTGTGAACACCTGCATTGTATTCAAGGGAGAGCAAGTAGGCAGGAGGAAATAGGCCTTCCAGAGGAAAATGTCTACCAGGCCTTTCCGTGGGGCCATCTAGCCTATCGCAGTCAGCATTCTTTTTATATAGAAAACACCTTGGGAACCGCTAAAGCCTTCTGTTTCTGCCTCCTACTTTTAAGGGAATGATGCTGTTAACTTACTCAGGGGAAAAACATATCAATTAATGTCTAAAGGGATTACATTATTTTATAAGGACAAACTGCTGGAGAGAAAGCAGTTTCAAAGGTCTGCTAAAAATAGGACACTTTGATAACGGCCATTTATTTGGATTTAATAGGTAGAAACTTATTAAGATATTCAATATGAGTACTGCAAATGGGGCATGAAAGCTTCGGTTTCTATGTAGAATTGGAGATGCTTTCATTTTCCATTTCATGAAATTGAATTTCTCAAAATGGTCTCCATACCTTTTTAATTTAAAGATTTTTCAGCAAGTAAGAGGACAATCTGCTATAATTTATGAAGACAGGCTTTATTATTATTATGTTTTAAGCACTTTCGGCTTTAACAACTACTTTCTCTCTTTCTCTCTCTCTCGCCATCTAGCTGCTGGTGATCCTGTAAGGGAAACTGCCTTTCATTTTCATCTTCCCTAGCACAGCTGGTGCTGACACTACCCTGAGCATTCATCGAGTCATTTCCTGCTGATAAATGTCTATATGTAGCCACGATTGTCACCTATGTATGTGATACAAAGCTGTCCTCTCTTTTCAAACCAAGATAGCATTTGTACCAGCCTCTAATCTTATGTACCACTTTTTCCCCTTTTCAGAACCAAGCCGGCAATTCTCATCCTGAGTAGCTTTAAAATTGCTCATAGCAATCAATGACAACTGAGGCATCACTAAAGAATTTCTTTTATCTCCAAGCTCCAATTTAGATCTGTCATTAAGCTTGAGTAAGCTTGAACTGTCAGAACATTTTCCCTCATCACATGCTCTAAGCACAAAAAGTCAACTTCAAAATCAAATTTGTTCTATCTCTTACTATACTTTGTAATGGTTTCATGTGAACAATAAACTTCACTGAAATAGTCCTGTCAGTCTCTCATAACACAGATAGCTATGGCTTTAAAAACTAGCAAGATACTGCCAAAACTCAAGGATGACGTGTGGTGAGTCCTTCCCGCACACTGAGTCACTTTTTGTGGCGCTGTAAGGGGGCAGCCTCACGGTAGTGGTAGGAAGAGGGCTTGTCAGTGTGCAGGGAGCTGTGGAGTCAGAAGGAGCTTTGAGATGAAAGTTTGTGTCGCTTTTGAGGAGCTTCTCTTTGCATGTCATCTCTTCAACATGACCAAGTTTTATGTAATGACTTCCAAAACTTCTCCACTTCTTTTTTTAAAAAGATTTATTGGGCCCGGCAGCATGGCCTAGCAGCTAAAGTCCTCGCCTTGAACGCACCGGGATCCCATATGGGCGCCGGTTCTAATCCCGGCAGCTCTACTTCCCATCCAGCTCCCTGCTTGTGGCCTTGGAAAGCAGTTGAGGACGGCCCAATGCCTTGGGACCCTGCACCCGCGTGGGAGACCCGGAAGAGGTTCCTGGTTCCCGGCATCGGATCGGCGCAGCACCGGCCCATTGCGGCTCACTTGGGAAGTGAAACATCGGACGGAAGATCTTCCTCTCTGTCTCTCCTCCTCTCTGTATATCTGACTGTAATAAAAAATAAAAAAATAAATCTTAAAAAAATTTATTTATGTTTATTGGAAGGTCAGATTTACAGAGAGAAGCAAATATGGAAAGATCTGTCCACTGGTTCCTTCCACCAGAAGCCAGAGGCTGGAGCTGAGCAGATCCAAGCCAGGAGCCAGGAGCTCCTTCTGGGTCTCCCATGTTGGTGTAAGGTCCCGAAGCTTTAGGCCATTCTCTATTGCTTTCTCAGCCCACAGGTAGGAAGCTGGAAAGGAAGTGGATCAGTTAAGACATGAACCGGCATTCATATGAGATCCTGGCACATGCAAAGCAAGGATTTAGTCACTAGGCTGTAGCCCAAAAAACTCTACTTCTTTTTGTTTATTTATTTTTTACATTTTATTATTATTATTATCTTTTTATGATGTAGTTCCATAGGCTCCTGGCATTCCCCTTATCCCCTCCCCAATTCCCTCCCCCCCACCTAGTTCCTATATATCATTTCTAAAATATAGTTCTTCATACATAGTCATATGTCCATCATTGCGGGCATGGACAACGGCAGAGAGTCCAGCATCCTAATATCAAGATATAGTGAATAGTTTCATTGTAAGCCCATCTTTGTCTGGAAGCAGAAATGCATACTACATTGTATCCTCATATCTGGATGTTAGTCTCCATTTCACAGCTACTGTACATCCCCTTAAATGAAAAGTCATAATACAAAATCAACAGTGGAAAGAAAAATAGAAATTTACAATGCCATGAAGTTAAAGTGGCTTTTTCATTGATTTGGCTTTCCACTCTATTATATTATCACTGATTTTTAAAAAATGGATTGGAAAGTGTTACCTTAAATAGCTGGAAGGGACAAATTTTAAGCAGGAAACCGCAGTCCCAACCTCACTGCAAAATGCCTCCATAAACCTCTGAACTGAAATGATATTTTGCTTGGATTAGTTTTAGAACAGAGAAGAAGAGAATGCAAGAGAGAAACACACACACACACACACACACACACACACACACACACACACACACACAGATATCTTTTCTGCTGGCTCATCACCCTGAAATACATATAAAAATTGAGAGTAAAACCAACTGTGGTCGCAGATGTGAGTGTCAGGAGCCCAGTTACTTGAGCCATCTCTATTGCCCCTGGAGATCTCTGTTGTCTGTGGGAAGCTGGAATCAGGAACAACAGTCAGGGATTGAGCGCAGCCACTCAGAGGAGGGATGCATTGCATCTTAGCTGCTATACCTAATACCTTCCTTCACCACATATTAAAATGTACTTTGATCTTTGTTTTGTAAATTTCCTTTTGAAACATTCTGTGTGAACATTAGAGGTGCCAGATTGAGACTAAAGATTGCAGCAAGCTGGCAGAGCTACATATGCAAAATATTCCACAGCTTAAATATGTTTATGGAATTCTTATACAAAACAAATGATTGTTTCTTAACAGTTTCTTCACAAGCTCCAATTTGGCTTGATATTTTCTTACCCATAAAGAAAAGAAGAAATTGGCTCTTTTTTAAAAATACTATTTATTTTTTATTCATTTAAAAGGCAGAGAGAGAGAGAGAGAGGGAGAGAGACGGAACACTTAATCCCACAGATGACTACAATAGGCAGGACCGTGTCATGCCAGAGCCAGGAACCCAGAATACTTGGGTGACAACAGCCCAGTGTCATGTGATGCCTCTTAGGAGGCCTTCAAAGCAAGCTGCACAGCAAGCAGGGGACCTGGGCTTGACCTGCACTCTGACATGGAATGTGGGTGTTGCAGGCAGCATCTTAGCCACGGTGAGCACGAGTTTTAGCCATGCATGATTTTCCCGCTCTTTTAAGAGTGTTTTATGGAAATATAATCCATCATCAGAACGTATTATAATGAGAAAAGATCATATAGAATTTTTCTAACCCAAACAAACCTCTCTCTCTCTCTTTTACTATTTGGAAGGCAGAGTTAACAGAGATGGAGGGAGAGAGATCTTTCATTCCCTGGATCATTCACTAATCGGTTGCAAACAGACAAGACTCGGCTAGGATAAAGTCTAGTGCCAGGAGCTTCATATGGGTCTCCCATGTAGATGCGGGGTCCAAGCTCTTGAACCATCCTCCTTAGTTTTCCTGTGTATCATCAGGGACCCGAATAAAAGGGCAGCAGTAGTTACCCATATGGATGTGGGTGCTGCAGAAGGTAGTTTGATTTTTTTAATTTAAATTTTTATTTTTATTGATTACATTGCATTATGTG
Source organism: Ochotona princeps (assembly GCF_030435755.1). NCBI lineage: Eukaryota > Metazoa > Chordata > Mammalia > Lagomorpha > Ochotonidae > Ochotona > Ochotona princeps. Next base: position 49,970,413 of record NC_080837.1, read on the forward strand.
GCACAGTTTTATAGGTATTGGGATTCCCCTGCCCCTCCCCCAACCCCCCCCCATGGTAGATTCCTCCACCTTGTTGCACCACCACAGTTCAAATTCAGTTGAGATTCTTTCATTGTAAGCATCTACCAAGCATAAAGTCTAGCATCTTCTTTTCCAGATAAGTTCAACGGTTTCTTGGGGAGACCATCTCTGGTGTGAAGGTAGAGCCGGCAGTATTATCCCATTCAATTAAGAGCCCCGACATAACATCAGTAACAATTTATAACGTTATGGAATTAGTTGACATGGTATTGAGTAACCAATATGTTAAAAGAGAGAAAAAAAAAAAAGAATGTAAGTTCTGAACCACATCCTGTGACTTCTACATTGACATTTCAATTTTTAGTTTATATACAACCGAGTTCTATGCACCTTAAAATGGCTATACATTACTATTTAGCTGTCTCATGTCTATTTTAATTTTAATATTTAGCAGTTTATAGCGTTGAAGCATGATTTTGCTGAACCTGGTTGTTTTTTGGGTAGTCTAACTCTATAACTCTAACAAGACATATGTCAACAGTTTAGGTGAACATTTTTAGGAGGGGTGTGCAGAGAAATCTTCAATACCCCAGTGAGGAGTAACTAATCTTTGTGTCCCACCCAGTGAGGTATAAGTGCATCCCCGCTGGCCATTGCCTGTCTGATTCTAAGCTTTCCTTGTTGTTCTCTGTCTATCTATTCTAGTTTTTTTGTTTATTTGTTTGTTTTGAGGTGTTTCTGGAGCAATCCTGATGGTCTTTGCCAGAGAGTAGGGACCCAAAGTCGGAACCAGGCAAGGACCAGAGAAAGCTCCTTTCGCTAGTCCCAAAGGAAGTTTATTGTTCTTCTGTTTCTGCGGACCGCTCAGTGCTCCTGGTTGTCGTTCCGATGCCCTTGGATCCTGCAAGGCAGGATTTGGGCTTTTTCCATCCCATGTGGTAGATCCAAATGGGGGTGGGTGACCTCAGAGTTCTCGGCCTCCGAAGGCACTCCAATTCCCCGTGGTCTCCTTGGCAGTTGGGATGTAGTCCTTGGTGCCTGTGCTGATAGTCCTTGGTGAGGATCTGGGAGTCTTCAGGGTTGGGTTACAAGCCTCCTCCTGTCCCCCTGCTCCACTCTGGGGTCCCCCCCTGGTCTGTGCATATGACCTCCTGTTAAGAGGTTGTGAGGAGCACTCCTGATTCGCCCATATGCCTTTGTAGTTTTGCTGTTGTCTAATGCTGATTCGAGTCTGTTGTCTATGAGTTACTATTTATGATCCTGATGGGTTAAACTTCCCGTCTTCCTCACACCAGAAGGTAGTTTGATTTACTGCACCACAGGTCTGGCCTGGAAGAAAACTCTGAACATTATAGTTGCTTGTAGGTAATTATTCAAATTGAAGTTGCCATTCCTTGATGTTTTTCTCCCTTTCTTTTCAGAGCTAGGTCTCGGTAATGTCATTTCTGCACCTTAGCTGAGGCTCTGTTTTCATTCACCTCTCACTGCTATCAGTTATGGAGATTTCTTATCCTGAGTAATTCACGGTACAATGTGATATGCATCTTTGTAACCTTGGCCATATTTCCTTGATCCTAATCAAAATTGGTGTTGTTCTTCAGTGTGATAGTGTTAACGGCTATGTGTTAATGACTAGTCATGGTTGTAGAATGGGCCCTGTCAGGGACTAGCAGCATTTTCAACAGTACTACCTGAACCATTAGCCCTGAGGATCTGAGATTGTGGCAAGGAGAACTAGGCATAGATTAGTGAGACATTTAAGATGTGCATCGTCTTCCAGAGTTTTATTGCACAGTTTGATATCTAGTTACCTTTTCTCACACTTGCTGATGTTAAAATAATGATGTTTTTCTTAATAAGCATCATGTATTTCTTTTAGATACACGTTATTCTACAGTATGATTTTAGACCTATTGAGAAGTGTTAATTTATAGGACTGCTTTGATGGTACAAGGAAAGAATAACTTTCATTGATTTGGAAAAGATTTTTTTTAAACCTGTTGTGAGAGAGTGACAGAGAAGTGGAAAGGCAGAGATAATTTTCCATCTCCTGGTCCATTACAACCATAAAGGGTCAGGCATCGTCAGGAGCCTGGATCTCCATTTGGTCTCCTCACTGGTGGCAGGAGTCCAAACACTGGAACCATTATCTGTGGCTGTCCCATGTGCATTCAGAGGGAATTGTGTCAGAAGAGGAGAAACAGAATTCCTGGAACTTCAGTATGGGATGCCAGAAGTATAGAGGGTGGCTTTACCTGCCAAGCCATAATCTGGGTACAATATTTAACATATTTCTCTTTTTTTGCAAAAAAAAAAAATGTATTTAAAAAGTAGATACAGAGAGGGAGAGGCAGAAGCTGCAGCAGTGACAGAGTTAGAGAAAAGGTATCATTCTATGCACTGATTCCCTCCCCAAAGCACAGCAACAGCCGGAGTAGTTTGGTTGAACCCAGGAATCAGGAGCGTCTCCCACGAGTCCCATGTGAGCACAGGGCTCATGACCTCAGCCTGCTCTGGCTGTGTTCCCAGGCCATTGCAGGAAGCTGATTGGAAGTGGATATCTGGGACTTGTACCAGAACCCATATAGAATGCCAATGTGAACTGTATAACTCACAAGCAGATATTCAATGTTCATTTCAATTTCTTCATAATCATGCTGGGTTATGATTTCTTAATACAAATACTAGTTTCAGATGATGTTTTCTGTGTACTGTGTAACAATGAAAGAGAAACTAAATATTTGTTTTATTTGAACTGAAAAACATTGTATATACGAGTTTCTCTTTGATGTTAAATCATTGTTTACTTTACAAAAAAGACTTACTTATGTTTATTGGAATGTCAGATTAACAGAGAGCAGGAGAGACCGAGAGAAAGATCTTCCACCTGGTGGTTCACTTCCCAAGTGGGTGCAATGGCTGGAGCTTAGCTGATCCAAAGCCAGGAGCCAGGAGCTTCTTCTGAGTCTCCCACACAGATGCAGGTTCCCAGGGCTTTGAGCTGTCCTCGATTGCTTTCCCAGGCCACAAGCAGGGAGCTGGGAGAGAAGTGGAGTAGCTGGGATAATAACCTGCGCCCATATGGCATCTTGGCACATTTCAGGTGAGGACTTTCAGCTACTAGGGTTTCCTGCTGGGCTCCACTGTTGACATTTCTCAGTCAAAGATGAAGTTAGCTTTGTATGCACCATTTTTATATATGACTGGCAGAAAGGAAACACATGGTTGAATTATGAAATGTCACTGAATATGAATGACATACCAATGCAGAACATGGTAAAAGATGTGCAATTTAGAGTGAAGGAAATGTGGTAATAGGACTGCCTGCAACAATCGGAAATGAAATAGAATATTAGAAATTAGTTAATTTTTATTTTTAACTGATGCATATGCACTGTACATATTGATGGTGTAATGTGTTGATCCAAGTACAATGTAGTATATTCAATTCTCAAATATTTATAATCTTTTTTTGGTGAAAAGTTTAAAATTCCTTACTCTAGTTTATCTTTGACAGATACACAGTACATAAGCATTACCTTTAGTTATGCTACTGTACAGTAGCGCATCAGTACATTTTATCTAACTGTAACTAGATATAATTTTTGATTCTTTCTCATGACTGCCTTCCCAGGAGTGATTCCCTATGGAACGTGCCATTCTAGTCTCAACCTCTGCAAATACTTTTATATGTCACTTATGAGTAAAACTATGTGGTACTTTTCTTATTTATTTCACTTAACCTCATGTCCTCCATGCTTTTGCCCATAGCAGGATTTCATCCCTTATATCTTAGGAGTGTTTTGTTGTGCGTGGGTATTACAAGTCTTTATCTATTAATGAGCTAATGAAATCATGTTAAATATATGATGTCACTTGTTTTTTAAAGGTTCATTTCTGAATTTTTATTTGAAAGACAGAGGTACAGAAATAAAGGAAGATGCAGAGAGAGAGATCTCCCATCCTCCGATTCACTTCCCAGATGGTCTCTACGGCAGGAGGCGAGCCAATCTGAAGCCCGGAGCTTCTCCTTTGTTTTCAAATAGGTTCAGGGTCCCAAAAAGTTGAGTCAGCCTTTGATGCTTTCCCTTCCATAAACAGAGAGCAGGATCAGAAGTGGAGCAGCTGGGACATGAACCAATACTGATATGAAATGCCAGTGCTGCGGGCAGAGGCTCAGCTCATTATGCTACTGCACTGGCCTCTTCATGTCGCTTGTCTTCACAAAATCTTTACAGTATACATTAAGAAAAAAATCATATTTCTTTGGGAGGCTAAGGAAGTGAATTTAGGTAAATTTATGAATAAAATCCTTCAATCTATACTAATGTGAAATAGAAATTCTTAATAGTGCATTTGCCTACATGTTCTTCCTTACTATATAACGAGGAACTGGAAATATTTGAATTTCATTTCTGTACTGAAAACATTTTTAGCTTGTGATATATGGAGGCAGACATTCTTTTGTATAATATATGCAAGTGAAAATTTATAACATTTAGCTGTATATGTTTTTATTAATGGTATATACATACATTAGTGTCCAATTAGTAATTTTATTTTCTTTCAAATTTCACTATGTTATACTACATACTAGTGCACACTAACTCTGAGAACTTCTTCGTTAGATTAAAATGGTGTGAGGTTACTAATGGTTTCCAGTGAATGATTCTGCATTCTGGTTTATTTGCATATGCATAGATAGCTCCCAAACTTGTGACAAGAACCCAGTGACACAGAACAAATCTCTCTAAAGGGAATCTAAATATGGGGAAGAACAATATTTACCTACATGGGGAATTTATGAAATGTGTGTTATTATAAAAGTTAATTCCCCTTCTGAATAAATAATATTTGATTTTCATATTAGCATACTAGTTTGAACAGCTGCACAAAACTGCTGAGACATAAAAAGGTAAAAAATAAAGTTTCAGCCCAAGGTTTTTCTTTCAGATTAACAGGTGCAGAAGATCTCAGGGTATACACTTGAGTTCAGAGGAAAAATTTTGGCATGGGATACATTTCTATTATATTGGCAATGACTAAAATGTATACGGAAAAAGTGACAACTTGTACCAGCACAAAGTTTTCACATACGTTAGGTCAAAATGATTAACAATGAAAGCATCTCACCTTTATGTCTGCAAAGTGTATTTGCTTAGAACATGTCACTAGACACATAGCCCTAGTAAAAAAAGGTAAGCTAAGTCTTATTAAAGAATAATTATATGTGTGTCTGTGAATGAGTGTGCCTCAAGGACAAAGTTTTACTGTATACTGTTGATCTTTTGTGTTGTATAGAGAAAGAAAACACAACCAGATAGGGCATGCAAAAGGCCTTTGTTTCTGAAGATACAAACTCCTTCTGGAATTCTTATTTCTTGGTTTCTGTAAAGTGGTATTATTATGATATATGTAACCTGTTACTAAAATTCATCATTTAGTACCCATAGAAGTATAATAATAATAATAATAATAATAATATGAATATGAATATGAATAATACAGTTAAATATATGTAATTATGATTTAAAATTTTTAAAGATTTAATTTAAAGATTTAAATTGGTCTTATCTTAGGCTTATATAGGAGCACCTACATTTTGTTAAACTTTATTTTGGAGTTCATGGATTGGATACAATTTTTATTGCCGTGAGTCTGCTTTGTAGCTCTTTGCTTTTTAAAATTAGCAAAAGATTTCAGGAATGTCTGATTTTCTTTTTCATTTCTTCAGCAACACATTGGTCATTTAGTAGCATTTATTTCACTTCATATTTTTGTAAATTTTCTATTTTTCTTTCTGTTATTTTGTTTTATGTCTTTTATTTGAAGAGGATGTGTATCTGTGTAGTAGAGACAATCACATCCAGCTGTGAGGAAGCAATGCAGTGCGCATCTCTACTTACAAATCAAAGATGGACTCCCAGTGAAACTGTTGAATATATTTTAACCATAGGATGCTGGACTGTCTAGCAATGACAGAGAGAAAGATCTTCCATGTGCTGATTCAGTTCCCAAGTAGCTGCAGTGGCCGAAGCTGAGCTAATTCAAAACTGGGAGCCAGGAGCTTCCTCCACGTCTCCCATGTAGGTACAAGGTTCCATGGCTTTGGGTCATCCTCCATTGCCTTCCCAGGCCACAAGCAGGTTGCTGGAAACGAAATGGAGCAGCCAGGACATGAACCAGTGCTATATGGGATCCAGGCACAAGCAAGGGGAGGATTTAGACACTGAGTCTGTGCTAGGCCCTCACCTTGTTTGTAAATATTGGCCCCATTCCTAAATTCTTCATTCATCTATTCTCTCATTCATTGAATTTTTGCTTCTTGATTTTGGAATGTATCAAAACTCTGATTTCTGGAGTACATAGATGAGCAAGACAGGTATGTGTGCTGTCGTGGACTTTCTACTTATTGGAGAAGAAAGACAAATGATAATGTCCTATAGCATGCAGAATGTAATTCAGTGAGAGGTGATAATAGGGATTTAAAGAAGTTGATAAAAGCTTTAATTGCTTTTTAAGTGTCCAAATAATTTGATCCTTCCTAAGTTTCTGGTTTGAAGATTTCTGTTTTTAAAATTTTAGTCGATTTATTGGCTTTGGGCAGAAGAGCATTTACAAAAAGATTTATTTATTTTTATTTGAAAAGTAGATCTTTACAGGGAGAAGAAGATACAGAGAAAGAATATTTCATCTGCTGCTTCAGTCCCCAAATGTTTGCAATGGCTAGAGCTGAGCTGATATGAAGCCGGCAGGCAGGAGATTCCTCTGGATATCCCACATGGGTCAAGAGGCCCAAGGACTTGAGCCACCCTCCACTGCTTTCTCAGTTCATAAGCAGGGGATCTGGATTGGAAGTTTAGCATCTGGGCCATGAATCGGCACCCGTATGGGTTGCTGGTGTTGCAGGCAGAGGATTCACGTATAAGCCCTTGTGGTAGCCTTAGAATGACATCCTTTCAACTTAATGAAGAACAGGATTTCAGTGAACCCTAGGATATCAACAAAGCTATACTTTTTAAATAATTTAAATAATGAATTATTACCACAATGCCGTTTTCTGGGCATAGGGTTTTTTTTTTTAATAGGTTAGGGGTTTTTGTAGGTATAGGGTTTTTTAGCAAGTATCATGGTACATGGAAATATTAACATTTTTCATGTAAGAGTACTTTCTTTGGGAATAGAGATGTGTACTATAAGGTAACTTTACTACCCAGTATGCTAGTATGCACTGTGCTGTTCATCTGTGAAAGTATATGTATGTGCTTGGTAGCCTATATCTATTTCTTTTCTAGGTTGCCTAAGCATTGGCTTATATCCGAGAGAACGTATGATAAGTGTGCTTTTATGACTGGCTTATTTCACTAAATATGATGGTCTCCATTTGAAATCATGTTTGTTGCAAATGGTGGGATTTCATTCTTTTTTTTAATGACTGAGAAGTAAGAATTCCATACAGCAGTTGTACTATAGTTTCTTTATCTATTCATCTCTTGATGGACATCTCGGTTTTTTCCTTGTCTTTGCTATTTTAAAGCATGCTACTATACATATAGTTTCTTGTCATCTCTTTTGGGTGTAATTCTGAGAGTGGGATAACTGGGTCGTGTGGATATCAAGATTGAGTTGTCTGAACACTCTCCATAGTAACCTCCACAGGGACCCTACATTCCTACTCGCAGTAGAGGAGGTTAACTTTTTCCCAACAGCCTCGTCCGCAGCCGTTGTCTGTTGATTTTTGTGTGTAGGCTATTTTCATTGGAGTTAGCTAAAACCTTGATGTGGTTTTTATTTGCATTGCCCTCATGGCTAAAGAGCCTGAGCGATTTTTCTTGTATCTATTAGTCAATTGAATTTCTTCTTTTGAGAAATGTCTGCTCAAGTCCTTCACCCATTGCTTAACAGGATTGTTTATTTTTCTGTTGTTGAGTTTTTCAAACTCTTTGTAGATCTTGGGTTAATCTCTTATCTTTCCTATAGTGTGTAAATATTTTCTCCTGTTTTTTTGATTGCCTGTTTGCTTTGCTGTACTCCTTAGGATTTCAATAAAGGAACCATCTCTATGTGTCTTTTAGATACATGTCTTGGCACTTTCTCCCATTTGTAAAATCAGTAGAGTCTTCCTATCGTTTTTTCTTCCATAGCAAGTATGTCCAGTCTCTCTCACAGTGAGTACAACAGATAATAAAAAATAATCTTTTCACTTTCAGATCCTATACTGTGGGCCGTAGTTGTAGCAGCATGTTAAACCTTTGTCAATGGTGCTAGACACCCATTTGGGTACCAGTTTGAGGCCTGGTCATGGCTTCTCTACTTCACATCCAACTCCCTGATATTTAGTCTCATTGAAAACATTGGTTTTTTTTGCCATGTAAGATAACTTGCAGGTTCCAGAGAGTAGAAGGTTAATGTACGGCAGGGAGTATTATACAGCCTTCCACACTGACACATTAACAATTACCATTTTTAATAACTGCTTGAATATGCAATCTATGAGAATTTTGCAAGTTATAAGAATGGATATTGCATTCCTATTTTTGGAAAAAATGCTTTACTGTGAAGTAGTGATATTTTAAAACCATATATTGTGCTTTGAAATTTTTGTGTATGAAACTCTAGACATCTGGTCTACCTTCTAGTTGCTAGACATGAGACAGAGATAACTATGTAGAGCAGATAAAATCCCTGAGTTTTCATCTCTCTCTCTCACACAGCAATTGCACTTTTTCTTGAATATCTCAACCTGAGTATCGCATACAGAGACCAATTAGTGGAAGGGAAAAGAATAATTATGTGAATTTGAAGCATTTTGGTATTACGCTCTATAGGGAACCAAGTTATGTTTTACATGTATCATGAAGCCTGCCTTGGCATAAACAGATGGGTCTTAATAGTTTTCTGATTATTTCATTTTTCCTGGAGAAAAGTTGTCTTAGGTTTGTGGCTGTGGAAGACCATTTCTTTTCTAGTAGTGACTGAAATCTATCAACCATATTAAATCTAAAAATTGGTGTTTCATCAGAAAAATGATTGAAAGGATACACCAATATGAATACTTGCGTCCTGCTGTAATTTCAGCATTTTTTTCCTTCCCTCCTTCCTTTTTGCAACAGAAGTTCCACCTGCTATTAGAAAAACCTAATAACTTTGCTTCTATTTGGCCATGTTCTGCTCTTCAGGCTAGATTTAAGGGAGAAATGAAATGATTTTGTACAGAGATAAAGTCCTGAGGCATTCTAAAGTGTGATCAGACTGGTGAACACTTTGGAATAAAGTAGAATAGAAAAGACTAAAATAGGGGCTAGCCCCATGGTGCTTTCTGTTGGGTTGCTGGCATTCCATATAGGTGCTGGCTTGTGTCCCAGCTGCTCCACTTCTAACCCATCTCCCTGCTTATAGCCTGGGAAAGCAGAAGAGAATGGCTCAATTCCTGGAGCCTCTGCACCCATGTGACACTCCTAGTAGAAGCTCCTGGCTTCTTCTAGCAGATTGCCTCTGCTCCAGCTGTTGGGGCCATTTGAGGAGGAAGCCAGATGGTGGAAGAATCTAGCTCTTTTTCTTTGTGTAGTTGCCTTTCAATGAATAATATCAGTAATAATAATAATAATAATAAAATATTAAAACATAAATCACATGAAAGAAACCAGTTTGAAATAACAACTGAACGCATAGAAAACTTGAGAGTAGAAACAATATCTGAAGAAAGGGAGATAAGTGAGCAAATAACTGAATGTTGGTGTCGTTACAAAAAATCTGCTCAGAATTTTCCCATCAGCGACTGTACCTGTTGCAAACTCTTTTTAATATGGAAACAGCAGAATGAGAGAAGGTAATTGATGTAGTGAGTTATAGGCTTAGATGCAGGTTTAGGTTTAGTTTTAAAGCCTAGTTTGTCTGAATCCAAAATTCATGCCTTTTTCTGATATCCCACCCATTCTATGGGGTGCCTGGATTTACTGTTTCATCTCGGAATCACAGAATTAAATGGAAGAGCCCAGGATGATAACTCCTCAAATGTTAAAGCATCCTCCAGCCAAGAATTTTGCCACAGCCATGGAAATACGGCTTTAGGATTTATGCCAAAATTTGAACCAGACCCATGGAAAATATAGCTTGACTCTGCTCCTTTTTCTTTACCCAGTGAGTCCCTAACAGAAAAGGAGTGTCTACTGCTTTTCTCTCGATATTCCTGGTGTCTAGGCTTATCTCATGTAAGTGCTTTTTCTTTCACGTTTGGGACAGGTTTTAATATGGCTAGTTCTGACAGGTTTCAGTCTTCCATACTACAAGCTCTGAGTAGATACAAGTGCAATTAGTTTTACTAGTTCCGAAACATGATCAGCTATTAATGTGTGGCCTATAGATTTGTTTCTTTCTCTTTTTCTTTATTTCTTGGCAAAAGGAGTGATTTTTCATGCAGTCTGTCTGATTGCATTTGCATATTGAGATTTTCTCTTACAGTTTGTATTCTATTTAACCCACTAAGCATGGAGCAAAGCTGTTCATCTGACCTGCTGCCTGAACCAGCGTCTCCATTGGAAGGTACTCAACCTTTGTCTATTCATGTGTTATAAGTGCAACTGTTTGGCTATAGCTCGTATTCATACAAACCAACATCTGCAAAGAAAGCCTCCTCTATCCTTGCAATTCATATTTCTCCAAATAAAACAGTAATGAATTTCAGAAAGGGTTTGAGCTTCTAGAATTGTCCCAAGAGCATAGGCAGGATTGAAATATTTCAAAGTGTTTTGGAGTGGGGTGTGATAAAGTATTTCCATGTTTGCTGAGTGTCTCTGAGCGAGCAGATTCGTACTAATAAAGGCAGAAGCCAGGAATAGTTATAATACGCTTAATTAACTCTAAGCTTATTTAATGCCATGGTCCAGATGAACTCCAGATAGGGAGACATAATACATATAGCTCATTAAAAAATAATTTGGACTTCTCTAATCTATATTTGCATAAAGTTCAGGTCCTTGTCCTGGAGGTATTAATTATTTTCTAATATTATTGTTGAAAAATGGATTCTCATGAAAAAAAATGGTAATTAGAGAAATGCTGGCTAACATAATTTAATTTCACTTAACATATTCATGCCAATTATTCCATGAGTTTTTTTCTTGACAAAATACGCTTTTAAAACAAAGCCCTAATAAAAAAAATGTATAAATGAGATGCTGCCTATGAGTTATTAAAAAATGACAATAAGCAAAATGAGCCTATTTGTCTGTGTTTATATAAATTGGAAAGGTATTTTGTACAGCATGTGGGTTACCATAGGGAACAAGTTATTGTTTTTCTTTGATCACACTTTAGAACCAAATTTTTTAAGAATAGTGTGTATTATTTTGGGAAAATATATGCAAAGAATTAAAGGAATCTGATTGGTTGTTATATTTGATGAAATCTTATATGACACACTTTGTGAATTTCATGGTAAGTTGCTAACAGTGAGCAATTGTAGAAATCAACATTCTAGCAAAGGAGTTGCAATAGCATCCTAAATAAGAAACAGCATCTTGAGATGAATGATTGACCAGAATAGTTTTTCCTAACTTTAAACATGATGTTTTAATTTTTAAATGGATTTTTTGCATGATATTTTCATTTAAAATGTTTTATTTATCTATTTTATACACACACACACACACACACACACATGTCTCAGATTTGTTTTGTGGAACCAAATGGATCAGTGACTATCCAGTACGTTAGAGAACAACAAAAGATAGAAAAGTGGACAAGGAAAAGATTAAAAAGGGGTAGAGGTAGGATGGTCAACATTAATGTGTAAGCCATGTTTCAGGCTCTATGTTCTGTTCGTAAATCACTTACTTATTTCATCTGAAAAATATTATTTTGTGATCCTATTGTTACTTGCAAGAATGTTGACTGCAGACTAAGCCAGATATGGTTTGGACTATGTGCCATTCCAAGCATCTGTCTTCACCCATTTTGCTGGTGATTTCCTGGATTACATGCAGGTTTTTTTTTTTTAGAAGATTTATTTTTTTATTAGAGTTGAGAGAGGAGGAGAGAGACAGAGAGAGAGAGAGATCATCTCCCTGCTGCTTCACTCTCCAGATGGCTGCAATAGCCAGAGTGAAGCCAGGAACCAGGTCAACTTCTGCTAATTCTTCCAGACCACTGTAAAAATAACTGAATTGGAAGTGGAGCAGCCGGGATATGAAATGTTGATACTGTAGGAGGCAACTTTATTTGTTATGCTGTAATGCTGGCCGATCACATATCTTAATTCATCTCTCTCTTCCTTCTACCCCCACTATTTTTATGGAGACACTGAAAAGGACTAAGCTTATAAGAAGAAAAAGAATAAAATGTAGTATTTTTTGTTTTATCCTCAAGATCTTACTTTGGAACCTGTGCGCTTTCTCAAAAATTACTCAAGCCTTTTGTGCTGCACATTTCTGAGATAACATATATTGGTGATTCTATCCATGTCCTCACCATGCTCCCAAGGAATTTTTAATCTGCTGTTGCCACCACCTCTGACTGGTAGTCACTGAAACAGAGGTGTGTAAGGTTACATTGAATGGAAACTGCTCTTCTGCAGGAAGATGCAAAGCGATCTTCGCATGGTCATTCTTGATGCTCAAGGGCAGAGAGGCCCTTGCTCTCAGCTTGTGCTGTGGTTGCCTACACGTAACCCTGGTGAAGGTGACCCAGATCTCTGTTGGGTGGTCCCAAGAGTCATAGAAATTTGAAAAATAGGATTTATTTTCTGTTATATCCAGTTTCCTTGAGTAGAGATGCAAAGCCATGAGATTTGGCTGACAAATAAAGCCTCAATCTGTATCAGAAACCTCCATTATTCTCCAGAAATCTGGCATGCCTTTTCTTTCTAAGATACGTAGTTTCTAGGTGATCATGTGAAGGAAGTAAATTCTTGGCGGGCTCAACCCACTGGTTCGCTAGGGAATTTCGCAAGTATCAGAGTCCCTGAGCATAGTTTAGGACTAAGCTGGAAGCAAGCGTCTCCTTTTTGTCCTAATGTCTGGTTCATGTGCCTTAAAGCTGATTTGCTGGAGCAGATCTAATAGCTTGATGCCAGTTCCATTTAACTAATGTTATTGTTTTCAGAAAATGGAGCTAGGTCATGCAGAAAACAGGGTATTCAAGTGTTCTTATAAGAATTCTTGCAAATATTGCTTGCAAGACATTTTAGTTCAGGACTTTTCTGTCATTGCTAGGTTAGCTAGAGTCTTGTTCAGAGGACTTTCAGAGAGTGCCATGTGGTAACTTGAGTTTGGTAGTCTGAGAGTTAATTCTGCAGCTAGGTACAAGAAAAATGTCTTGATTTGAGTGCTTAGACATAGGTACAAAGAAAATATCTAAGGTCACAGCTGTGTGTACTGAAAGTTGTGAAGATAGGGAGCAAAGAGTGAGGGGTCCCATTCTGACTAACAGGAGGCTTCTGAGACAAACAGGGAGGCTGTTGTCTGTAAAGCTCAGATAAGCAGCCGATCAATATGGCAAAAGGTAGCTTATTAATAGTAACAGATAGGATTTTTGCTGGACAGTGACACATACGGGACTGTCAATAGTGATGAATATGAGCCAATGCATGGTGAGCACAGAGGGAGGCTTCAGACCAGGTCTCCTTGGCAACAATCAAAAGGAACTCTTTTATCTAGAATACAGAGGCTATTTTCTCTGATCACAAACGTGTCTATGGAATGTACTGTAAGAGCTGTTTAAACATATTTTATGTATTTTTTTTGAGAGGAAATTCAACCTCCATTTAAGCATTTGCATTGTTCACAATTTAAATGTAAAATTTAGTCATGAAGTAATGAACACAAGTATTTAAGAAGTGAGGCTCCCAGAATGGAAGTCTCCCTAACCTCTTTTATCAAGGAAATTAAGAGGCAAACAATAACATTCTTTTAAGTGAAAATTCAAAACAGTTTTATAGGCAGTACCCCTTGACTCTAACCCCAAAGGAGGATTTCTATTTGTATAGATTGTGTCCTGACACTAGAAATATCTCGGAAGGAACCTGGAAAATAAGCAGTCTCCTGTACAATATATACCATGCTGCAAGTATTGTGCTAACACTGTGGGAATAAAGGAGATAAAAAATATTATAAAACAGACCTGTGTATCCATTCTGTTCTGAAGACACTCAGCTTCTACCAGTTGACCTAAAGATGGCCACAACTATATCACCTTTTTGTGTGTTCCTTTGTCATATGATTTCACCTTGTTCCTTCAAGATCTGGACTCTATTTCTCTTAAGTGTGAGCAGGCTCTGAAATTACTGTGGTCAATTATATGTGTTAGGAGTGATGCTATGCATAGTAGGCAGTCAAAGGATATCTACAAGGAAAACTGTAAAAAATATGCCATATTGACTTGTGAATCTGTAATCACTTGATACCAAACTGTGATGTGAATACCATAAATAATGGCTAATGAAAATATTTTAGTACTTTTTCGGATTACCTTTTTTAATCTCCTAGTTTTTAGAACGAACATAGAAATGATCCAATGAGCTTTTTGAATGTTCTGGTCATGAATGTATTTTTGCTTAAATAAGACTTTTGGTATTTGTTTCAATTATACTTGTAGTGACATGGAAATGTTAAAATCATCCTTGCTTCGCTACAGTTTTGTGTTCTTTGAAATTAATATTTAGATTCCTGAACCACTTGGTTTTCTTGCTCACATATTGTTAAGTTCAGTGTTTCTGAGCCTGTACTGTGAATAAATTACAAGCAACGTGCAGAGAAAAGAGCAAAGAAACAAAACAAAAGTTTATCGTGGGCCCAGTATGGTACCCTACAGCTGAAGTCCTCACCTTGCACGCGCCAGGATTCCATATGGGTGGTGATTCTAATCCCCGCAGCCCCACTTCCCATCCAGCTCCCTGCTTGTGGCCTGGGAAAGCATTTGAGGATGGCCCAAGGCCTTGGGACCCTGCACCCTCGTGGGAGACCTTGAGGAGGCCCCTGGCTCCTGGCTGCAGATTGGCGCAGCTTTGGCTGTTGGGGCTGT
The DNA here is from genome assembly GCF_030435755.1 of Ochotona princeps. Lineage (NCBI taxonomy): Eukaryota > Metazoa > Chordata > Mammalia > Lagomorpha > Ochotonidae > Ochotona > Ochotona princeps. The sequence goes on from NC_080837.1 coordinate 49,985,452, forward strand.
CTGGGGAATGAATCAACAGAAGGAAGATCTTCCTCTCCTTCTCTCCTCCTATCTCTATATATCTGACTTTTCAAAAAAAATTAAAAATATATTTTTTAAAAAAGCTTATTGTGTTAAGCTTGTTCTGAGAGAAGTGGAAAAAAATCTTCAGACATTTTTGATTCTATGTTGCAATGTTTTAATTAGGCAAAAATTAAGTTTTTGAATTCTGAGAGTTACAGAAGAACAAGTACTGGTTTAAGTATATATGTAATAAAGATCATCTTTCATGTATGTGTTTTTTAAAGATTTACTGATTTTTATCCAAAAGGCAGATTTAAAAAGAAGAGACAGAAAAATCTTGCATTTGTTGGTTCACTCCCCAAATGTTTGGCATTGAGCCAACCTGAAGGCAGGAGTCATCAACTTTTGCTGGGTTTTTCACTTTGGTCCTGGGTTTTTCACTTTGGTCCAGGGATCCAAGGCTCTGGTTCCTCCTCCTTTGCTTTCCCAAGTCCTAAGCAAGGAGCTGGACTGGAAGTGGAGCAGTTGGGACAGGAATTGACATTCATATGGTAATTGCTGCTGCTGTAGTATTAGCCAGTTAGGCTACCACACCAGGCCATGTATTGCTTTGAGATTTCTTGTACAGTTAGTGCTTTGTTATACTTAGTTTGATGTACACTCATTAAGAGTTCACTTAACCATATCTGATAAGATATTACTGTCATTTTTTTTGGTGAGTTGAGTACTATTTGAGAATATTGACACATGCTGAAGAAAAGCTGGAATTAGCAGTGTATTGGAAAGATGAAAGAGCTGGAACCAACAGATGTGATTCTGAAGGGTAAAAGCTCTGAGTTTTCCTGCTGGTTAGATTTCAAAGGAAAATTGACTTGTCAATTTAGCAGCTAACTTGCAGTTTCTCCTTATAGTATTCATATAAGAAAACATGATCTTTTGAATCATGACTCATCTTGGGAGTTGATTGTTAAATTCACAGAAGGAAAGGGTAAGAAGCTACTTCAGCAACCGTGCAAACTTTGAATTCATTTTACCACCAGTGCCAAGTGTCCATTGATGCTTTCCTAAGCACTCTATTATTCTATTTCTTTGTATTTCTGTGTACTTTTGGTTTTTTTTCTCTTTTTATGTCCTGACTTCTACCTTCTCATTATTTCCACTTTCTCATGCTTCATGCTTTCCTTTTTTGAGAAAGTTTTTCTTAAACTACTTTATGATCTTCTATGACCTTATTGGTTTGAAATGTTCATGTTAATTCTGGTCAGCCATTGATTGCTTTATTCAGAAGCAGCAGACGATGGATATGAAAGAAATTCAGGGTCATGATGTGTTGTTCAGAAGTTTACAGTATAATTGACTGTGAGTCATTCTCCAATGAGAAATGACTATAAAATTAACCAAGTGAACCTTGTGGTAGTAAGTATGCAGGAGGATGACAAGACCCTCAAAGAAGATAAAACTTTGAAGCTACATGAGTTCCCTTCACAGACTTTTGTTAAATTCTAACTGCTCTTATGTGGGGAAATTCAAATGGTGACTAAATGAACATGCAGGTTGTTAAAGTCAGTAGACATTTTATCTGGTCTATTGTATCCGATAAAATATAATGTGAAAGTCTCAACTTCTTCTGGGTCTCCCACATAGGTTCAGGGTCCCAAGTCTCCTGACCATCCTCCATTGTCTTCCCAGGGCGCAGGCAGGGAGTTGGATCAGAAGTGGTACAGCCAGGACATGTATGATGTCCACATGTAATGCTATGCTCTGAGGTAAAGAACTAGCCAATTGAGCCTTTGCACAGGCAACTCAGCTTATTTTGTATTTCCTTTTGATTAGCAGTATCTTTGAGTGACAAAAAGGTTATTTGTTGGACTACATTAGTTTTCAATCACTAGTCAGTGTGTCTCAAGGCAAGTATGGTCTTGTACAGCTTTTGACCTATCAGTTGTAAATTAGATATTGAAAACAATCAACTCACAGCAGGATAGTCAAGGCATTTGCCTTCTCTTTCTTTTTTTGGTCCATCAGATGTAAGGAAATGAACAGCATCAACATTTCCATGATGTCATCAATGACAAATTCAATCCCATCTGTAGAACTGGCCTGGGTGGTTACTCTATAATGTTGGCTAACCAAAATCATTTTCTACAACTGGAAAAAGCTCTACAAAGTAATTGCTGATTGAAAAGTAGTGAGTGGCGAGAGAATCAAGATGGCAGAATAGGGTAAGGACACATTTAAACAGATGGGTAAATATTAGCCAGTGTGAAGAAGTGATGGCACATTCCAGGAAGTAAGAGAGGGCGGAACAACAGCAGAGGGGTACCAGGAGACTGACAGACACAGAAAGCAGCAGACACAACGGTGTGCTGTTGCAGTGACTGATACCCCAGCAGCATTCAGCAAATGGCAATCTGAACTCCACCAGCAGCCAGAACTCCACCAGCCACAAGATAGGAAGGGACGTTCACCGGGAGCTCCAGAGGTAAACTGAGACAAAGAACTGCTCATGCTGCTGATCTGTTTGATGTGACCAGGAGCAGAGAGACAGAGCAGCAGGTCCCAGAGGAGTGATGTGGGAAAAGGGTGCATTCCACAGTCCAGTCCATCCCCTAGAGAAGAATTAGGTGCCATTTTGTTTAAGGAGGCAAGGGCTATGGGTTAGGACTGCTCATGCACTGAGCTGGAAGTGAACTCATTTCTGGGTCAGTGAACTGCAGCAACGTGGCATTCTACAGGTTCCACACAGATAGGTCCAGGTAGCCCTCAGACCTGACTGCCAGCAAATTGAGAACTCTAGTAGTGGCACATCAGGTGCAATTTCTTACAGTGTAGCAAAGTGTTAAAACTGCAGGGGACAACAGTGAGCTGCACATGCACTGAGCTTCATGAGAATTCACTGAACTCATTGCATTGCACTGGTCCCACAGGAAAATAATACCGACTGTGGCATTGTACAGGTCAAAATAGGTCTGTGTGGTCCTCAGTCCTAACAACCAACTGCTTCAGACAAGATCAGCACCATCAACAACCTAGCTATATAGGACACCTGGTGTCTCCCTAATCCAGGGACCTGATCCGACCAGAAAGTGGGAGAAAGGTTGTACAAACAACAGTGCAGCCTCAGCATGGTGTCATAGGAGGTGGAGGTGGTGAGTCAGTAGCTGGGACCACGGAGACCATGATGGAAACCTAACATAAGAACCCAGACCTGGGGCCTGGCGGCGTGGCCTAGTGACTAAAGTCCTCGCCTTCAACGCCTGGGATCCCATATGGGAGCCAGTTCTATTCCCAGCAGCTCCACTTCCCATCCAGTTCCCTGCTTGTGGCCTGGGAAAGCAGTCGAGGACGGCCCAAAGCTTTGGGATCCTGCACCCGTGTGGGAGACCTGGCGGAGGCTCCTGGCTCCAGATTGGCACAGCACCGGCCGTTGCACTCATTTGGGGAGTGAATCATCAGACGGAAGATCTTCCTCTCTGTCTCTCCTCCTCTCTGTATATATCTGACTTTGTAATAAAAATAAATAAATCTTAAAAAAAAAAAAAGAACCCAGACCTGGTACTCGCTGGAGGGAGTGACACAGGTGACTGCAAACAAAGAGCCATGTACCAACTACAATAAGTAAAATCGACCTGTAGACCTGTGGATGACACAGCATAGAAACCTGCCTGAAGGAAAAAAATCTGATAACCAGAAGTCCAGAAGTACAATGACCAAGAGCAAAAGAAGAGATAGAGGCAAAATGAATATTACTGAAGACTCCCCTGCAAAGGAACAAAACCCTTTGCCAACCTCAGAGGTCACTGAGGAAAACAACGAGAAAATGGGGGAAACAGAATTCAAAACACTTAATATAAAGCTTCTTATCAACCATGAGTAGCACATAAAGCAGGCGTTCAAGCAATTTAAGGAATATGTCACACTGGAAATGAATCAAATGAAAGCTGATATATCAGAAATGAAGAATACAGTGGAGCAAATTAAAAGTACAGTGGAGAGTCTCCAAAATAGAATGAAGCAAGCAGAAGAAAGAATCTCAGAATTGAAAGATATTTCCTGTCACCAGGAGGAAGCAAACAAAAATCTGGAAGCAGAGCTGGATCAGGCCAAAAAAATATTCAACAATTGACACTATTAAAAGGTCAAATATGAGAGTCATGGGAGTCGCAGAAAGAGAAGCTGGGTTTACAAATGTATTTAATGAAATAATAAAGGAAAATTTCCCTAATCTAGAGAAAGAATTGGGAAACAACATCCAGGAGGGGAACAGAACTCTCAACAGGCTTCACCAAAAGCAATCTTCACCAAGACACATGATCATCAAGCTTTCTTCAATCAAACATAAGAAAATGATCCTTAAATGTGCACGTGAAAAAAAAAAATCATCTGACATAGAAAGGAATGCCAATTAAACTCACAGGAGACCTCTCACAGGAAACTCTACAGGCAAGAAGAGAATGGAATGACATATTCCAGATTCTAAAAGAAAAAATTGTCGGCCCAGGATAACATACCCAGCAAAACTTCCCTTTGTCTTTGAAAATGAAATAAAATTCTTCCACAGTAAAGAAAAGTTGAAACAATATGCCTCTTCCAAACCTGCCCTACAAATAATAGTTACAGAAGTTCTTTTGACAGAGAAAAGGGATAGCACCCAAAACCAAAGGCAAATGCAAAGAACATCCCAGTAAAATAACAACAGAAGACTAAATCAATGAACAACCCATTGCTGAAATGACAGAACTAAATTATCACTTATTTGTATTAACCTTGAATGTAAACAGCTTAAAGTAATCAATTAAACATCATAGATTAGTAGACTGAATTAAAAAACAAAATCCATCTATGTGTTGCCTGCAGGAGACACATTTCACGATAAAGATCAGTGGAAGCTGTATCATGGATTTTGACTTTTTTGTTATTTTCATCTCTGCGAAACACATTCTTCTGATTAAATTGTTCAGTGACTCATAGATCATACAGTAGCATCATTTTCTTCAAGAAGGTTCTTGATTTTCTTCTTCATTTCTTCAGCGACACATGAGTCATTCAGTAGCATGTTATTTAACTTCATGTTGTTGTTAATTTCTTTTCTTTCTTCCTGTTGTTTATTTTTTTTGCGGCTTTTCATTTAAGGAAATGTATAGTAACTGTGTAATGGAGACTATCATATCCAGATGTGAGGATACAATGCAGTATGCATCTCTACTTCCAGACAAAGGTCAACTGCTGATGAAAGTGTTTACTATATTTGGACAATAGGGTGCTGGACTCTCTGCCACTGTCCATGCTTGCAATGTTGCACATATGACTGTGTATTAAGAAGTATACTATAGTAATGATATGGAGGAACTCAGTGAGGGGGGACGGAATTGGGGAGGGCATAAGGGAAATCCCAGGGCCAAAGAAACTGTATCATAAAATGATAATAAAATTAAGTAAAATTTAAAAAAAGGTAGTGAGTGGAATATTGCCTGGAATAGTTTTTTCAAGCTGAGTCTCTTCACTCTGCTATTTAATTTTAGGAAAATATATGACATGCATCATGAATGTATGTGTAATATTTTCTTTTCACATGGAAGCTTCTCCTGTCACCTGTCTTTGAACTCGCGCAGACATAAAATCTGTTACATGCTAGAATCTGGGTTAAAAAAATAAATAAGAAACCACCTAAGTAAGGCAGGAAAAAATCTGAAAACAGTCTAGATGATGTAAGACAATAAACACAATGGTATGCTATAGCTGCTTTTACTAAGATTTATATAGTACAGAGAACCATAGACATGGTGTGAGAATGAGACTCTTGGTCATTTAGAAGTTTCAGAGAAATCAGTTTTTGAAATGAAGCCTGATAGATAAATGGCTTCCACTGAGAATTTATGCACCGTTATTCACCTTACTAAATGTGTAACCTACCTGCTCTCATTAAATTCCAAAAAGTGCTAGACATTCATATAATTATATATTTTTACAATGACTACATGACCAGGAAAAAGAACTATCCTTTAGTTCATTTGTCCAAACTCTGATAGCTGGAACGGGGTGTAGTCAGTATTCAAAACCAGTTCCCTCGCATTCCAATGTGTACATTTTTAGAGATCACAGTTTGTGTGTGTGTGTGTGTGTGTGTGTGTGTGAAATATTCAGATCATCTGAGGTACTTAAGTAGAATTAGTTAAAATAAGACACAATTACTTCAGATTATGACTAGGCCAAATTAGAGATAACTCAAGATTGAAGACAAATAATAAGGGCCTAAATTGTGAAGAGCCTCACCTCTATCCTACTGATAATGACATGTCATTGTAGATATTAAGCAAAACTGGGAGAGTGGGAATTAGAAAGAATAGGGAAGAAAAGAAAGATATGAGAGGTATGGGATAGTTCTTAGTTATAGGAAATAATCATAATCTGAAAATTGGGTTAACAAGGTAGACAGGAACAAGGTTGTTTACTTTCGTTTCTTAGTAGACCTGGAATACTGTGGGTTTAATGATAGAGTACAAAAAAACAAAGAACACGGAATAAACCATATGTCGATAAGATACAGTAGATTTATGAAGAAGATTTTTCAGTTGAGAAATCTGAGAAACAGTTGGAATAAAAGAGAGGAAGATAATTATATAAACTAAGCAGTCATCCGTTGGTATCCGCAAGACAATGGTTTGATGGTGCTTCACAGACAGAAAAAATCTGTGACTGTTCAAATCCCTCATATAAAATGACACAGAATTTACATATAATGTATGCATACCCTTTGGGTACTTTAACTCAGCATAAGATTACTTATAATACTTAATACAATGTTAATATTAATATCTATTACAAAGTTTTGTTTAGGAAAGAATGCATAGATGCAGAAGTCATCTAGAACTGACAGATCCAGAAAACCTTATAACACTACTTACAAAACCCTGTGTAGTTGTTTACGTATGAGTGGCTCTTACTAAGAAACATGCCATGCCTCTCTTCATGCTAAGACATAGAAATGAGAAGAGTGCATGAAGAGCTATGATTCTTCACTGCCTCAACATATGCAACTATCATGTGGCTTTGAAGATATTCTTAGTAAAAAAAGGAGTCTGCTTGTCTTCTACTGGATTCTGAGTTTATCCACATAATTTTATGTGGCTAATGAGATAGCAGCCAATTTAATGTATAATAAATCATAGAAGTATCAGTTATGGGGAATTCATGATCATTTAGAATTTAGAAAAAACAGTATTGCCGAAAAAGATGGTGACAACAGGGTGTAATTCCACTGATGAAAATGTAAAGGAACATCTTAGCCTCCGAAATAAAATGTAATTCGTTTCTGTTTTTATTACTCTACTTTTGCCAGGAAAATAAAACCAGTATAGCTTGTAGATGGAAGAGGCATGAAGTAGAGTCGAGTTGTTTCAGGCAACGTTCTGCTAACCTAGATGTATAAGACTCCAGCTACCAACCAGTAGAGCCCCAGATAGAGCAGTGAGCAGCTCCTCTGAGAACAGAACTGAGTAATAGCCTTCAACCCAAGGCTCCAACTTTCAGATTGGTGAGTTAAATTTGTAGGCTACTAAGATTGCATGTTTGTTTGTATACCAGCATTATTGTTGCTGGAGCTATCTGCTGCAAGTAGGAAAAAGCACAAAAGTGCTCTATTATTGGATTTGTGATGGTCATATGTCCTTATAACAATGTTAATTTTCCTCTCTTCTTTCCTTGACTAGACATAGTCTTAGCTAAGAATTAGATTCAAGAGAAAACCAATTTTACATTTTAATGTTTTTTGAAACCTCAAAAGCAAAATGATTAAATACAGTATAAGGTAATTTTATTCAAGCAAAAAAAAAGTGAAAAAGAAACTTCTGTAGAGTCATGGAGTCACAGCATCATTTTAAAACTTAAGGGTGATTATGATTTTTTTTCTTTTTCTTTTTTTTTTTTTTTTTGGTGAATTGCTGTGAGATTACTTTCGATGATTGTAAGCGTTGATACCACGTGTGTTTCCAGTCACACTGACCTTGTTCTCTCTGGGAATAAACATTACTTCTCTAGAAATCAGAACACTTATGCTGTGCCATAATCTCCAAGTTAACGTGCAATTGAAACACCAAATTGTGGTGGGAATTTTAGTACTACTAAAAAAAAAAATGACAGCAGGGTTTATTGTGCAAAATGGGAAGTATAGTGCTTAGGTGCAACTTGTTAAGTTCCTTTTTTTTCGTAGGTGGCATATTGTTATTTTTAAAACTGACTTTCAATTTTTAGTTTCATTTTTTACTTTAAAGCAAAGAGAAGGAGAGAGAGAGATAACAAGGGAGACAGATGGATAAAGGTTTTACCATCTTGTGGTTTCCTCTCGAATTGCCCATACAGCCAGGACTGTGTCAGGAGAAAGTCAGGAACCCAGGACTCCATCTGCATCTCCCACATCGGAGGCAAGATGCAATTACTTGAGTCCTCATCTTGTGCCTCCAAGGATGCCTTTGTAGGAAGCAAGATTGGAATCAGAGCCGTTGGGTTTTGAGCCAGACATCCAAAACACAGTGTAGGTGTCCCAGGCAGAAACTTAACTGTTATGCCAAATGCCCACTATTTTTTAAATTGAGAGATAACATGTTCTATGTTTTTTCATCATACACATTGTGTTTTGAAATATATATTCATTGTAGAATAATTAAATCTAGGTAATTTACAAATATATCACCTTGTACAGTTATTGTTTTTGTAGTGATGGAATCTTATCTCTACTTTTCTCAAGAAAACATATATGGGTCAGTGCTATGGCTCAGTTGTTTAAGCCTCAGTCTTGTAGCACTGTCATCCCATTTGGATGCCAGTTCATATCGCAGTTGCTCTAGTTCTGATCCGGCTCCCTGTCGTGGCCTGGTAAAGCATCAGAAGACAGTCCAAGCACTTGGTTCCCTGCCCCCTTGAGGGAGACGCAGAAGATGCTCCTAGATCCTGGTTTTGAATCGGTTCGGCTCCAGCCATTGTAGCCCCTTGGGGAGTGAACGAGTAGTTGGAAAGTCCTTTTCTCTGTCTCAGTTTCTCTTAGTAAATCTGGTTTTCCAATAGAAACAAATGAATATTTTTAGAAGAATAAAATATATCATTAACTATTATCACCTTATTAGATAATAGAGCTACTAAGATCTATTACTTCCATCTAAGTATAATTAGTTATCTAGTGATGAACATTTCCACTTCCTCCCTCTCTCATCGCCTACAGTCCCTTGCAACTACTGATACTCAGTTGCTAAGAGATTAACTCTTTTAGATTCTCATTTTAGTGGGATTTTGCAGTCTTTATCTCTCTGTCCTTGGTTTATTTTACTTAACCCAATGACATTTCTTAAAGGAATAAGTACAGATGGATAACAGGCATGAGAAAAAAAAATTTTCAACGTCACTAAACATTAAAAAAATTCAAAGTAAAACCAAAATGTGATATTACGTGCTGGTGAGTGGGGAAAATGAAAAAAATCCTCACACATTGCTGGAAAGGACTGTGAATTACAAATGGTAAAAAGTATGGAATGGTATTGAAAAATTAAGAATAGAGCTTTCCTATGATGCAGTGATTCCACTGCTGGATGCATAGCCAAAGGAAATGAAATCAACATGTGGAATGGGTATCTGCACTCCTACATTTACTGCAGATCTGTCTACATGAGCCCATGTTTGGAATCAGTCTAAGTATCCATCAATAGTGAATGCATGGAGACAATGTGGTATATATCCCATGTTTGGAATTAGTCTAAGCATTCAACAATAGTGATGTATATAAATGAGATATATATATATATCTTATATATATATATATATCTCTTATATATAAATCTTATTTGCAAAAGACATTGATTAACTCAGAAGACTGTGTGTTTCTGTGATTGTTGAGTAGGCATAGTTACCACCTTTTCAATAATCACACTTTTTTGTTTTTAAAAAATAAGAGTGCATGAAGAGTAATACATCTTGTAAGCCAATATGATATCTCACCCATCCAGGTCTATGCTGAAAAAGGTAGTTTCATATATTGATTCTTACTTTCATGTACTTTATATGTATTCTTCTAGCATAAGTCAGATGTGTGGCATATAAATATTAAATGTCTATTCATTGCTATTTTCACCATTTTCTTTTCTTCTCTCATTCTCCCTCCCTTTATTCATTCTCAGTCACCCTGCAACAACTGAGTGAGAAGCACTGGTTTTGTTTTGCCACAGATTAATTAGTGCTTGTGATGTCAACATTCCATCTCAGGGTGACTGTTCAAGTTCTGGATGCTCAGCTACCATCCAGTTTCTGGTTAATGTATCTGGGAAGGCAGAGAAAGATGGCTTAAGCTCTTGGGCCTCTGTCACTCATGTGGGTCACATGAATGGAATTTCTGGCTACCTCACCAGCCTGGCTCAGCTCTGGCTGTTGTAGCAATCTGGGAAACGAACCAGTAAGTAGAAAATCTCACTCTCTGTGTATCCCCTTCTCTCTGAAACTCTTCTTTTCCAATTGAAAAAAAAATTATAAGCACAGGGTACATAGCAAATGATAACTGAGCTATTCAAATACTCATTGAAAACCTAACTGAGAAGGGGTTGGCACAGCGACATAGTAGGTAAAGTTATCACTTGCCACATCAACATACTGTATGGATGTGGATTTACATCCTAGCTGCTCTTCTTATCTGGAGTCCTGCTGTTAACCTGGGAGAAAGCAGTAGACTATGGGCCAAAGCTGCACCCGGGGGCTCTGGATGGTACTTATGGCTTGAGCCTGGCCCAGCTCTGGTTGTTGTGGATATCGGGAAGTGAACCAATGCATGGATAATCCTTTTGTTGCTGTGTCTCCCTTTGTCTCTGTAGCTCTTTCTAACTACATAAATAAGTCTTTTTTTTTCCAAAAAAAGAGTGAATGAAAACCTGATTGAAAAGCTATAGTGTGCTCATTATTAACTCATTACATATTTCCATCTCTCTGAAATTCTGGTTTTTTTTTTTTCAAATTCTGTATTATTAACTTTGCATGATGCTCCACCCCAGAATATCTTATTCAGTTTTTTTTTTTCTGTCAAGTTATTCATAGAAAACATAGCTTGAAGGTAGCCAAATATACTTTGTGAAAAGCACAACTACTGTCATGGATAAGCCCCTTTAACAAACTTATTTGATTAATTATTGTGGTGCTGGTTTCTGAAGAAAACAAGGAGTCAGCAGGTTAAAGAATATAGGAAAGGTCTCAGGAGTAATCCTTGACAAAGTAGGGGCCAGATTTTCATATCTCCTCAGAACCTCAGTTTATTATCAAAGATAGAATCTTTCACTGGTCAGGGGGAAAGATGTTGGATGAGCCGTCGTATGTAGGAGGAGTTGTAGCTTTTAATGTTTCAGACGCTTGCCATACAAACATTCAGAAAGGGACCAAAGTGACAGAGGGGGCACTTCAGTGGGAATGAGGATCCTTAAATTACTTTTAGCGGTAAAGAGCCCTGATGAAGTTCTGAAAGACTCCTGCTAGAGTTAATCCAAGTTGTTGGTCTTTTGTGTATAGGAATACAGCTGGGAGACATACACAGAGCAGAAAAACAAGGCTCATGAAAGGCAGGAAGACAGTACAAAATGTCTGTAACTTTAAGAGAGAATTTTACCTACTAAGGATGGAGTCATTTTATATTTACATACTTACTTATTTTGGATTTACTTAGTTTTATTGGAAAGACAGAGTTGCAGACAGAGAAGGGACAGAGGAACCTTTCCCAAATTGAGGCAATGACCAGGGTTGAGCCAGTCTGAAGTCAGTAATCAGGAGCTTCGTGCAGGTCTCCCTCGTGGGTGCAGCAGCCCAAGGCCTTAGGTCCTCCTCCACTGCTTTGCCAGGCAATAAGCAGGGAGCTGGATTAGAAGTGAAGCAGATGGACTGTGCCCATATGGCTTACCGGCCCTGCAGGCAAACGGTTAGTCTACAATGACATTTCTCTGACTACTAGAATCATGTTTTTTTTTTTTTTTTTTTTTAAAGATTTATTCATTTTATTACAGCCAGATATATACAGAGGAGAGACAGAGAGGAAGACCCTCCGTCCGATGATTCACTCCCCAAGTGAGCCGCAACGGGCCGATGCGCGCCGATCCAAAGCCAGGAACCTGGAACCTCTTCCGGGTCCCCCACGCGGGTGCAGTGTCCCAATGCATCGGGCCGTCCTCAACTGCTTTCCCAGGCCACAAGCAGGGAGCTGGATGGGAAGTGGAGCTGCCGGGACCAGAACCGGCGCCCATATGGGATCCCGGGGCCTTCAAGGCGAGGACTTTAGCTGCTAGGCCACGCCGCCGGGCCCTAGAATCATGTTTTAGAAGGTAGGTTTGATGCTTATGGCAGGGCTTGATTTAAGGTTCAAGGAACATGGAATATAGGGTGGGGTCACAGCAAATGTATTGATCTCCTTGAAGGTGTCATGGGCTGTGGAACAAGGTAAAAAATGAAGCTTTACCTGTGATAAGGTGTAAATATGCTGTGTCTTCAACCTCTCTGTGATGTGTTTTTGTGGTACACGTGGCTTGGGTGTTTCCAATCCTTAGTTCCTTTTCTCTTCCTCACTCTCCGCTTCACTCACATCAATGTTATCTAAACTGGGATAATTTTGAGTTGGGGTATACTAACTGGATGTAAAAGTGGCAAAGGACATGCAAAATTAGGAGTGGTCCAAGGCAGATTGGAAGACATGGTCAATCCAGCCTTTGATGGGTTTGCCAGGAAATTCCTGCAGGTTTGTAGGAATTTGGGTCAGTCTAAACCTGCTAACAAGCTTTTATTTCTCATTTTGAACAAGCATCAGCTCTCATATCTACCTTCTGGGGAGAAATTCCAAATAGAGCTATTTTAACATTTCGATTTTGATCCAATTCATTCTCTATACATACCCTATTTCAGCAGAATATCCACTTATTCATTTTTTTATTATTTATTTAAAATTCAAAGTTATGGGGAAAGTGAGATGGGGTGAGAGAATGAGAATCTTCCATCTGCTGTTTCATTTTCCAGATGACAACAGATATGCCATTAATTGAGTCTTAGTAATATTGACCATAAGGCCTGTTTTTGCTGGTTATACAATGCCCTTGTAATTTACAAATTTATAAATTTTAGATAATAATCTCAAGAATGTCCTCTTTTTGGAGAAAGGAAAATATGAATGTAACTTTCAGAATTTCTGTTTTGACATTGCTGGTCTCTTGTGTCTTGAATATAAGCAGCCGGATCATGTCCTCTAGTTCATATGGTGTTGCTTGTACTCCTAAAGATCAAGGTAGGAAGATGGTCAAATGAATGTGAGGTATTTAGGCCAGGTCCTATTTCAACATGAAGGAAGTCCTTATGAAAAGCGGGTAGTTGGATGTGTAGAGATAAGAAAAAACAGGCCAAAAGTTCATATGAGGATATGGTAAGAATCAGCCAACCATACCGGATTCATACTACTTGTGTTGATGCCTTGATTTGAGCTTCTAGCCTTCAAAAGTGTGAGAAAATAAACTTCCCCATGTGTAAGCTGCATTGGGCATCAGATACTGTTTTGGCAGCTCTAACAAACTAATACACTAATGTCTATTGCTGATTTTGCGCTACCAATTTGTTCTGTCATTGTTACATTTGTAGATCTAAAAACTGATTTCTAGTCTGTTTGTAATTAGAACAATCCTTATTATTGCAGTATGTGCTTATATTTTCAGTAATATTGTTAAATAATTTGCAGCTGGAATAAAGCAGTCATTAAGTTGATCTATTAAACCAGTAGTCCTTGAAAGCCTATTGTGGTCCATCCACTTTTCAAACACATGGTAGAGCCAATGTACCATCAAAATATGCTGTAGTGCAATAGGTTAAGCCCAACTGAGATGTCCACATCTGGAGCCAGCATGGTGGCACAGCAAATTAATCTACCACCTGCAAAACTGGCATCCCAGATGGACAATAACTGAGTTCTAGCACTTCCACGCCCCCCACCCCCCCAAAAAAAAACAGTAGAAGATATCCCAGGTGCAGGAAGCCTGCATTCCTCTCTCTTTTTGTTCCTCTTCCTCCTTTTCTCTCTCTCTCTGTATCTTACTCTTTCTGTCACCCTTCATAACAGCTTTGTTTCAAATAAATAAATCTTAAACAAAAAGGGAGAGATGCCCACATCCTGTATCAGTTTTCCTGTATCAGTTTACCAGCTTCTACTACTCCCACCCTGCTAATGTGCCTGAAAAACAGTAGGCGAGGACTTAAAAACTGAGATCGCTGCCGCCCACATGGGAGAATTCTTCAGGGAACCTGTGGATAGAGTCTCCTCAATTCCCCCAACCCCATTTCTGTCACTGTAATAATCCGGGGGCCGGTGCTGTGGTACGGCAATAAGGTGCTCTCTGAAATGCCAGCATCCCATATAGGTGCACTCTACTTCACCTCCAATGCCTTCTTTTTAAAAAAAATTTACTTCTTTTTTCATTATTATTATTATTTTATGATACAGTTCCATAGGCCCTTGTATTTCCCTTACCCTGTCTTCAAGTCCCCCCCCACCACCAACTGAGTTCCCCTGTATTATTACTATGGTACAGTTCTTGATAAACAGTCAAATATCCATCATTGCAAGCATGGACAATGGCAGCCACTGGATACAAGGGAGTTTCTAACTTAATATTCTTATTAACAAATGTCAGAAATTGAGATAAGGAATAAGTTTGACTTTGGAATTTTTCTCCCATAGGAACACATCTTTCAGCTCTTATGGGTTTAGCAAACTTTTAATATTTTAATGAAGGCTTTTTATGTGCCTTTGCTACTTAATATTCTAAATTAAGGTCTATTCTCCTCCTGATATGCACATGTAACTCCATTATGCACCATCAAGGGGAGAGTGGTTGAAAAGCCTCTATCTGTAGGGAACAGCACATGCTTTAAGCTCAAAGGTCAACAATCACCCTTTGACTACGCAGGGCTACTTAATGAAAACTTCAGTGCTGCAGTCAAAGTGTTTTACATTTTAGTGAAAGCACCAGACTTGGATAATGATAAGTTTCAATATATTCTCAGTTAAAAATAATTTTATAGTTATTCTAATGTCTTTCTCCACTTCCAAAAAAGTGACACATACAATCCATGGCACAAGAATTACCTTTGCACTAATGGCTGCTGAAACTTGGTCAGCTTCCCCAGTCCTTCCATTAAGACTCTAATTACCTGAATTCACTGACTCTCTTACCAAGGGCTGATGGCAGTGGAAAGGTACAAAAAAATGGAACGAAATTATTTAGGTATCTAATTCTTGATTAAAATGAATAACTAAGAAAAATACCTGCTGAAGGAAGAATATATTCAGCAGGATATTATCATTTCTATTGATAGAAAAAATAATGTGCTGGACTGAAATCCCAGTTGAGCAAACATGATGCTTTGGAAGCTTCCTGGACATTTTTATTTGTGTTGCAAAACGAACAACTAGAAATATTTCCAGCCTAACATTCTACTCGTTAAAGTGCCAGAGTGGTCCTCAGAGTACTTCTCTGAATTAGTAAGGAAAAGGAAAGTATCTAGATTTTTCATCTAAAGAAATCACACGCTTTAATTAAAAGTAATTTTAAGAGACATACAGGTCTATTTCTCTCTTAAAACATGTTGACTTGATATAGTACACATATATTATAGTTAACCTTGGAGCAAACTAATGAGGATGCAAACCTAATGATATATTTGAGAAACTCCAAGCTAAATAATTGGAAATCAAACTACACCTCCCTTCCCCCCACCCACGCCAAAGTGCCAACAGTGAATGCTTCATTCTTCAAAGTTGAGGCATATCACCTGCATATTAAAGAGTTCCAGAGAGAATGGACATAAAAGATTACGAAGCACATACTCCTGACATTATCCACAAAACACAAGAACTAATGCTGTGGACTATGCTATTCTACTTATTGCTGTGCAACAAACTATCACAAGATTTGGAACCGTACACCTGCAATCATTATACTGAGTTCATGAAATTTCAATTACTAGAAGTGATTCATAGGATCTAAGTTTAAAGTTGATCTGAAGCCATCTCAACAGAGATGGCTTCCTCATATTTATGCCATGTAGCAGGGGTTGGGAAAATAATTCATTCTGGAATATTGACAAGAAGATCTGCATGGCCGATTACCCTGCGTGGGTCTAGAAAGTGGATGAGGCCTCCTAAGACAGGAGTCCAAGAAAAAAGGATGGAAGCTGTGTAGATACGTGCTAATTCTTAGCTTTGGAAGTTGCACCATGCATTGCATTGGTTCTAGCAATTGCAACGTTGCCCAGATTAAGATGAAAACCTTGTGTATCAACCCTGTCAATGAGAGGTATACAGAATCATGTATGACTGTGTCTTAAAATTGTGCCAACTGGAATGAAAATTTGAAAACTTAAATGTCAGTGCCAACTAATCTCGAACTTCCACTATTAGTGTCTGTATTTGTTAAACATTATTTTTCACTTAGAAGTAAAAAAGAAAAAGGAACAAACGTGCCAGACAGCATTGTCCTCACAATTTAATTGCAGTTTTTTTTTCTTTAAAATGTCTTTTTCCTAAGGGTTATGAAGGAAAGTTGGAATCTGACATCATTTTGGCAATAAAAAATTAATTCCTAGATGAGTGAAACAGAGAGAATTTAATCTACAGTGACATTTTCAAAACTTTAACTCAGAACTTCTTGCCTAAAATTTTCACCTTGCTGTAAGTAAAATTTGATTTATATTTTGCCAGTTGAGCTTGAAACTTTCTTTTTTGTTTGCCTTTTCATTTTTGCTATGAATGTGGAAGGTTATAAACCTTAGAGTAAGACAGAGTAAATTGGCCATTTGGAGAGAATGAATGATGAATGGAAGAAAGGAATTGATTTAATTAGAGTGACTCCTTCAACCTAGTCAAGATTGTTTTTGTAACTTGCTTGCGTGAGCTTGGTTGCTCCATTGGTAGTCTGCTGATTTAGGCAGGTTTCCTCAAGTTGGAGATTTGGAGTTGTAGTGAGGGTTACTTAAATGGTCAGGAAAAGATGTGAATCAAATTTGAAGGTTAAATTTGTGAGGCTTTTATTAACCAGGCCATATAGCCCTTGAAGCTGAAATGGGTACAAGCTGTGAAAGACTTCCTACTGTGAACAAGAATAAGCTTTTTGTTGTGAATCTGAGCAATCCCTGTAACCTGAGGATTATCTGGGAACTGAAGGGAAGTGGAGAAATAGAAGCTCAGAAACCAGAAACCAGGAAACATTCAAAGAACCAGAGATGACCATCTGTGTGCCTTCACAGAGGGGGAGGCGACTGGTGACTGGCCAATGGTTTTCCAGTTTTCTGATTTAACGTGTTTCTTAAATATGGAAAGGAGAGTGTCTCTGAACACTCAGTTTGGTCAAACACATTAAGTTAATTCACTCCACTTGAAAAAAAAAAAACTTGCTTGAATTTGTACTTTCTGTACCACAAAAACATTAAGGGTTATCTCTTATGCACAAAGCAAGATGCTGAATATTGTAGATTGAGATGTAGTTAACAAAGATGAATCTAATACTGATTTCCCCTAATGGAGATCAGAAAACTGAAAAGTGAAATAAGATATGCACAGCTAATTGCACCGAAGTCTGCAATTATATGAAAAGCTTAACAAGAGGGCTGGGTAAGCTTTATTTCCACAGTTTTCCAAGAACTTGAGGAAACTTTTTGAACAAAATATGAACGTATTTGCTATTGTAGATCTTATGTCATAATGGAGAGGTGGAAAAATATGCATAAATGGCTTAGGTAGTACATTGAAGGTAATAAATACTCCGGAGAAAATAGAACAGATAAAAGGAATCAGGTGTAGGCCCAGTGTGGTTGCTTAGTCGTTAAAGTCCTCACCTTGCATGTGCTGGGATCCCATTTGAGCATTGATTTTTGTCCCACATGCACCACTTTCTTCTAGCTCTCTACTTGTGGCCTGGGATAGCAGTGTCTCCAGTCCAAAGCCTGGAGATCCCGCACCTGCGTTGGAGACCTGACTTATCTCTGGTTGTTGTGGCCACTTGGGGAGTGAACCAGTAGACGGAACATCTTTCTGTCTCTCCTGCTCTCTGTAGGTCTGCTTTTCAAATAAAAATGAATAAATCTTTAAAAAAAAGATCAGGTGTACAGGATAAGGAGTGTCGTAATTTTAAACAGTGATCAGAGCAGGCCTCATGAAAAGTAGGATTTTTGCGAATAAACATGTAAACAGCTAGTCCAAATGTTTGATCTACTAACTACAAGGAATATATTTTAATTTTAAAGACTGGAAGAGCAATTTTGGCTACAAGTTCAGACTTCAGTTTTGGACATGTTACATTTGAAAAGTCTCTTAAATATTCTACGGCAGTTATCAAACAGGCAGTTAAAGCTAATAAAACATGTCTGAGACATTAATAAAAAATGGATAGGATAAATCAAATTATTTTTCATTGGTAAAGAGGAGGTATTTACAGCCAAATAATTGAATGAAATCATCAGTTGCAAATAAAGAATAGGGGATCAAAGATTGAACCCTGGGACATCTAACATTAGAAGGTTGGTGCATCCAATATCAAGAAGTTAATTCAGGAGAGAGGAATGTCTATCAGAAGTGGAGAAAGTTCATTTCATATAGAATTAAAGAGCTTATTTTGAATAAATAAAATGTAGACAAAATAACACTTGAATTGAATGTTTAGAGTATAACTGATTTCCCTTTTTAATTTTTTTATTTTCTCCATTATAGTGTTGATATAATTGAGAGATCCACATCTAGTGGGTCTCCAATAAGGTTGAGGAACGTCAGCTGTAGATGAAGGCAAGTGGGACACAGGCTTCAGTTTTTCCTTGTTTTTCCCTCCTGTGTCCACAGAGGAGGAGTGGGAGGGGACTGCCCGTTGCTGTCAAACCACATCAGCACTCAAGGATGGGAGACCGTTGTAGATACCTTACAGACCTCAGTGTCGGGTAGTGTTTCAGGGCTGTTGTTACCTGAGTGATTTTGATAGTTCTGAGGCTTCGTTCGCTTCATTGCTTCAGATTTGAGGAAATTCTTTCAAATATCTATTGATTGACAAAGTCCATCTTAGTGCCTCCACAGACCCAGGAACGTTTTGCTTGCTTGACTGACCAGGAGAATTGTCCATCATGTTCTGCTGATGACTGCTGCTGGCCTAGATGATCTGGTCATCTTGTCCCACATGTGCATCTGGGCGTGCTGTCCACTGCAAAGGAATCAGCAACCAAAGGGGCTCAGTCCCAATATATGTACTCCAAGGTCGGCCACATGTCTAGTTGGAAAGTCCCTCAAGAAATCTCTGCTGAGGCGACCTCTGACTTAATTCTTCAGTAAGCCAGACAGTTCAGGGTCAAGTTCAGTCTGTAACCTACACTAACCAATGTGTATACACCAGTGGATGCACCTGCCTGGTCAGTTTTACCCAGCCTTATATTTCATGTGAACCAATGGGTGCTATGGCTCAGCCCAGCCAGCCTGCCACATACCTAATCCTCATGCATACCAGCAGGTGCCATGGCTAATGGGGGCAGGCCCTAGTAATCCCACCGGGATCATACCCAGCCCTGGTTTTTGCATGTGCCAGCCTCTGCTGTGGCCTAACCTCGCCCAGCCTGAATTCTGTCCAGCTCTCAGGCACACCTATGGGTACTACGGCTTAGTTCAGCCTGATCTACTCACAGACAAGACCCTCACATGTGGCAAGAGGTACAGTTGCCTTGTCCAACCAGGCCCACTCCCAAGCCCTGGTTCTTGTCTTCACCATCAATAGATACAGCCAGGCAGAAGAGTGCCCACAGTTCCTCTGCCAGGCAAATTCTCATTCCCTGCTCTTGATTTTACTGGGAAGTATTGTGGTCTGGCATGGCATGACTTGTATCCAACCCCAGCTCACATGTATACTGATGCATGCTGCAGCCTGACAGGGGAGTATCCCGAGGTCCTTCACCAAGCCTGTGCTCAGCCATGGCTCTCATGGGAACTGGCAGGTGCTGAGCCCAGTCTGATCAATTCTACGCCCATTCTGGTTCTTGTGAGTGCCAGCAGGTGCTGCAGTCCCACAGAGGCAAGCCCACAAGTCTGCAACAGAATCTGCCCCAGTCCTGGTTCTCTGGTGTTCTGGTAGGTTCTGCAGCCCACCCTATCATGGCCCACCCTTTTCCTGGCACTCACAATGAGTACTCTGGCCCAGCCCAGCCAAGCATGCTCTTCAGCCCCAGATTTTGAGTGTAATTGTGAGCAGCGGGTGATGCTGTTTAGTTCAGTCCAGGTCACTCACATGGGCCGGACACAGACATGCCCTCTGATTGTTCTTCCCTAAACCAGTCCATTTCAGCTCCCTTGTCAACCTGGAAGTGTAGTGGTCCACTCTGGAAGATCACAAAAGTCATTCCTCCCTTGTCAAACATGCCCCAGGCACTCACACTCCAATATGTCCTGGCTTTGTTGTCTATAAGAAATCTGTCACATTAAGAGGGGCAATAGGCTTTACACACTCTACTTATTCAAATATGAACATCATCCAGAAATGTTGTCACGAACTCTCTCAGAATAATGTTTGGCCAGATGTGTGTGTGTCAGACATGCTGACACACGGAGTGACACGGTGAAAAACTGGTTGGGTAGCACAGCATGCACTATCTTCAGAGGCTGAGCTTGGCTTTAGAGAAATGGATCAAATAATAAGACAGAAGTATAAGACTTTGGGAGAAAACAAACCTTAAAAGTAAGTCTAAGAGGAATTATCTCTGTTACTCCTTTTGCACAATTCAGGTGTGGTCTCTTCTGCCCCATTATTGAGGATGAATACTGGATACAGACTTTACCAAGACAATACAATCATTAATGGATAAAGTCTGAATCAATGTAATTGGTCAGAACTATGGGTGGAATGACAAATTGATAGTTAGGAATATCAAGAGAAAGAAATGTGGTAGACTTTTTGTAATCATTCACATTTTCTTATTTTGAAAAATAATTCTGTGTGTCAGCATGTCTGGGACAGGCGTTTGGCCAAGCAGTACTCTGGTTAGGTCTGTGACAACATTTCTGGCTGATGTCCATATTTGAACAGATAGACTAAGAAAAGCCTATTTTACATCATATAGACAACAAAATCAGGATAAAACAAAGAATCAAGGCTTACACCCCCTGACTGGTTTTGAGCTGGGAGAACATTTTTTGTTTTGTTTTTGCCTTGGTAATAGAACTTCATCTTCAGCTGTAAGGGGTCTCCAGTTCACTGATTGCTGATCTTAGGCCTTCTCAGTCCTTGTTACTTTAAGATCTAATTCCTTATTAGGCTGTACATCTGTACAGGTACATACCTCGTTCTAGTTCTGCCCCTCTGGAGAACTAATACTTCCATTAAGGAACTGGGAAAAATATCAAATGTGTAGCAACAGGACAGGTTATTCTACTAGAACACAGTCTTGCCCTAGTTGATTATTTTTGAATGCCTGCTCTAGGAGAATAACTTGATTGCATCAAAATTTATTCCAATAGCTGAAAACTACTTGCCTTTAATTTGTAACTGCCAAACAACTTGATTCTGAACTTCAGGCTCTGTTTCTACAGCTCTAGCCACTGCTTTAATTCATATTCTGTTGTGTTGAACTAAGACAAGTGTCATTCTCCTTCAATATGTGGTTATAGAGTCTATTACTGAAGTTGCTCTCTTAGGTTATAGCAACTTTCATTTTGGACCCCAACATACTCTGACCTATGTTGGAGTCTGGTTGCACATAGAACAATGCAGATAACTTTACCGTGTGTGTGTGTGTGCGTGTGTGTGTGTGTACGGTCCTAAGTAAAATGTAACTATAATTAAGGCAGGAAAGCTTTGTTTTGTTTTATTATTTGTATGTACCCAATGCCTTAAGCAGTGCCCAACACAAAGGAAGCATTCAACAAATATTGCTGATTAAATGACTGAATGAATCTAGGGGTAGGGCTTTCAAGTTAGATGCAGCCTAATAATCTCTTGTACTATGAAGCTATCTGTAATCCTAAAGAACTTCCACTTGGTTTTGCACAATTGCGTATTTCCCCTGGAGATAACAATCACAGTTCTGTTTAAAAGTCTATATCCAGTTCTTCACGGTTTTGGAAATTAAAAGATTAATGTGTAAAACTTATGAATTCTAAAGGATGAAGAAGAGATCGAAAAGGTTTTACCAAACATGTTTAAACATGTGAGCTATTTATGCAATGTCAACAAAACCCAAGGAAATAGTGTAATAGACAGGAGGTAATGATAGCAATAAGAGTGAAATTGTGTTTTTGGGAGAGATTTGGAATACTTAGTATGAAAGTCAGTGTTGCTTCCCAGGTGACAATAGCTGACATGCATAATCTATGAAGTTAAAAGAAAATGAAACTTTTATGTTTAAAGCTCAGATAAATAAAGAATATGGTCAAGCAACTAACTAAAATAGTGAATTAAATAGAAAAAGTATTTTTAAAAGATTGGTTTGTTTGAAACACACACACACACACACACACACACACACCAGGGCGGGGGTGGTGGTGGAGAATGAGAGTGCTTCCCACAGAGATGCTTCCCAAATTCCCACAATAGTCATGGATGACACAAGCTAAATCTAGAAACTCAATCAGTGTCTCTCACATGGGTGTCAGGGAAGACCCAAGGAATTGAGTCATCTCCTGTTACTTTTCCAGGCATCAAAGCAGGAACTATATGGGAAGCAGCATAATCAGGTCTTAAAATTGTCACTCTGATACGGGATGCCAGTATTGCAAGTGGTGGCACACTACTGTGCAGCATGCTGGTCTGAGGACAAATGTTTTCAGTTAGGAATTTAGCAGTTGAACTTTCTCACTACAGCTGTTGAGATTTTGTTGTGATCTCAATGTATATTGAGGAAATAGGTTTTCAGAAATGGATATAAAGAGGGTGGAGTGTAGAGAAAGAGATTTTAAAACTTTGACATTTAGTGACAAAGAGCTGATGAAAAAAATAGTCACAAAAGAGGAGGAGGTCGGAGACTAATAATGAGAACACACATTTTAGAACGAAGATGGAGTGAAACGAGCCAGGGAGGCAGTCAGAAAAGAAATATTTGGAGGAGACCAGAGAAGGTTGAGGGCCACAAAGCTATAGTTGAAAGTAAAATCTCCAGTAGGGGCTCAAACATTATAGAACAAAAGTTATTACAAAGTAATATGTTGGAATTGATGAATAAATTGCACTAGCCTTCTGGAGAACAGTCTAAATTTTCTGTTAAGACTTTGAAAAGGATAAATGATGAGTGGCAAGAAAAGTAGAGAGAAAATTTAGATTACTCCTAAGAGAAATTTGACTGTAAATAATGCTGAAAGTACCAACTAAAATTGTTCCTTGTTGAATCTCAGTGATTCTTTTTGCAAGATTACTAACTTTTGATTTGAATCTGTGCTAAACTATCTGGAGTACTTTAGACCTTTCTGACTTCTGGATCTATGCATTCTTTTGTCTCAAGGAAGAAGGTTTCTCTGAGTCTCAATCAATTGTCCTTCCCTTCAGTCAGTTTACCGCACAGCACTGCATGGTCTATCTGAATAGATTGATACTGTAGAAGAGTTAATTAAGGAAAGTATTGATGAAAGAATGATTTATTTCTAAAGCGTATCAACCAAAATGGATATTAATCCAAGATCTTGGAAGGCAATGAGCTCAACACATCTATTTCCT